>NC_132789.1:24007136-24307136 GCF_048418805.1 Vulpes vulpes | reverse complement strand
GCAATTCTTTAAATCTCCTCACAGGAAAAAATAAATCCTACTTATAAATAACATTCTACCTATAAATCCTAGCTATAAAAACCACTTAAGGTTCTACCTAATAGCAATCTTAACCATAAAACAGTAACACTACTAATGTGGCTCTCAAAGTAAGGTCTACATATTCGAGACCCTTTTAGGGGCTCTATGTGGTCAAAACCATCTCCACATTAGTACTAAGACATTGGCTGCTTTTTTTTCACTGTACTGACATTTGTACTAACAGTACAAAAAGACTTAGTAGATAAAGTATTGGCACCTTAGTATAATCAATGACACCAATTTCACTTAAAATGTCCTTGATAAAGCAGGGGGGAAAAAGATGAAATTTTATTAAATCTTGACACTTCAGTGAAGTCTTTTTTATACAGGAAATAACATGAAACACTTCTGACACATAACGACTTATGGTTGTCTCAAGGTAAAGCATTTGTGCAATTGTTTTAGTTAGAAGCTGAACTACCTAGTTTTTTCCTTAAATGCCATTTTAATTGAAAGAACAACTGACAAACTATAATTCAGGCTTAAGCTGGCCGATTTTTCCCTCCAAATGCAATTATTAATTGTTAACAATAAAGTCCCTTTTTTTAAAAAAGATTTTATTTATTTATTCATTAGAGACACATGGAGAAAGGCAGAGACATAGGCAGAGGGGGAAGCAGGCTCCCTGCAGGTAGCCCAATATGGGACTCAATCCTGGAACTCCAGGATCACGGGATCAAGCCCTGAGCCGAAGGCAGATGCTCAACTGCTGAGCCACCCAGGTGTCCCTGATAAGATGCTTTTATGTGAAAATTTGATTCTTGGGAAACCTATCATCTATTAAAATAAAGAACTTCACAGCTTCCCAATATTTAAGCAGCCTTTTCCTTTTTTAAAAAAATAAAGATTTTGGGATCCCTGGGTGGCGCAGCGGTTTGGCGCCTGCCTTTGGCCCAGGGCGCGATCCTGGAGACCCGGGATCGAATCCCACATCAGGCTCCCGGTGCATGGAGCCTGCTTCTCCCTCTGCCTGTGTCTCTGCCTCTCTCTCTCTCTCTGTGACTATCATAAATAAATAAAAAAATTAAAAAAAAAAAAAAATAAAGATTTTATTTATTTATTCATGAGAGACACAGAGAGAGAGAGGCAGAGACACAGGCAGAGACAGAGAAGCAGGCTCCATGCAGGGAGCCCGACGTGGGACTCGATCCTAGGTCTCCAGGATCACATCCTGGGCCAAAGAAAGGCGCTCAACCCCTGAGCCACCCAGGCGTCCCATAAGCAGCCTTCTCTGATGAAATCAGTGGCAATACTAGCAAATGTGGTTTTTAGAAGAAATTATAGGGGCACCTGGGTGACTCAGTTGGTTTAAACATCCAACTCTTGATCTCAGTTCAGGTCTTAATCCTAGAGTTATGAGTTCAAAGCCCCAAGTTGGGCTCCAAGCCTAGCATTTAATTTTAAAAAATTAAAAATAAAATAAGTTATACGAAAAAATATGTCTATATTTTAAAAAGATTTTATTTATTCATGAGAGATACAGAGAGAGAGAGAGAGAGAGAGGCAGAGACAGAAGAAGAGGGAGATGCAGGCTACATGCAGAGAGTTCATTGTTCATTGTGGGATTCAATCCCAGGACCACCACAGGATCATGCCCTGAGCCAAAAGCAGATGCTTAACCTCTGAGCCACCCAGGTGTTCCCTTAAATAAAATCTTAAAAAAATAAATAAATAAATAAAAATAAAAACCTAAATCTTAAAAAAAAAAAAAATCTAATACAATATAAAAAGTTCACTGATATGGTTTCAGATTCCACATTGCAACCTTTAAAGAAATCTTACTTGTCAAGAAAAATAAATAAAACACAAGTATTACCTCTCAAGTTTTGGCATAACAGAAAAATATACATAATATCTTCCAGATGGAAAATATGCTTCTAACTACATATCTGTGTGAGGCTGGATTTATTTCACATATTTCAACAACAGTTTTTTCAGCAACATATTTTAACAAATTAAATGCAGAAGTAGATATGATGATCTTGCTATCATCTACTAAGCAAAATATTAAAGAAATTTGTAAAAATTTTAAAATAACACCACTGTTTACACTATTTCTGAATGAGGAAAAAGTTATTTTTCATAAAAAATGTGATTTACATTAACATTTAGTTGGTTATTATTACTTTTTTAAGATTTTATTTTTAAGTAATTGCTATACCCAACATGGGGCTTAAACTTCCAACCCTAAGATCAAGGTCTGCACACTCTACCAACTGAGCCAGCCACGCATCCCAATTACTGTTATTTTTAAACAAACACAGAACATTTTAAAGACTTCTGAGATTTAATTTCTAATACAGTAAGTATAGACAGACATACCCCATATAAACAAAATCTCTCTGGGGTCCTAAGTAAGGAATGTAAGAAGGGATCCTCAAAGCAAAGACTTGGAGAACTGTTGCTCTATCTACTACACTGCAAAACCTAAATACCATTCAAGTGATTTCATCTGAGGTCAGACGTTCTCTAAAACTATCCTCCTAGTGCTAATCTGTGACAAGAAGGGCCATACAAAGATTGAATAACAATCCCTCACCCATCTAGCATTATAAAACCAGTCTCTTGGCTACTGGCTGACTAGGCCCATTTCATCCCCTTCTAAGGAGCCACTTTATTTTGAGGCACAAGAATTTTAAGAGCCTTTTAAATGTTTGATATTTAAAATACAGAAAGAAATTAGTGACTTTGAGTTCTAAAAATAAAACTGAAAAAAAACTGAAAAAAAATAAAAAATAAAAATAAAACTGTATAAATGCTTCATGAAATCCAAAAAATACTTACAAAACATCACTCATCATTAAATAAAGTCATTAGGGATCCCTGGGTGGCGCAGTGGTTTGGCGCCTGCCTTTGGCCCAGGGCGCGATCCTGGAGACCCGGGATCGAATCCCACATCAGGCTCCCGGTGCATGGAGCCTGCTTCTTCCTCTGCCTGTGTCTCTGCCTCTCTCTCTGTGACTATCATGAATGAATGAATGAATGAATGAATGAATGAATGAATGAATGAATGAATAAATAAATAAATAAATAAAGTCATTATATTTGAAAACAAATCCTATGTTAATAGAGTCACATCCCAGGGACGCCTGGGTAGCTCAGCGGTTTGAACGTCTGCCTTCGGCTCAGGTCATGATCCTGGGATCTGGGATCGAGTCCCACATGGGGCTCCCTGCATGGAGCCTGCTTCTCTCTCTCTGCCTGTGTCTCTGCCTCTCTCTGTGTGTCTCTCATGAATAAATAAATAAAATATAAAAAAAAAAATAGAGTCACATCCTTAGGGCTGTGAGGTATTCACCATGATGAATTCAGAAATTACAGCTGATGAATAATTATAAAAGCAAAAGTACAAAAATCTACTCAGTTTCTTATAACAAAAAAAAAAATCTAAGGCGGTATATTTTAGTAAGGTTGATATCGTGTGGCTCAAAGCCTCTAAAAATATAATTACTTGGGGTATACAAAGGTTTGTAAAAAAAGGCTCTGCTCCTATAATTTGCTAGATGAAGAGTTCTGTGTCAATCTGTTCCATTTTATCCCTCTTCAGTCATTTCCTCCAAGGTCAATCACTGAGTGAAGATATAACAAGGGACATAGTCATATGTGAAAGGAATTCATTTTTCTATGTGTTACCTTTTTTTTCTTTTTAACCAATTCTCTTTCCATTCTTAAGAGGTAGCTCTTGACTCAAAGAACACTGAGCATTTACACTGAGAACTAAGAGAAAAGATACGAGGAATCTTGAATTTAGGAAGATTTTTCTCATAAATTAACAGGGGAGAAGCAGGAAGCACTATGAGGGGGAATGCTTTTAAAAATTATTACATAAAAGGGGCGCCTGGGTGTCTCAGTCAGTTAAGCATCTGACTCTTGATTTCAGCACAGGTTGTAATCTGGGGGTTACGAGATGGGAGCCCTGCCTGGGACTCCGCACTTAGTGGGGAGTCTGCTTAAGATTCTCTCCCTCTCCCTCTGCCCCTCCTCTGGTTTTCTAAAATAAATAAATCTTAAAAAAAATTATTACATAAAAGTATACTGTAAACATGCCTCCTCAGCATCACATTAAACTTTTTAAACTCAAATATATAGGCCTAAAGTTTTATTCTCTTGAAGATCATTTTACAGAGGCACTTATTTCTTCAAGTGATTACCAAACCAAGTTTTTACTAACCTTTAAAAAGCACAGAATTAAAATAATGTAGCAAGCTAAAAACAAAACCAAAAATGAGAAGCCATTACAAATCTATTTTGCTGGCACATTCACTTGGGTGCTAATCCATGCCAACATATATAACCGAAGTAGCCAGTGAAAACTGAAAATGGAATGAATTAATTTGAACAAAAGAAAACAGAGAACTGAGCAAGACAAGATGTGAAGTAATAATTTTTCATAGTCAAATAAAATAAGTGCTCTTTTTAAAAGACTATCTCAATTCACATTACCTTTAGAGCTGATTTTTCCCCTTGTACATAAAATGCATTTAATCAACAAGGACTAAATTAACATTAGGACAAGCTACTCACTGACATCCTTGACGAACAGTTATTTCAAAAAACATTACTTGGCTAACATATAAATTGAATTAATTGCCTACTTTATTTTAGTTTTTAAGTTTGATGGGTGAAAAAGGAGGTCAAACTTGAGATGGTTGATAAGAGGAAGGAGACAAAAAAGAAGAAACAAACTGGCAAGTCTTGGCCTCCTAAGAGGCTTGCAGAATTTCTCCCAGGCTGCAAGTAGTAATTCATTAGTATTAGGGAGCATGTATTCCACATGGTCGATTTCCTGGTATTGCTGAGGAACACCAGGCATTGTGGAATCTGACACTTCTTAGTCTCTACCAGTTCCCTAAGGTCAGTGGGGCTACCTACAAAATCTTGAAAAGGGACTATCACAGTTCAAGCTAGTTTATGCTATCTACTTTTATGCAGGTAAGAGAGGTAGTCCATGCCTCCAAGGGGAAGTCAACATCACAAATAAATATTTAAAGAACACAGGAAGCAGAAACTGCCGAGAAGTCAAAATGCCTATTAACCTAATTCGTATACAGTGTTCCAGGATAAAAAAAAAAAAGCCTGCTCAGAGTAAAATATGTGTACGAATACTTGACAAAATGTAAAAATGAAAATAATTCTCAGTCTCATTGTCAATTCCAGTCATTATTCTTAAGACTGGTATTGAAGGCTATCAAAAATATAAATTTCTCAAAAAATATATATAAATTTCTCTTGATACAGTGCTTGGGATTTATTTCAAAATAAACCAAGAGTTGACCGTGAGGAAATCAGAAGAAACAAGTACAGCCACGAATTAGTGATTACTACGGTGGACTGATGAGTATGAGGGTTCACTGAACTATTCTCTTTGTATAAGCTTGAGATTTCCATAATAAAACATGAAAATGTATTCTCCTACTGCTTAACCTCACAAAAAAGACTTTAATCTTATTTAAGAATCTTTACAAGCATAAGAGAGAGATGTTATTCAAATTAATACAGAGGTTTGCGTTTTTAAAAAGAAAATTTGTGTTGCCTGGGTGGCTCAGTCAGTTAAGCATCTGCCTTTAGCTCAGGTCATGACTCCAGAGTCCTGAGATCAAGTCCCACATCAGGTTCCCTTCTTCCTCTGCCTCTACCTGCCACTCCACCTGCCTGTGTTCCTTCTCTGTCAAATAAATAAATAAAATATATATAAAAAAAGAGGGACACCTTGGTAGCTCAGTGGTTGAGCATCTGCCTTCAGCTCAGGGTGTGATCCCAAGGTCCTGGGATCAAGTACTGCATCAGGCTCCCTATGGGGAGCCTGGTTCTCCCTCTACCTGTGTCTCTGCCTCTCTTTGTATGTCTCTCATGAATAAATAAATAAATAAAATCTTTTTTGAAAAATAATTAATTAATTAATATTTTGAAAAGACAGACAATTCAGTACTCCTGAATGTTCTATACAAAAAATAAGGATTAAGCATGTATGACCAAAATGCTGAAACAGAATATATCAATTAATTAACATTAATTAAATCGATGGTTCAGCAACTTGCAAAATGTTATATAGCTAGTAAAATGAACATTAGGAATCCAACGAATCAACATGGAAAAAAATGTTTAATTCTTTTAGTGAAATAAGCAAAATAGAAATTTAATTATGCTTTAATTCCAACTACATAAAGTATACATATAGACATGAACCAGAGAGAAAGGAATACAATCATGGGTTTTGGTGGTAGAATTATCAATGAGTATTTATAAAAACTTGTTATGTTACTTTATGAGAAATTGGGAAAAAAAAAAAAAAGACACATGGCCATACTGCTCCCCAACTATAACACACAAAAGAATCTCAAGAATACACCAGAAGAGTATCTGCAGGGCACCAATGGAGACCCCAACAGCACCAGGACGAGGACCATGTTGCTAGCTACATGGTATACAATAAAAGCCCCTCAGTACAGAATAGAGCTGCTTTTATAAATATAAGCCTGTTGTTATTCATTAGCACTGGTATTCATTACATACAAATATTAAGCAAACACTTTTTCAATTCATTAAAAACTCTACAGGAAAACCAATAAAATAAAATGTAGTCTAGAAAAATAATATTAAAAGTTCATCAATGTTCAGATATAGGATATATCAAAAAGTTGTTATAGCCTAAGAAAAAATTGGCCTAACTTCAAAATGAAAGCAATTACTTCTCTCCTTCTTTCAGTATGACATTTCTGCACAGATAGTTTTTCTGTTGTGTTTTAGTTTGTTTTTAATTTTGAAAAGCATTTTCCACCCATATCCTTAATGAAGCTTGAAATTAACATGGCCTTTTCAATTCTTTCTTTGTGCACCAGAATGAAACAGAATTTGGATCTAGGAAACAAAACAAGGTAGAAGCAGGACAATGTTACAGGACACCATTTCTTTTTTGAAGCACTGTTTACATATTCTCAGAATTGATAGAAATGTGGTTGGATCATTGCTCCATCTTCTCTGCTTGGACTGGGCCCTAAATGGCCCACAAGTCACTGAAATGTCCATTATGTGCTCTTTTCAGTGAAAGATGTAGGTAGGGAGTGTGCAAAACTGCTTCACCTTTGTTGGGATAAAAACAGTGCCTTAAATAGACCAGAATGCAAAGGCAGGGATTTATTTCTATCCAGAAAGGTGAAATCCTAAAGAATATGTGTATGACCACATCACAGTTCTTCTACAAACACACCAAACACACACAGTTTTCATGTCATCTTGCTTCCTAGAAAAGGATTAAGAAATCTAAAATCCAGGCAGCCCAGGTAGCTCAGCGGTTTAGTGCCGCCTTCAGCCCAGGGCGTTATCCTGGGGACCTGGGATCAAGTCCCACATTGGGCTCCCTGCATGGAGCCTGTTTCTCCCTCTGCCTGTGTCTCTGGCTCTCTCTCTCTCTCTTTCTGTCTCTCATGAATGAAAGAAAGAAGAAAAGAAAAAAGAAAAAAAAGAAAAGAAGGAAGAAAGAAAGAAAATCTAAAATCCAAGAACAATGAATTTTAGTCTTTATTCCACTTATTACCTGACTGAAAAGTAAGAGACAATATCTAATCCACAGGATTATATAAAAATAAACTGTTCTAATTCATTATTAAGTAAACAATAAAAGAAAGGTAACAAGAAGAGAGTTCAAGAAAAGAAAAGTAAAATGATTTACAGAAACAAAAATGTATGGCCCCATTTAGTGTTCTACTTCATTTCAGGATAAAGTTCAATTCCAGTTTTCTTGTGATTTCTTTTCACTTACCATGACAGGAGGCCCAGATTAGGAGGAGAAATCCCCGTCCCTTCTTCAGTGTCTGGCAAGGCTTTTCTTTCTTTTACGCCTGGATCTTTAAAAAGAAAACAAAGAAGAAAAAAAAAGGACAAAATTGGCAATTTTCTCCCTAACCTGGCCATATTCTAATTAAAGAACTACATATATATGGACCTGCAGACCTGACCAGAGTCAGCCAAGAACAAGTTAAATATCACCCAGCCAATTTCCACTAGTTAAATCCAAAATCCACAATGCCTTTGCAAAAGTACTGAAATATATATGTATAGTTTAAAAGTTAAGTTTCATGTGATATAAATTGTAGCTCTATTTTAAAAAATGTAATTAGGGGTGCCTGGCTGGCTCGGTTGATGGAGCATGCAACTCTTAATCTCAGGATTACGGGTTCAAGCCTCACATTGGGTGTAGAGATTACTTAAAAATAAAATCCTTTAAAAAATAAAAAAATTTTTAAAAATGTAAAGACTGTACATATAATCAAACTTCATAAAACACTAAAAATAATCTTAGAGTAAAAAAGTTATGGGACAAATCCAGCAGCAACGAGCATTCTAAGCATCTATAGTATAGTCTCTAAAGACTAATTTCCACTGCAACTTGGTAGAAGTGTTAATGTTCTGTTATTTTTTTTTTTAAAGATTTTATTTATTTATTCATAGAGATGCAGGGAGACAGAGAGAGAGAGAGGCAGAGACACAAGCAGGCTCCATGCAGAGAGCCTGACGTGGGACTCGATCCAGGGTCTCCAGATCACGCCCTGGGCTGCAGGCGGCGCTAAACCGCTGCGCCACCGGGGCTGCCCAATGTTCTGTAATTTAAAAGGTTAAAATAAAAATATGCATAAGCATTATTTGTACTAATTCCAAAGCATGTTCACATGCACAGAAAAATCATACAGGAATTTTTATCATTGATAAAGTTACCCTTCTAAGAAAGAGAAGTAAGAATGGGGACTTTTAGTTTTTATACTTTTAGAATTACTTTACATTTGTAATTAGGAAAATAAATTTTACAAAGTTTTTTAAATTTTTAAAAAATCTTTAAAATATTTTTAAAGATTTTTTTTAAAGGTTTTATTTATTCAGGAGAAACATACAAAGAGAGGCAGAGACATAGGCAGAGGGTGAAGCAGGCTCCCTGCAGGGAGCCTGATGCAGGACTCGATCCCAGGACCCTGAGATCACGACCTGAGCCAAAGGCAGATTCTCAACCACTGAGCCACCCAGGTGCCACTCAAAGTTTTTTTTAAAAAGAAACTCAGGGGATCCCTGGGTGGCTCAGAAGTTTAGTGCCTGCCTTCGGCCCAGGGCGTGACCCTGGAGTCCCGAGATCGAGTCTCACATCAGGCTTCCTGTATGGAGCCTGCTTCTCCCTCTGTCTGTGTCTCTGCCTCTCTCTCTCTCTTTCTGTGTCTCTAATGAATACATAAATAAAATCTCTAAATAAATAGTTCTCCTTCTGTCTGTGTCTCTGCCTCTCTCTCTGTGTGTCTCTAATGAATACATAAATAAAATCATAAATAAATAAATAAAATAAAATAAAGTGAAACTCAATATTGCATAAAAGGTTTTCACTTAACCTAAGGCAGAGTGTGAGGATAATGACCTCAGTTTAAAAAACAACAAGAGATGTAGGGGTATACCTGGGTGGCTTAGTTAAGTGTCAGACTCTTGACTTTGGCTCAGGTCATGATCTCAGGGTCCTGAGATCTCAGGGTCCTGAGATCAAGCCCCACGTCAGGCTCTGCGCCCTATGGGAAGTCTGCTTGAGGATTTTCTCTCTCCCCTTCTGCCTCTTCCCCCACTCCCATTCTCTATAATTAATTAATTAAAAAATAGTAAGAGGTATAGAGCAATGGCTCTACAGGCAAATGAGATATGAGTTCTGAGTCTGAAATATTACTAACTCTATGACCTTGAGAGCTGGGTTAGGTATGTTAATATCTCTGAGCCTCTGTTTCTTCATCTATAAATGAAAATTAACAATTGCATAAAAGAATTGCAAGGGTTAAAAAATAATGCATAGGTGTCCTTAGTATAGTTACTAGCATATAGAAATAAGCACCTTTTATATCATTAACTAAGATATTCCGTTACATACAGAGAATTTGGATAGGATAGTTTCCACCACTGCCCTATTTTTAAAATACACACATACACACAAACACGTTGGTACATACACACAGTTAATTATTATTTTTGAACCATTTAAAAGAGAGCTGTAGGGCAACCTGGGTGGCTCAGATGGCTGCCTTCAGACCAGGTCATAATCTCAGGGTCCTGTGATCGAGCCCCATGTTGGTGGTCTCTGCTCAATGGGGAGTTTGCTTCTCCCTCTCACCTCCTCTCATATTCTCTCTCTCTCTCAAATGAATAAATAAAATCTTTTTTTTTTTTTAAAGGAGAATTGTAGTGGCACTTGGTGGTTCAGTCAGTTAAGCATCTTGGTCAGATCTCAGGGTCCTGAGACTTAGCCCTGCATTGGACTCTACACTCAGCACACTGGGTCTGCTTAAGATTCTCTGCCCCTCTGCCCCTCCCACCCTGCTCTCTCTTTAAAATTAGAAATAAATATTTTTTTAAAAATAAATAAGAGTTGTATACACCATGCCTCTGTACTCCTTACTACTTCAGTATATACCTATTAAGAACAAAAATAATATCATAATCACAGTACTAGATTTGAAATTTAGAAAGCTTAACATTGATATAGTACATTAATCTACCTTTGATATTCCAATTTGGTCAACTTAACCAATTTTATCCCTCACAATAATTTTTTCCCTCAATAAAGGATCCAGTCTAGGATCACATAGTGAATGAATCTAGTTATCCTATCTCTTTGGTCTCTCTCAATCTGGGACCCATGTTACACTAATTCAAATAATGTTTCCTGGCATCAAAATTAATTTCATAATCTGCCATCTTTCCCTCCAAACCTAGACCAAGTTTCTTAAGATGAGAATGTAACACTTTCAAAAAATGTTAACACTTTAATTCATTGTTTCGCAAATACAGGTCTTAGATGTCTTATCTCAAGTCAATGTTTCTAAAATTAAAAATCAATATAATTTACATTATTATGCCAATGTAAAAATTAAACCTGCAGAGTCAAATAACGCATTAGGATTACATTTCTTTCTTTAAAGGTCTAATATGGGCCCACTGGGCCAAATGAAGGATATGATTCTTATTCTAAGCATCAGAGTCAAATGATTGCTCTTAAGATATGCATGAGAATTTGGACACTAGGATCTGCAGGCTTCTCTGGGCTCCATCATTAGTACCATCCCATAGATGTGACTTCTGAGAAAGAAAATATCAATCTTCCTAGTGAACAAAGTATCTCATCTTTCAGGCACCTGTAAAAGAGGAATTACCCAATTTCTTTCTCAATAACTAAAACTTACACTCACAAACAGAAACTCAACCAAGTAAGATACTGAGCTACTCAGACTATAAGGTCACAGATTACATATATCATATAAATCCTTCATTATACAGAAAAAAGGAAAAAAACAGTACCCTGAATCAACAAGATTATAACTAATCTCTACTAAATTAAAAACTAAATAATTTCCTAAATTAAAGAGATGGCACAGGATCTATTCTTTCCCCTTATTCTCATCAAACACATACCTATACACACCACAAACAAAAGTCCTACTTAAAATCAAATTATAGTGAGAAGTCCTGTATCCCAGGACTCTGGAAACATCTGTGTGACCTGAAATTCAAATATGAGCATAGGTTTTGCCTTCAAGGTGTTCACTATTTTGTGAGGACAACAAACAGGTAACTAGTAAGGCAGAGTGTAAACAGAACTCCATGAGGATGCAAAAGACAGAAAAATAGATTCTGGTCTGGTACCCACGGAAGGCTTTTTAGAACAACTGAGCTTTTTAATAGTTGAACCAGTCAGATTCTGAGCTACTGAGGCAGAGGAAACAGGAATGGCACAAGCAAAGAATGAGACCCCCAAAAAGGCATATTGGAAAGTCCTCAAGGGAAAGTAGGTCAATGTGGCTACAGCAAAAGATGTCCTACGTGTACGGGAGAAATGGGTGATTAGTTGAAGGGGCTATGTTTAAAGTCCACTTGTTGGGATGCCTGGGTGGCTCAGTGATTGAGCATCTGCCCTTGGCTCAGGTCGTAATCCTGGGTCACTGAGTAATCCTGGGGGATTGAGTCCTGCATCAAGCTCTCTGCAGGGAACCTGCTTCTCCTGCCTATGTCTCTGCCTCTGCATCTCTCATGAATAAATAAAATCTTTAAAAAAAAAAAAAAAAAAAAAGCCCACTTCAAGAACTTAAAATACCACGCTAATGAGCCTGATCCTTATTCTGGAAGCAATGTCATGGTAAACATTGCAGAATAAGGTATTGATGTGGATCTAGAAAGTTAAAACTAAAGCAACAACTTCTCTTTTCAATAAAATTAGATTATAATTTCTTAAATGATAGAAACAAGAGGCAGTAATAAAGGCTGAAGCAGTCACAGATACATACAAGTCTATGAAAAGAAGAACAGTGATTAATAACCACACTGGAGATGGAATTAAATTTTTAAAACTTTTCTACTTAAATGTCACGTTAGTACCACTAAGTCTAGTGATGAGGCCTTTTTATATAGATACATAACAATTTAAGGAAGCCCAAAACAAGAATCAAGTTTCAATTTAAAAGAATTCCATGTTGGGGATCCCTGGGTGGCGCAGCGGTTTGGCGCCTGCCTTTGGCCCAGGGCGCGATCCTGGAGACCCGGGATCAAATCCCACATCAGGCTCCCGGTGCATGGAGCCTGCTTCTCCCTCTGCCTGTGTCTCTGCCTCTCTCTCTCTCTCTCTCTCTCTCTGTGACTATCATAAATAAATAAAAATTAAAAATAAATAAATAAATAAATAAATAAATAAATAAATAAATAAATAAAAGAATTCCATGTTAAGAACGGTCTATTCTAACCAAAATATTGGGGCTATAACTCATTTTTTCTAAAGATTGTATTTTATTTATTCATGAAAGATACAGAGAGAGGCAGAGACATATGCAAAGGTAGAAGCAGGCTCCATGAAGGGAGCCCTATGTGGGACTCGACCCCAGGACTCCAGGGTCACAACCCGAGCCAAAGTCAGACAAGCGACCCAGGCGTCCTCATTTAATCTCAACTTAAATACAAGTTTGTTTGTTTGTTTGTTTGTTTATTTTAAAGATTTAATTTATTTATTCATGAGAGACAGAGAGAGAGAGGCAGAGACACAAGCAGAGGGAGAAGCAAGCTCCATGCAGGGAGCCTGACGTGGGACTCGATCCCGGGACTCCAGGATCAGGCCCTGGGCTGAAGGCGGTGCTAAACCACTGAGCCACCCAGGCTGCCCCAAATACAAGTTTTCAAGTACAGTATACTTTATTATGGCAAATTGTATATGGAAAAAAAAATCTGCATTGAGCCCTAGTTTATTTTTTTTTGAGCCCTAGTTTAAAAAAAACATATTTAGAGATTTAACATTAAAGTGAACATATAAAAACTCATCTAAATAATTATGTACGTAGACAAACAGAACCCCCACAAATTATTTATAAATTAGTTTTTGCTACTCAAAACAGCCTGGGGGTTGGCAGGGGGTGGGGAAGAATACAGCAAACTTACCAAGTGAAGTTTGTCCCAAGAACTTTCTCTATTAGAAGGTTTCACAAGATAATCTGCAAAAGAAAAACCAGTAGTTTATAAATATCCTAAGAATCAAGTTAAGCCACTTAGATTTCCCCACAAGACTTTATGAGTCAAAATGCTGTGACTTGATATATTATTTTTTAAATTGTTACAATGTTGACTATTTAGTCAACAACAGATTTTAGAATGTTTAATTGTCCAAAATGCCTAGTCAGGCCTCACCATGCCTTTAGAAACTACAGAACAGAAAGAACTTTCCAGGAACCCACACATACTCCTATTTAAGAGTTTTTCTCAATCAATCATCATTTCTGATAGTTTCTCAACTAAGCCTCTGCCACTATATGAACCAGTACTTTAAAAAACAAAGATCAGAGATCTAGACTTGGACTTGGTAACATAAGATATTTTGTACAACTGGCTTCTACCAAGGGATCTTTTATGTGTAAGGGAAAAAATCGGGCAGAAAAGTATGATCTAAACACAAAGAATTCTTGTCATAACTATGCAACAATCTGACATTTACAGATAGATAAAAGATCCAATTGACCAGATTTGGGTCTTTGATTTTTTCAAAGATGTATTTATTTGAGAGCAAGAGCAAAAAGGGGGGGGGGGGGGGGTTGCAGAGAGAGAGAAAAAGAGAATCTCAAGTAGACTCCTCATGGAGCACCAACTGAGTCACCCAAGTGCTCTAGAACCTGATTCCTCTGTTATGATTTCTCTCAGTATTTGTAGACAACTCATTCTTTTAGGCTATTACATGACATGAAGTCACATAAATAAAACTGTATTAAATATTAAAATCCTAAAATTAAGGAGTTAATATAGCATATTATATCCATAACTTTCAGAAAAAATTTTTTCACTAAGAACCATAAAAGTAAAAAAAATTTAAAAATAAAAAAAATAAAAGAACCATAAAAGTAGGCTAAATATGCAATAACAAAGTGTTTTTAACCATTTTACAAGTAGAATTTTTGTCTCCCAGTAACTTTTCATTTAAATTTTATAACTCAGGGGCCATATTAACCACCTACTATATTGGAAATAAAGCTATTCATAATTTACAACTTGAGATACAAACTGTATTAAGTATCAAGTTTAGTCTTACAGAGTTTTATTTTATTTATTTATTCATTCATTCATTCATTCATAAGAGGTATATAGAGAGAGGCAGAAACACAGGCAGAGGGAAAAGCAGGCTCCCTGTGGGAAGCCTGAGCAGGACTGATCCCAGGAGCCTACAATCACAACCCAAGCCAAATGCAGATGCTCAACCACTGAGCAACCCAGGTGCCCCAGTCTTAATATATTTAAAAGGTACAACACAATACAGAAGAAAATTTGGAGGTCTGTAAATCTGCAGGACCTTTTCTTACTAGACTATAATTTTTGCTGAGCACTTGAATCCTGAAATACATATTAGTTTTTATTCCTTTTTTTTTTTTTAGTTTTTATTCCTTTTAAGTTATATCAGTAGGTATATATTATCTATGATTTTTACTTTAAAATAATAATGAATCATTTGGTAAAAATAAGATATGCCCAGTCTCTATCTTCAAGAAAAAAAATCAAAACATAATGTATGTGAAGATACATTTCCCTTAAAAAGTATTACAAACGAAAAATGATAAAACATAGCTCACTGTAACTCAGAAAGTATCAGAGTACTACAAGGTTAACCATCCAATGACATGCATGTGCTCAGAGTTCAGAGAAGGGACAGTGAAGGGAGACTTCACAGCAGATGAAGAATTTCAACCAGGTTTTATAGACTGGATGGGACCTAAATAAAGAGAAGGAAAGGACCCGAATAATTCAAGAGAGAATGGCTATGAATACCACAGTAGGAAGAAAATGGGGCATTTTTGAGAAATAGAGATCAGAATATCAAGAGAGTGTTCAAGAAGAGAAGACTAGAGAGGCAGGACACAACGGGAGGCCTTCAATAGCAGGCTAAGGAGTCAGATTTATTCAATGGTGTGAAATCAAGAGCTTTATAAGTAGGAAAATAATAACATGAAAGTGGTGGTGTTAAACAGTAGCAAGGAACATGTAGAATGGTCTAGAGGGGAAAACTGAGTTAGGATATTCCTGGACTAGTAGTTCAGATATGAAATGCTAACAGCCTAATATCTCAACTGTAGCGAAAATGCAGAGGAAGACATCAAAGCGGGTAAAAGCATTAATTTTTAGTAATTGATTAGAAATGGGGGGGAAAAAAGAGTCTGAGCAAGTGTCAAAGATAACTGCAAAATCTTATGTCTTGTGGTGAGTGGACAAAGGACATTATCATTAAAAAATGAAAGGTGGGACTCCTAGCTGGGTCCGTTAGAAAAGCATGTAACTCTTGATCTCAGGGTCATGAGCTTGAGTCCCATATTGGGTACAGAGATTACTTAAAAGTAAATAAAATGGTTTTAAAAAATGAAAGGTAGCTCCAAGGAAGCAATGTTAAGGAGACATATACCCAGCAAGTAGGGGGGTGGGAGGGATTAAATTCAAGAGACAGGTCAAGCCTAGGGGTAATAATGAATTGACTTAATTCAAGGTGCTAAATTGAATTCAAGGAAATCACTGTATCTACTATAAAAATCATTTGACATGTTTTAAATTACTTGATGATTTATTCTGTCAAACATATGAGAAGTCCATCAATACAGAAACGTTTGTGTAAAGTTTTCACAGGTGTAAAGTTCCAAGAGATGGACCAAACAACAGGCAGTTTGAACAAAAAAAGTTCAGGCAGCTCTGCTTCAATACTGGCAATGACTCTTCTTACCAATAACCACAAACTACTTGGCTGGAAACAAGGATGTCATTGTGAAACACTGTCAACAACAACAACAAAAAACTGCCCACACCTCTTAGGGCTATTTGCTAGATAAAGGCCATGCAAAGGTAAGTCTGAAAGAAGCTCTCTGGTGCCATAAGCTACCTTCCAATGAGAGCAGGAGGTATCCCATGATACAGTCATATATACACATACCTCACAGAGTAAGAACAATTAGGTTTGGGCTACCCTAAATATATACCGAATATATTCAAATAAGTACCATACCGGCTTCAACAAGGCAAAGAGAATTTGGGCCATTTGTATAATAAAATAATTCAAACTACAAACACTAATCAGATTGAATCAATTCATGAGGAAAACTAAGACTCAGGCCAGGCATTTTAAAATGTTGGGTGGAGGAGGCTAAACACAGGTGGCAGCCCTTTTTTGTCTAGTGTACATTTTAACTTTAAAAGGACAATGGACTGTTTTACATAGTCCTAGCTCACTTTCAAATGCAAGGTAATTAAGAATTCAAAACTTTAAGAAGGCAACACTGAATAATTTAGAGGAATCTTTTATTTTCACTGTATGTAGAAGAAATGCCTTTTCTTACACATGCACTGCATATTAAGAAACAGATTCAGAGCAAAATTTGAGTGTGGAGGCAATATAAAACAATTCAGAGACGTTAAATTTTAAGTTCAACTGCCACTACTTTAAGCAAGCTTTTCGGTTTCTTCATGTTTCCTCATTTATGCCTAAAAACCTTTCAGATATCTGATAGATGACCTTCCCAAACTAGGACTCTGTGGCATGCTGGGTGGAATTATTCCATGGTGGGGAGATGATTTATCAGCTGAGTATTTTATTTATCGGCTGAGTAAAATTACTGTGGCTTGGTCTTACTCCTTGAATAGAAGTTCAAACCTCAGGTTTTCTAAAACCTTTGCTGCTGAAGTCAACTATAAATAAAACAGAGTTCAAAAAGCATGGCTGCATTCACCTATCATGACAAGTTCACTGTGGTAGAGGTTCATTTATTTGATAAATATTTAGAGGTGGTAGGCACTATTCTAGGCACTAGGAATGATGCAGCAGTCAACAAAACAAAGTTCCTATCCTTAAAGGAGCTGCAATTCTAGTGTCAACTGTAATATTCTCACATGGCTGCATGCCCACAGTGTGACTTTTCTCCCATACCTATTAGGTCCATGCTTTGAAAAAGGAAAAATAAATATAAATTTGAATCAGTGATCTCATTCAGTGAAATCTCTAAACAAGATGATGAGAAAGACTCTATATGTCTTTTCTACCTCTTTTGGAAACACTAATGTCTGTGAGTTTTGCGGGATCCAGACGCAAATTCATGATCCGTGTGCATTCCTCTGCCAGCTGTAGAGCACAGATAAGCAGCTAAAATATTATCATTTCCTAACCAAAAAACAACCATCTTCTCCTTGAAAAACAAAAATGCAGTAAGTTCCAGAACTGTCACTTACCCCACGTTATAATCACATTTCTGTATCAAAGAGCCTTTCGCTGATAGTAAGTCTCTTGAACAAGCAACACTTAAGATAATGTTCAAAATAATTTAAAAAAAGCTTTGTTTCAATATATAACCACCAAAGATCAATCTTGTATAATCTGTCACTACACTAGTGGTACACAGTATAGTTCATTTTATATTCTATATATATGTACATGTATATATGTATATATATGGTTGTTTGGGTGGGGTTAAAGGTGGGATAAAACTCTGAATACATTTCTCAAAGGAAGCTCTGCAATACACAGAATTTCAAACAGTTGGGTTGGTGATCAATACTTAAGATCATCTGTTGGCATTTAAGTGGCTGAAACACTGACAGCTGCTTTCCCAAAAGGGAACCCCAGAATGTGAGACCAAAAGCAAAGTAATTGTGCTCTAGCATTCTTAGACATCAAAGTTTAGCTGCACTTCAGATGGATGTTACTGCTTTTCCCATCTCAAGTAGGCAAAAGGAAGCCACAACCATGTTCTCAGAAAAGATTAACTGTGATCAAGCCGATTTTAGCAAATTTGATTTAATACCTTTTTTTTAAAAGATTTTTATTTATTTATTTATTTATTCATTTGAGGCACAGAGAGGGAGAGAGAGAGAGAGGCAGAGACACAGACGGAGAAGCAGGCTCCATGCAGGAGCACGATGTGGGACTCGATCCCGGGGCCTCCATGATCAGGCCCCGGGCTGAAGGCGGCGCTAAACCACTGAGCTACCCGGGCTGCCAAATTTATACCTTTTTAAAAATATTTTATTTATTTGACAGAGAAAGTGAGAGCACAAGCAGGGGAAGTGGCAGAAGGAAAGGGAAAGCAGACTCCACGCTGACTAGGGAGCCAAACTTGAAGCTCGATCCACCCAACCCTGGGATCATGATCTGAGCCTAAGGCAGAGCTTAACCAACTGAGGACTGAACCACCCAGGAATCCCTTATTTGTACCTTTTAAAATCATTTAACGTACAAGTATCTTCCTTTTAAACTTAATCCTTACACAACAGGGGAAGAAAGGAGGGGCAGGGGTACATAAATCGTATATAACGTCTTGGTGAAGATATTTTCTTTTTCTTTTTTTTTTTTTTTTTTTTAAAAGATATTTTCTGATGGTGACCAGCAAAGATTAAAACCATGGATTAAATAAATAAATAAATAAATAAATAAATAAATAAATAAATAAATAAATAAATAAAACCATGGATCACAGTGGCACCTGGGTGGCTCAGATAAGCGACCAACTCTTGGCTTCTGCTCAGGTCATGATCTCATGGGTCTTGAGATCAGGCCCCACTTCAGTTCGGTGTTCAGTAAGAGTCTGCTTGAAGGTCCTCTCCCTCTGTCCTGTCCCCAACTCACATTTGCAGCATTCTCTAAAATAAATAAATAAATATACCTTAAAAAAAAAAAAAACGGTGAATCACATACAATCTTCTAAAAAGGGGAACAATTATAATTTTAAGAATGTAAAGATTTGGGGTGCCTGGATGGCTCAGTAAGTTAAGCGTCTCCCTTTGGCTCTGGTCATGATCCCAATGTCCTGGGATCAAGCCCCATATCCCACTTCTTGCTCAGCAGGGAACCTGCTTCTTCCTCTCTCTCTCTCTCTCTGCCTGCTGCTCCCCCCCTGCTTGTGCTCTGTCAAATAAATAAATAAATAAATAAAATCTTTCTTTTTAAAAATGTGAAGATTTAGTGTTCTGACTTGCTCTTTATAATCACTTCTACAACAGAACACATTCACTTCATACTACTCAGATAAATTATTAATAGGATTGTAAGGAATTTCTATGTGTAATTTGTAACACAATTTTCTGACTTGGTCTCCATGGGACATCACATGGTAGGCATCATTTTACTACTGAAATCAAGAATTTAAAATCTAATTTTAGGGGCGCCTAGGTGGCTCAGTAGGTAAGCATCTGCCTTTGGCTCAGGTCATGATCCATAGGGCTCTCTGCTAGGTGGGGGGCCTGCTTCTCCCTCACTTGTGCTCTCTGTTGCTATCTCTCTCTCAAATAAATAAAATCTTTAAAAAAATAATAAAACACAATCTAATTTTATAAGGCAGTATTTAAGTTCATCATCTTAAGTGAAACATTCCCTATCTCCTAAGAAAGAAAAAAAACCCTTAAATTTAACAGAAAATAGAAGAAATACTTAAGTCTGGGAGCTTAAGAAAAGAGGATAAATAATCCAAGTATTCAAATCACTAGAAATTAACTGAACTTTTAAAGCCAAGTAGATCATTTTATTTAAGTACCAGAGGGTAGGTTCAATATTTATAATCACTATGGAAAGATCAGAAAGACTAGCTTCAATGTCGGAAAAGTGTTTCCTGACTTTTGCTTCTTTGACTAGTTCTGAGGTCTATCTTTGGGAATTTGACATAAAGTAAATTCCTGCACACTCATATTAATGTCCTGCTCCTTGCTCCCAGTTAACCTGTGATAAAGAAGAAGGAAGTAAACTTTGTTTCCCCTTGCATCCCTCCTTTCTTCTCCCCTACCTTGCCCCAAATCAGAGCTCTCAAAGGCAATGCGGAAGTCAACATTCTATTAAAAAAAAAAAAAGAGGGGCACCTGTGGGTAGCTTAGTCGGTTAAGCGTTAAGCATCCTCTGCCTTTGGCTCAGGTCATGACTCTAGGGGCCCTAGGATCAAGCCCCATGTTGGACTCCCCACTCAGTGGAGATTCTGCTTCTCCTTCTCCCTCTGTTCCTCTGCTCATGCAGCCTCTCAAGTAAAATCTTTTAAAAAAAATAATAAAAAGAAATAGAAAAAGAAAGAAAAAACATTCCTACTCCAGAAATCCATAGCTCATCATGGAAATTTAAATTTTCCTAATTATAATGTTCCCCCTTAAGGTATTTAGTATGATTATCTCTTACCATGAGTTGTAGACTCTGTCCCTGCTTTCTACTGTCCAAAGAATAAAACTTTAACTGCATTTTTTGGGACAAAACCCCTAAATGACCAATCCCTATGAAGACAAAGAGTTTTATAATAGGGTCTCAAAAAGTTTTTAGAAGTTTAAATTATGAACTCCTATTTCTTATGTACTCAATAGAAAAAGAACACTAATCAAATGAGGTAGCAAAAACCAAAAATGTAATTTTTTTTAAAAGGCAACTAAAAAACTAGGCAAAATTTAACACATCAGTGTCATTTTGAAACCTGCAGATTTACACTGCTTATTCTAATATGCTTTGCTCCAGGACCCTGCCCTAAAGGAACAAAAATAGAATCTCCGAACCCCACCTTTTTTACAACAACCCTCCCCACTCACAGCTGCATAAGGGGTTTCTTTTCTAGAAAGAAAACTTAATTTGAAGGTCAGTTTACCATGGGAACTCAATAGTGTGCCCATGTAGAAATGAGCATGATTTTTCTGTTTTGCCAAAGTACTTAAGACGTTTAACACCAATTCTAGGAAAAGTGAAAGTAAACTACATTCTTCCAAAAAATACCTATCAGTGTCCCAAACCCAGCTATCTGCATATTGCTCATTAGTATATTAATATAATATTTAGGAATGTTCCTCTCCCAGTCTGTAAACAGACTGTCCAAGCTTCTGGTTCTCTCCACTCAGTTTTATGCAGAGTAAGAAACATCAAAATAAGGAGCCAGGGGTGCCTGTGTGGCTCAAGCAGTTAAGGGTCTGCCTTTGGTTCAGGTCATGATCTCAGGACACTGGGATGGAGCCCTGCGGTGGGCTCCGTGCTCAGTGGGGAGTCTGGTTTGCCCTCTCCCTCTGCCCCTCCCCCTGGCTCATGCTCTCTCACACTCTCTAATAAATAAAATATTTTCTAAAAAATGGACAAGGAGGGGCAGCCCGGGTGGCTCAGCGGTTTAGTGCCTGCCTTCAGCCCGGGGCATGATCCTGGGGACCCAGAATCGAGTCCCACGTCGGGCTCCCAGGATGGAGCCTGCTTCTCCCTCTGCCTGTGTCTCGGACTCACTCTCTGTCTCTCTCAAGAATAAAAATCTTTAAAAAATAATAATTAAATGAATGAATGAATGAATGAATGAATAAATATGGACAAGGAATAGAAACCTGAATGAAAATGCAAATCCATCTTTTATGCATACACTTAATGAAAAAACAGATTTGAATTTTTAGTTGCCATATTCACAATTAAAAACTGTCCAAATCCAGCTAGCCAACAGGTACACTCAAGAGAAGAGAGACAAAATTCAAGTAATAGAGACTGCGTGCAATGAAAAGAATCAATCTTCTACTGGCCTAGTTCAAATTAATATTCTGGCAATTAGGTAGGGGGCTACTCATATTTTTGAAAGCAAGCCAATAAAAACCCAGTAACATCCAGTAACCAGGCTCTGTTTAAAATGGCAAGTTCAAATACCTACTCTTTTGAAGCAGTTCTCCATTATTAAATAGCCAAAATACCAAAAATTGTCTCGACCAGAACACCATTTTCTTAAGACTATCCTTTTAGGGATACCTGGGTGGCTCAGTGGTTGAGTGTCTGCCTTTGGCTCAGTCAAGATCACGGGATTAAGTCCCACTCGGGTTCCCCACGGGGAGCCTGTTTCTCCCTCTGCCTATGTCTCTGCCTCTCTGTGTCTCTCATGAATTAAAAACAAAAAGACCATCTTTTAGACCATACAAAAGACTCACTCTTTTAAATTAGTAACATCTATCTCATGTAAACAGAGAGAAACATGTGATTACCACCTAAATACATACAAGGAGGGAAAAAAAACTTTTCCAGCTAAAGTCAAGAAGTAGAATTCATCAACATGCTTTAAAGAAAAGGAAGGCAAAGGTACTACGTTAAACCAGGGCTAATAAGAAACAAGCTGTGAAGCAAAAGAGACTTCTCCCTTTTTGTTTTTAAATAACTATATTTAAATAACCACTCCCAAACCTCAAGTCATGGATTCATAATGAAGACAAAAACTAAATTTTGAATTTAAAAAAATTCTTAAGCTATCATTTTGCTTTTAACCCATTAAAGGAGAGCAAGGGTAATAAAAAAGCATACTGGCTTAAATTACTATTCATACTAAACATTAAAATATCGGTAAAATTTTTTTAAATAAAATATTGGAGCAGCCCAGGTGGCGCAAGGGTTTAGCACTGCCTGCAGCCTGGGGTGTGATCCTGGCCATCTGGGATCGGGATCAAGTCCCACATCAGGTTCCCTGCATGGAGCCTGCTTCTCCCTCTGCCTGTGTCTCTGCGCCTCTGTGTGTGTGTGTGTGTGTGTGTGTGTGTGTGTGTGTGTGTCTCAATAAATAAATAAATAAATAAATAAATAAATAAATAAATAAATCTTTAAAAATAAAACAAAATATTGGTAAAATATTCTCTAAAACAAGATAAAAAATTTCTCAAACACACAGCCTAATCTAAACCTATTCTGTACAAATTATGGAGTATTCCAAGTATATTGTTTATACATCACAAACTTAAGTACTATTCAATTCAGTATGAAAAAATCAATCTACACAGACAATTCAAATTCTCAAGTTTCTAATAACCATGTAATCATAACTATTAAGAATAACATCACACCTCTAAGGTCAATCAATACCACTCATAAGTTTCTTGCATTTTTCAATCTGAAAATAGTTTGTCTGAGGAACTAATGTCTCGAAGAGGCAGAAAAAATAATGCATTTAACCACCTCTCTGGTAAACAACAGCAGGCCTATGACTGAACAACACATTGTGTACTACTGTTTTTGTTTTCTTAAAGATTTTATATATTTATTTGACAGAGAGAGAGCACAAGCAGAGAGAGGGAGAGGGAGAAGCAGCCCCCACCCCCCCCGCCCCAAGCAGGGAGCCTGATACGGGGCTCCATCCCAGGACCCTAGGATCATGATCTAAGCCCAAGGCAGACACCCAACCAATTGAGCCACCAAGACACCCGTTTGGGTTTTTTTTATGCTTTTATTTATTCGACAGAGAGAGAGCATGCACAAGCAGGGAGAGAAACAGAGGAGAGGGAGAAGCAGGCTCCCCACTGAGCAGAGAGCCTAAGTTGGGTCTTGATTCCAGGACTCTGGGATCATGACCCAAGCCAAAGGCAAACTCAACTGACAGAGCCACCCAGGTGCCCCCCCATACTACTGTTCTCAATCAGAACACTACATATGCTAAAATACAAAGAAATAAAAGACCTTAGAAAGAGCTTACATTTTTTTTTCTGTATGATTTACAGCCTCAATATTTAATCTAAACCCTACATTCTATAGCATAGCTTTATTTTCAATTACCAGTGTTTCCATCGTGTGGTATACAGACCATTGGCAGTACCTGAGATGACTTAAATGGAACACAAATACCTTTAAAAAAACAAAACAAAACAGAACAAAACCCTGTATTTATGCTAATGAGCACTGAAAAGAACATTCTGCATTTTATTGACTCAGATGCCATCAAATTCAAAGCACACTATTAAATTTACAAACCACTAAGGAAAAAAACTCCAACATGCCACTGATTTTAAGATGCATTCCCGGGATCCCTGGGTGGCGCAGCGGTTTAGCGCCTGCCTTTGGCCCAGGGCGCGATCCTGGAGACCCGGGATCGAATCCCACGTCAGGCTCCCGGTGCATGGAGCCTGCTTCTCCCTCTGCCTGTGTCTCTGCCTCTCTCTCTCTCTCTGTGACTATCATAAATAAATAAAAAATTTAAAAAAAAAAAAAAAAAAAAAGATGCATTCCCATTTAGCATTCAGATACCAAAAAAAAAAAAAAAAAAAAAAAAAATCATGTAGGTAATCTATTAATGAGAGGTCTAGGTAATACAGTACTGTATGCTATTAAAAATCCTTCATATATAGAAATTCATAACTATCTTTCTTCAAGCTGTTTTATTCTCTCATTTTTTCTTCACAAGACTTATCTATTCAATACATTAAGTCTGAAATCATTCATAAGCAGACCTGACCAGGGCCACATGCAATTGTATCTAGTCCTTCCCCCAGACAAATGATAAACCTCTTTCTTTAAGGTTTCTGCTACCACCAGAGAGTTTTGGCATCTTCCCCAATCCCAAATGCAATTACTAGCAGTACCAGAGGGTACAGGGTTTCTTCTGGACTGTCATTGTAGTACATATGCTAACTCTACATATCATTAACAAAATCAGTTTCCATCCTCTCCCCCCTAACATTCCTTCTTCATACTCCATTGGAAATCTTGGTAGGCCTAGGATTTCAAGGCTAGCAATCATTTGATATTTCCAGTAACAAGATCTGACAGCAATTCCTATTGCTTTCCCTGAAATGCTCAATTTCCATCTTTCCACTCCATACCACCAGTATCACCACCATATGGTCTAGCTAACTGATGCTCAAACATTTGAATTAATTTAGACCTTAATTATCTAAGAATGAGTTACAACTGAAGTTACAATAGAATTGGTTCTGGTCAGTTACTCTTTTAACATCACCTGGCATATACAATCCCATCAATAGAAGTGTCACTAAAAACATCCCTGCTCAAAGAAAATATGCCCTACGACATTTATATCCAGAATGAACAACTTGAAGCTGACTTTAAATTTTCCACGCATGATCTTTTGTCACTGCTATTACCTCTGCTGATTTACACTCATAAGGCTTTATCTATTTGGGTAAATACTATGTATCCTTTAATTCTCCCTTGAAAACAAAGCTTTCACTGTGAAAGCTTCCCTGCAGAGTCCATATGCACTTTCAATATAGCTCTATTTTATAATACTAAGTTTCATTATAATTATTTACATTTCATTCTGTTCTACTAGACAGACTATTATTTTTCTCTAAGGTCATTTTCCTACTCAACAACAGAACCTAAGGGCCTTATACTATGCGTTAATGATAGGCACTACAATATAGCTTATTAAGGAAGATTATAGGTTCTGGAATCAAACTGTTTTGGAGGTGAATTTTGACTCTAAACTTACTTGCATCAGTTTGGGAAGTTCACGAAGTTTCCTCATCTGTAAAGTGGAGGTAACATTAGAAGAGAGTTACTGTGCTAGTATCTTCAAATCACATGAAAACTAATTCTGACAAGGATGAGAAACATGCTCAATAATTACTTTCTGAATTAAAAAAAAAAAATTTAGGTAGATACAAGAAATTAACCATGGCCTTCTGTATACCTACCCATTAAATAAATGTTTCAAGCACACTCACGTCCATTTAAAACCTCACGTCCATTTAAAAACCATTTAAAACTAGAACCTTTCTAGTTCTTACTATAAATGCAACAGTTCTAACCTGCCTGTTTTCATATAGAATAAGCCCTTAAACTGGTTTATAAGTTTCCAATATGCATTATAAACCTTCAAAGTTCAAAATTTTAAAGTATGTGATTTTGCTAAAGCAAAAATTCTAGTTATAGGCATTGGAGACTTAGGAAAAAGAAGAAATCACTTAACTGAGTGAGCCAAGCAACATTAACCACTATTCTCTACACATTATCAATGAACTCTCAGGATACTATCCCTATATTTGTCAAGAGCTCGAGCAGCCCTCTCAACAACAAGCCCTTTCTCCAAAATGAGGCAGGCCCTTCCCTCTCAAACAACCAGGTCTCCCTCAAATGAGGATCTTACTCTTCCCCTCTAGGACATTCTATGTTCATTCCAAATTCCTTGCCATTGTTTGTTTTCTATACACAGGCTGGCCTCTTTTCTACCAATCAGATCATCAGACTTCATCTAATATTTAAGCCACTAAACTTTTACTGCATTTTTGTAGGTACACATTATTTAACATTTATTCTCTTTCATCCAATTCCACTTCTCCCTCTCCCCAAATACCTCTCCTTCCCTTTCTCCACTATGAAAACACACATAGTCTGCAAGTTCCCTCAAGAGCTACTCAAAATGTTTTGATTAGTCAATGAAAGAATATTTTAGTTCCCCTTAAGGGTTTTGGGATAGATTATAAAAAATTTTCTTGTAAGCAATTAAAAATAGTTATATGTGATAATTCTCATGACAATCAGGGGAAAACTAACATGCTTTCTGCTTTCACGTTCCAAAGTGAAAATAGGTAAAACATGATAATTAATAGTATACTGTCATTTGACTAACACATAAAGACTTCTTGAAGGAACTAGGAACTTAGTAATAGCTGCAGTTATTAGTCCTAAACTGGTATTAATAAAAATGCCACTTTTGGGGAGAAAAATGCCACTTTTGTATAAAATGAGGCTGGTTTTTGTACAGATAAACACTGCTTGAAGACAGGGATATGGAATATAAAAGTGACAAGAGGAAGGTGGTTTTAATCCTCTGATTTCTTTGAGGCCATCATATAAAAGCAGGAGTTCTTATGATCAAGCCATTTCTAAAAACTCCTTTTCAAAAAAAAATATTTTTTTAATTTATTCATGAGACACACAGAGAGAGAGAGGCAGAGACACAGGCAGAAGGAGAAACAAGGCTTCTTGCAGGAAGCCTGATAAGGGATTCGATCCTAGGACCTCAGGATCATGCCCTGAGCCAAAGGCAGACGCTAAACCACTGAACCACCCAGGTGTCCCTAAAAAGTCCTTTTTACATTCCATTCTTTGTGTAATAATTTTGTCTCTCCCTGAAAACTGGATTCCTTCTGTCCTTTACTCAACTTCTCTTGAATAGATGAAGAGTAAATAGCTTCACAAATTGGTGAGACTACATAGTTTCTTCCAACTTGAAGTCGAGATAATTTTTCAGTCATATATATTTAACACTTTCTGATAACTGGCAAAGAATCTGAACGGTACTGCATCCACGTGAAGAGTTAATTCTAGGCACCAGAAAGCAATGGTAACAATATTGGGCATGGTGGTTAGAAAAAACAAGACCAATTTTTTAAATGATGTTGGGTTTTTTTGTTTGTTTGTTTTTACAGTGACAGTAAGAATGGTGAGAGAGGAATGCCTGGGTTTGGCACCTGCCTTTGGCCCAGGGTGTGATCCTGGAGACGTGGGATCGAGTCCCACATCAGGTTCCCCACATGGAGCCTGCTTCTCTCTCTGCCTATGTCTCTGCCTCTCTCCTACTCTGTGTCTCTCATGAATAAATAATAATATCTTTTAAAAAAAGGTGAGAGAAAACACTGTCAATAGTATAATCTCATATTAACAGGCCAAATGAGACCAATTGTTAAGGATATTTTAAGCAGGGATGCCAGGGTGGCTCAGTCAGTCAAATATCCACCTTTGGCTCATGATCTCTGTGTCCTGGGATCGAGCCTGGCATTCAGCTTCCAGCTCAATTTTTCTCTCTCCCTCTGCCCCTCCCCTCTGCCCATTCTCTCTCAAATAAATAAAATCTTAAAAAAAAAAAAAAAAAAAAGATGTTTTAAGCAACTAATTTTATTGAGCACTTCTCTACATGCCAGGCACTGTTTTAAAAGTATTATACATATTAAGTCAATTAAACCCATAATTCTATAAGGTCGTGATCATTATACTTTGAAAAACAGTTGAGGGGCACCTGGGTGGCTCAGTTGGTTAAGCACCCGACTCTTGATTTCAGCTCAGGCCATGATCTCAGGGTCATGACACCAAGCATTTGGGCTCATGCTGAGCGTGACGTCTGCTTAAGATTCTCTCCCTCTTCCTCTGCCCCTCTCCTCCCTCCCTCTCTTAAAACACATACACAGAGTTGAAAAAAGAGACATATAGAGAAGTAATTTTCCCAAGATTTTACCAGTTAAGAGGCCAGAATTCAAACCCAAGCATTCTGGCTCCACAGTTTACATTAAAAACATCTATGCCAATAGTGCCTTCTCCATTCAATAAGTTTATAAATATAGTAAAATTTGATGCTAACCCTAGTCCTCATAAAGCAACTCCAAATAAGGAGCCCTTGTATACTGAGAATATTTTTTTTTAAGATTTTTATTTATTTATTCATGAGACAGAGAGAGGCAGAGAGACATAGGCAGTGGGAGGAGAGGCAGGCTCCATGTAAGGAGCCTGATGTGGAACTCAATCCCAGGACTCCAGGACCACGCCTTGAGCCGAAGGCAGATGCTCAACCGCTGAGCCACCCTTCCCAAGAATATGTTTCTTATATACTACATGTGCTACTATATTTTTCAAAGAACAGTATGGCTTTAAGTTTCATTTTCCCACAAACTAAAGATTTTCATCAGTGTTTTATCATCCACTGTTGCAAGAATGCTACTTGACACTTCCTAAAAATCTTTATTCTTTACAACCTCTACTCCCTTGTCAAGATAATTCTGAACTCTAATTCCATCCTTCACGGGGCCGACAGGGCCGACAAGTCATCTGTGAAGTTAATGAGCATAACTCCCCATTTCATCATCTGTATCACACTTAAGAGCATTATATAGTAGAAAGCATAATCCTAACCTCTTTATAAAACCATTTGTTGTCTCTTATCTGACAGCAACCCACCAGTAACAATGAATAGGAACCTCTAATCTGCTCTGCACCATTTAGCAATACGACATATTTTCATCCCTTACAGAGGAAGATGCCACCAGAGACAACTAGAAGCTTTTGTAAAGTTAAAATATATCCACCGCTTCTGTCTGTTCCACAGACCTGTCTGCATCTTATTACTTTGTAGGACTGACTTTCAAAGCTATGGAGTTTGTAATTTCATAATCTTTAAATAAAATCATCACAAATTATTTTTTGGGTCAAATATCCCAAGATTTTTTAACTTTATTAAGGTATAACTGAAGTAAAACAAACTGTACATGTCTAAAGTGGGTTTTTTTTTCAGTTTTTCTTTTTTCTGTGGTAAAATATACACAGTATCTACAGTTTTAACCATTTAAAGTGTACAACTAAATAACCTTAAGTACATTCACACTGCTGTGCAATCATCACCACTATCCATTTCTAGAACTTTTTCATCATCCCTAACTTCCTTTTTATTTTTATTTTTTTAAGATTTTGTTTATTTATTCATGAGAGACACAGAGAGAGAGAGAGGCAGAGACACAGGCAGAGGGAGAAGCAGGCTCCATGCAGGGAACCCGACATGGGACTCAATCCCAGGTCTCCAGGATCAGGCCCTGGGCTGAAGGCGGTGATAAACCACTGAGCCACCAGGGCTGCCCCCCCAACTTCCTTTTTAATGCTGAATAATACTCCATTGTAAGTATATACCACATTTTGTTTATACATTCATCCACTGACAGACATTTAAATTGTTTCTACCTTTTGGCTACTGTAAATAGTGCTGCTATGCATATTGGTGTACAAATATCTGTTAGTCCCCAATTTCACTTCTTTTGGGTAGATATCTATCTAATTAAGAGTGTAATTGCTAGATCACATGGTAATTCCATGTTTAATTTTCGGAGGAACAACCACACTGTTTTCCCTCAACAGCTGTACCATTTTATATTCCCACCAGCAATACACCAGGGTTCTAATTTCTCCATATCCTCATCAACCCATTTCCACTTTTTTGATAATAGCCATCCTAATGGATGTGAAGTAATATCCCATGGTTTTGATTTGCATTTCCCTAACCACTAGTGATGTTGAGCATCTTTTCATGTGCTTACTAATTCTGTAACTTCTTTGAAGAAATGTCTATTTAAGTCTCTGCCCATTTTTTTAGTTGGGTTGATTTTTGGTGTTGAGCTGTGTTTCTTTATACATCATGGATAGTAATCCTTTAACAGATATATGGTTTGCAAACATTTTCTCCAATTCTCTGGGTGCCTTTTCACTCAAGAGTATACTTTGATGCACATTAAGTTTTTAACCTAGTTCGATTTATCTTTTTCTTTTGCTGCCTGTGTTTTTGATGTTAGATCCAAGAAATCATTGCCAAATCCAAATGCAATGCCGTGAAACTTTTCCTCTGTGTTTTCTTCCAACAGTTTTATAGTTTAAACTCTTAAGTTTAGGTCTTTGATTCTTGATTACCCAGATAATTATGAAAGCACAGAGATCATACTTCAAATCCAAATTTTTTTTATACTTTAAGTGTCAGGTAAGACTTAATAGAATCTGTGCTATAGAAATAGAGATACACCAGATGTTAATTTATGTCCTCTATGTAATTTTTAAACAACTGTAAACAGGTAAAATGATATAGCCATACAATGGAATACTATGCCCTTTCTAAGCATTGGAGTGGGTGAGTTCTCCAGGTTGACCAAATTATAGCCTATCTCCTGAATCACATGATCCAAAGAGAAAAAAAAAAACTGAATCCTTCTCTTTTTGTGGTTGGCTGGCTTAATCTGTAGACATGTAACTCCTGATCTTGGGGTCCTGAGTTCAAGCCCCACATTGGGCATAAAGATTAGTTTTTTTAAAAAAATCCTTTCCTCCAGAATCATGGTTTCCAAACTGTGTGCTGAGGTACCTTGGGGGTACCTTTATATTCACAGGGGCACTAAAGAGACTTTAAAGTTTTTGAGAGAAACAGAAATAACTGACATATGTGAACCACACAAACAACTGAGGTCATTCATAATTTCAAAATTAGCTCAAAAACATTCCTTTCAATGTTTATGAAACAGGGGCTTTAAGCAAGTTGCTATGATAAAAAAGCCAAGTATCATATAAAAGTCAGTGCCAAACAGGAATAAAAGCTGGAATATCTAATCTGATTCTAAGGTTTGAAAATTGTATACTACCCAACAGGCACAAATATTAAAATTACAATGTTTTCTTTCAAATTATATATATCAATTTTTCAAGTAGCTAAACTGTTAGGAAATAAACACTTAGGTTGTTTGGTCCTAACCACTTAACAAATGGAACTATTTCTGCTTCTTTTGGTGGAAGGACACAGTGGAAAATATTGCTGAGACACCAAGAGGAAGAAGAGACTCTGGACTGTACGGCCAGGAGAAGCTGGACAGAAATCACACCAAAGCTCAGAGAGATACAAAACTAGAATAACTAAGACACTGTACCCCCAATTCCAAATCCCCTATCTGGCTGCCACAGTTATTCAATTATATGAACTGCTCCAGTATCCTGCCAATGGCCAATAAAGCTACATGTTCTTTTATTTAAGCTCTAATTCAGTTTATCACCCGCAACTAAGAGTCCTGAAAAACAAACTCAGATGATTCACACATTCAGTCTGATTTCCTTAATAAAATCATAATTAAATAATGTATGCCAGGCTTGTTTTCTTTTTATAAACAACTAAAGAGGCAGAATTAGGGCATTACTGTAACTCAAATACAAATCATCCCATTTACTATATCCTATATTAATTGAATACAAGATACTCTTATTAGATATTACATAGACAAAATTTACTTTTTAAAGTTTTACAGATTTTTTAAAATTATATTTGAGAGAGAGAAGGCACACAAGAGAGAGCACAAACAGAGGGGAGGGGCAGGGGGAGGGGGAGAAGCAGACTTCCCACTGAGCAGGGAGCCCAAGGGGGGCTCAATCTCAGGATCCTGGGATCATGACCTGAGCCAAAGGCAGCTGCATAATTGACTGAGACACCCAGGCACCCTTATAGATTTCTTCTTCTTTTATTTTTATTTTTTTAAGATTTTATTCATTTATTTGAGAGAGAATGAAGAGTTCTTCTTGACAAAAAACACTCATTTGAATTAAACTTTCATAGCATGGTAATACAAACTATACCATATTTTTTCTGTCACACTAAGATTACAAATTAGATAATTTCTAAGAAATTTAAAACGTTAATATACTTAAAAATTACAACTTCAAAGAAGAAAAGTAAAATATTCTATTTTATGAATATTATAATAAGTCATCAAATATTTTCTCAAATAATACTTTAACAATCCATTTCCAGAAATAAATTAACATGAATCTTGTATTAACTTTGATTTCTGGAGAAATCTGACTTTTTCTTTTTGTTGTTTTTAAAGATTTTATTTATTTATTCATGAGAGATGCATAGAGAGAGAGGCAGAGGGACACAGGCAGAGGGAGAAGCAGGCTCCATGCAGGGAGCCTGACGTGGGACTCGATCCTGGGTCTCCAGGATTACACCCTGGGCCAAAGGCAGACGCTAAACCACTGAGCCACCCAGGGATCCCCGAAATCTGCTTTTATTATAATTCAAAGACCGTTGTGATTTCAGCAATAAGTACAATTAACAATTCATTCATTATAACTGTTAAACATGTTTATTTCAGTCAGAGATAAGAGTAAACATTTTCAAAAATGAAAAAACCTAAACCAGAAATATACCAATTGAAAATGGCAACTACAGCTAATTTTTATGTTCTGTGATAAAGCATTTATATAGATCTACTGCAAATAAAGTTTTATCAAAAAGAAAAGTAACCAGTCGGGCAGCCCCGGTGGCTCAGCGTTTAGCACCGCCTTCAGCCCAGGGTGTGATCCTGGAGTCCCAGGATCGAGTCCCACATCGGGCTCCCTGCATGGAGTCTGCTTCTCCCTCTGCCTGTGTCTCTGCCTCTCTCTGTGTGTGTCTCTCATGAATAAATAAATAAAATCTTAAAAAAAAAAAAAAGAAAAGAAAAGAAAAGTAACCAATCAGCTGGCTAGCACTCAAGAGTTTTACGGCTCATCAAGTATCCTGCCTTGCTCACATTAGTTAAAAATCCTAACAATGAACTTGCTCCTCAATGTATGTCACTGTACTATCATATAAAGAAAACAATCTACTGCTTCCCCAGAGTATCCATATGCATCTTCATCCTGTCCTGTTCATGTTCTGTGTCCATATAAGAAGTTGGATTTGGGAGTGCCTGGCTGGCTCAGTCAGTAGAGCATGTGACTCTTGATATCAGGGTTGTGAGTTCAAGGCCCACATTGGGTGTACAGACTACTAAAAAAATAAAATAAAAAACAAAAATAGAAAGGTAGGGATAGAACTCAATAATCTGGATATATATTAACGTAAAGCAACTGAGGTTTGCAACAGTTCACTAGTGTCTGTATCAGTCAAAAAAGAAAAGAGGAATGAAAGCAGGAGATAAAAAGGAGAAAACAGACTCCCAAGGATAATGTGTATTAAATGAAAAATCAAGTGATCTTTATACCATGGTGCATATGCACAATTTAGGTTAATCATGTCTCCCTCCCGATGCAAAATGTTAGCTTCTAGCTTATCTAGTACATCTCTAGTTTTTAATCTTTCCCATGCATTCAAATCAGTTACTACCAAATTACTTTCTAAATTTTTTTGACTCCAATGTCCTGACAACCTATTTTTGAAATTATTCCTTTCACTACCCAATGGGCAGATCCAAGATTCTTTAGAATTCTAATTTCATCTTGCAATTACACCCAACTCTGAAAAGAGCTAAGATTTAAAAAAAAAAAAAAATTAGACAATGTTTCAGATTATCACTGGGGTGAAATGGCAGTTTCAAGTGGGTTCAAAGTTTGTCCAGGATCCTTCATTCCCTGTTTCTATTCCAGCACTGCTACACGTTTCTCCTGCTTCTTTGCCAATGCTTCTCAATCTAGCAACAGAAGGATCAAGCCTTCTGTCAGTTATCTACAAAATTAATGGGAGTAATATTACATAAGTTAGAGCAGCTTTCATCCCAGGATGAAATTAAGTCACAAAAATGCATTTAACTAACAAATTTCACAGTGTATCTTAAGGTTATACCTTAACCTCTAATACATCAATTCACATTGCAACCCTGACCCCAGTCTATTATATAACCTAAGGCAACTCCCTCCAAGTCTATTTAGGTAAACAAAGTCCAACTTTTAAGCAGAAGGAATCCAAACACATAAAATCTTATCTCAGAATCCTAAACAGAAAACCCAAATAAAGATTAAAACACTTCCAGTGGGGTACCTGGGTGGCTCAGATTGTTGAGCATCTGCCTTCGGCTCAGGTCATGCCAGGTTCTGGGATCAAGTCCCACATAAGGCTCCCAGCTCAGTGGGGAGTCTGTTTCTCCCTCTCCCTCTCCCCTTGCTTGTGCTGTCATTCTCTCTCTCAAATGAAAAAATAAAAATTATTAAAACGAAACACTTCCAGCAACAATGAGTAATTCGAACCACCAATTGTGCTAAAGACAACTCAAAAAGCTAGTTCAGGGATCCCTTTGTGGTTCAGCGGTTTCGCGCCTGCCTTCGGCCCAGGGTATGATTCTGGGGTCCCAGGACTGGGTCCCAAATCAGACTCCCTTCATGCAGCCTGCTTCTCCCTCTGCCTGTGTCTCTGCCTCTCTCTCTCTCTGTCTCTCATGAATAAATAAAATCTTAAAAAAAAAAAAAGCTAGTTCATTCCTTGATTTCAGCACCAAAAACTAATAAAATTCTCTTAAAAGCAAAAACTAAAAAACACAGTGAGCTATTATCAAAATAAAATTCCCTGAGATGGAAGACTGAAATTCAGAGAGGAGTCCAGTACTTGGGTCAGCTTCTGCCCTTGGGCTATTTGCCAAAACTGAAGAGACAGAGTTGTACATTCCATCAGCCTCCAAATTGGGGGGCGGGGGGAGGGTAGGGCAGAGAGGGAGGGAGAGAAAGTCTTAAGCAGGCTCCATACCTAGCATAGAGCCAACGTGGGGCTCCACCTCACAACCCTGAGATCACGAGAGACAAAATCAAGAGTAGGAGACTTAACTGAGCCACCCAGGAGCCCCAACTTCTAATTTTTTAAACAGCCAACCACACACTGTTAGAAACACACTGAAATTTGAGGAAACAGAAAATCTGAAAAACAGACAATGAAGAACTATCATGCAAATACTAACAAAGAGAAAAATGGTGTGGGACTAACGTAAGATAAAGCAGACCTGAGAGCATTATTAGAAATAAAGGGGAGAGATGCCTGGGTGGCTCAGTCGATTAAGTGTTCGCCTTAGCTCAGGGCATGATCCCAGGATCCTGGGATCAAGCCCTGGGACGGGCTCCCTGCTTCTTCCTCTCCCTCTGGGTGCATGCTCTGTCTCTAAATAAATAAATCTTTTTTAAAAAGGCAAGGGGAGAGGTAGCCTGGCTCAGTCAGTAGAGAATACAACTCTTGATCTCTGGATCATTGAGTCTGAGCCCCACAGTAGCCATAAATATTACTTTAAAAAAAAAAGTGAAAAGCAATACAATCCAAATCAAAATATCAGCACAGTGTATTTTGTTTTGGAGAAGATGATGAAAAGATTCTAAAAACATAAAAGGTCTGAGAACAGCTAAAATGCTCTTGGAAAAAGCGAAGAACCAAGGTGGGAAGATTTAGTAATAAAACAAATATCAAGATTAAACAACATTAGCTAAAGAAAGTGTGAAAGACCAGTGGAACAAAACAGGAAGCCAAGAAACATATCCATACATAAACAAACACCTAATTTATGAAAAACGAGGTAATGCAGAACAGTAAGGCAAGGACTGACCTTTCAATAGTGTGTTGGGTTAACTGATATCCACATGGGGAAAAAATGCAATTGGCCCGTTTCATGAATTTTAAGCAACATCAAGTGGGCTACTGATATAACCATGAAAGGCAAAAATATAAATCCTTTTTTTTAAAGATTTTTAAAAAATAATCCCTCACCCAATGTGGAGCTAAAACTCACAACCCTGAGATCAAGAGTCACATGCTCTTCTGACTGAACCAGCCAGGCACGCCCAAAAATATCTTTAAAAAATGTTTGAGAAGAAAATATTCTCATGACCTCTGGTAAGAAGCATCATACAAAGGGGTGCCCAGGTGGTTCAGTCGGTTAAGTGCCAGACTCTTCATTTTGGCTCAAGTCATGATCTCAGGGTCCTAAAATCAAGCCCTGCACATGGCTTTGTGCTGAGTGTAAAGCCAGCTTAAAATTCTCTCTTGGGTCCCCTCTGCCCCTCCCCACTCTCTTTCTTAAAAAAAAAAAAAAAAAAAAAATCATACAAAAAATCTCTTATTATTGGGGCACCTGGCTGGCTCAGTCGGCAGAGCATGTAACTCTTGATCTTGGGGTTATAAATTTGAGCCCCATAATAGGTATAGAGATTACTTAAAAATAAAATCTTTTTAAAAATATCTCCAGGGGAGGGCAGCCCAGGTTGCTCAGCAGTTTAGCACCACCTTCAGCCCAGAGCGTGATCCTGGAGACCCGGGGATCGAGTCCCCTGGCAGGCTCCCCGCATGGAGCCTGCTTCTCCCTCTGCCTGTGTCTCTGCCTGCCTCTCTCTCTCTCTCTCTCTCTGTCTCTCATGAATAAACAAATAAAATCTTAAAAAAAAAAAAAAAAAAAAAAATATATATATATATATATATATATATATATATATATATATATATATATATATATCTCCAGGGGTACCTGGGTAGCTCAGTCAGTTGAGCATCAGACTCTAGATTTCAGCTCTGTCATATCCATGGGTCATAGGATAGAGCTCTGCATTGTGCTCCCTGCTGGGTGAGGACTCTGGGATTTTCTCTCTCTCCCTCTACCTCTGTCCCTCCCTTCCTCTCTAAAATGAATAAACTTTTTAAAAATCTCTCATACAGAGAGATTTTGGAATGGTACAGAGAGATACAGAGATTATGTTTGGAATGATGACAAAGTGATCATGACACATGTTATATACATACAAATATGTATGTATACATATACACATATATCATGTATACATGTATACATGTATACATCATGTATACATGATACAACTGATCTGTACACTTTAAAAATGGTTAAAATGGGGGGTGCCTGAGTGACTTAGTCACTTAAATGTCTGCTTTCAGCTCAGGTCATGATCTCAGGGTCCTGGGATTGAGCCACACATCAGGCTCCTTGCTCAGCAGGGAGTCTGCTTCTCCCTCTCTCTCTGCCCCTCCTCCCTACTCTTGATCATGCTCTCATATAAATCTTTTAAAAAAATAAAACAGTTAAAATGGTAAATTGTTATGTATATTTTCCTCACAATAAAAAAAATATTTTAAAAATTGTCAAAATCTCTTATTAAAGATACCATTAAGAAAATCAAATTCAGAGTGGGAAAAGTATTTACAAATAATACATATATACATATCTGATAAAGAATTCATGTCCAAAATATATAAAGAGCAAACACAAATCAGTAAAAGAAAATTTTTCTAGACAAAAGATTTTAATGGAAACCTTACCAAAGATATTATTGATGGCCAATAAGCACATAAAAAATGTAGATCATTATCAGTCATCAGGGAAATGCAAGAGAAAACACTACAATGAGATACCCTTTCACACCCATCAGGATAACTAAATTAAATAGACAAGAACAAATGTGAGGATATTGAATAACTGGAACTCATACATAGGTCATGAAAGTGCAAACCTGGCATTACCACTTGGGACAACAGTCTAGTAGTTGCTTATAAAGTTAAACACCCATGTATTCTACGATCCAGCAATTCCACTCCTTGATATTAACCCAAGAGAAGTGAAAACAGGTGATCACAAGAAGGCTTGCAAACAAATGTTCAGAGCAAATTTATTCATAAGAGCTCAAAACTAGAATGAACTCAAAATGTCCAGTATCAGGTGATCAGATAAAGTATAGGTTCATTTCTTCAATGGAATACTACTCAGCAATAAAAATGAACAACATGGATGAATCTCAAAAGCACCAGACTGACTCAAAGCAGCAAACTGCAAAAGAATAAATACTATTTGATTCCATTTAACTGAAAAACAAAAAAAAAAACAGAATAATCTATATTGACAAAAACATGGTTTTGGAGTGGGAGAAAAAGGGGAAATAACCAGAAGGGGGCCATGAGAGAACATTCTAATATAAAGTTATTTATCAAGATTGAGGGAATGGCTACACAGTTGTAAACATTTATTAAAAATCAAACTGTACACTTCTATCTGTGCATTTCACTATATAAATTCTATTTTAAAAATTCCTAAAATCATATTCTAACGCAGAGGCTCTAACTCCCCTCATCCAAAAATAGCAGGTATAGTATTTTCAGAAAAAGTTGTACAATTAGATCATATGTACCACTCTACAGAGGTCACCAACTCTATTCTTTCTTTTTTTTTTTTTTAAGATTTTATTTATTCACAGAGAAGTAGAGACATAGACATTCACAGAGGGAGAAGCAGGCTCCCTGTGGGAAGCCTGATGCAGGACTTGATCCCAATACCCTGGGATCATGACCTAAGCCAAAGGCGGATGCTCAACCACCCAGGTGCTCCCTTAACCAGACCTTAAGTTAGAAAATAAAACTAGGGACGCCTGGGTGGCTCGGCGTTTAGTGCCTGCCTTTGGCCCAGGGTGTGATCCTGGAGTCCTGGGATTGAGTCCCACATCAGGCTCCCTGTGTGGAGCCTGCTTCTCCCTCTGCCCCTCTCTCTTTCTTTCTTTCTCTCTCTCTCTTTCTCTCTCTCTCTCCCCCTCATGAACAAATAAAATCTTAAAAAAAATAAAACTAGCATAAAACAATTTAAGATTATTTTAAATTCTAGTATGGAGAATGTTTTCTTCAAATACACTTCAATACACTTATACATGAAAAATAGAAAATATACACAATTTTTCTAAATTATCTATTAAACAGGGTGCCTGCATGGCTGTCAGTTTAGCAACCAACACTTAGTTCTGGATCAGGTCATGATCTCATAAGTTGTTAAGACTGAGCCCCCACTTCGGAGGGCAGGGTGGTCCACGCTAAATATTTTCTCCTCCTCCCACTCACACAAGCTCTCTCATAGAAATAAATAAACCTTTTTAAAGATTAAAATTATCTGTTGAAGAACTGAACACATTAACCAGGACAGGGCCAGCTTCATGGGTGTGCAACCTGTGAAGTCACATGACTCCATGCTTGGTTTAATGTTCTGCTATAATCATTATGAAATTCTTAACATTTCTTTTTGAAGGAACCCTGCAAAATATAAAGCCAGTTCTAACCAAGGAATCTGTGGGATAAAAGGAAAAAAATTTTTCAAACACCATTACTCCAATGACCAAGAAAAATTTAACTGTGGGCTCACAAATCAACACAAATTTTTTTCCTCATAAGTATGACAGAAGTACACATATGTTTCCAAATCAGACTCAGATTTCAGAAAGGTCAATACCTATTGAAGCATCCTCAACTAAAAGAACAAAGCTTTGGGAAGTTTATCCATCATTCACAGATTTAGGTCATTTAACACACATTTATGAAATGCAATTTGATGTTTACTTCATTGAGACTCAAAATAATATATTTTATTATTCACCAAATTTTATTAGATTCTAAAAACTAGTATTATGTAAAAACAAATCTTTAAAGTTTTATGAAAGAAAAGAGTAGACAAGCACAGAGGAGAGAAGAGGTTGCTCCTGAGCCTCAAGACTACTGTGATCAAAGATAAATGGTGTGTGGTAAAGAAAGGAAATCTGAAGAATGTCTTTATGCTCAGTGGGCACTCAAACAATTAATTTTTATAGCCATTTAAAATGTCAGCATTCTCCTGAGAAAAGAGATTCAACTTTGCTAATAAGGATAATAAAACTGCCAGATCCAGATGAAGACAAAATACAGTAAAGCTAAAATATTAGTAATGACAAGAAAGAGAACATAGAAAATAAGATGGCACATATATAATAATGAAGCTTAATCCATTATCAATAAGTATCTTTTGTCAGCTGTATAAGTATTTGATAGAAGGTTCTGGAAAGGGAGTAAAATATAAGTCTTTAAAATCCAAACATCACAGCAAATTCTCCAGAAAGTCTTTTAGCTACAGGAGTAATATCAAAAACATAAGCATCTTAAAACCCAAATGGAAAGGATGAAGGGGACCATATTTTTTTAATATTATAACTTTACATTCTATTCAAAGAAATTAACTTGGGGGCCTGGCTGGCTCAGTCAGTGAAACATGCGACTTTTTTTTTTTTTAAGATTTTATTTATTTATTTATTCATGAGAGACACAGAGAGAGAGGGAGGAGCAGGCTCCATGCAGGGAGCCCTATGTGAGACTCGATCCTGGGACTCCAAGATCACACCCTGAGCCAAAGGCAGATGCTTAATGCTAAGCCACCCAGTCGTCCTGAACATGCAACTCTTGATCTCAGGGTTGTAAGTTCAAGTCCCACGCTGGATGTAGAGATTACTTAAAAAAAAAAAAAAAAAAAAAAGTTTAAAAATTAAAAAAAAAAATTTTGTAATAAAAGAAAGAAATCAACTTGGAGAACTGTAAAGAAAAGCAAGTTTTGGGGAATATGAGAAAATACAGAGAATTTGCCAAGGCAAATAAATGGCTATTTCATTGAAAACTTGGGTGTCACTGAATAATGTTCTTCTATAGACTATTATTAAATAGTAACATTAAACCCATTAACACTTTCTGAGATGTTAACAAAGGAAGAAATCCATTCACTCTAAAGCTAAAATTTTTTTAATATCCTCACGCCAGGCAATGCTTTCTACTCACTTCTTAAAACCTATTTCAGCACCGAGACAATCTAACCTAAAGGAGAAAAAGTCAGGAAATCAGGTTTTCCATTAAACTCCCAAGCTTACCAACCTCACAGCTGGCATCTAGTACAGGAAAAGCCTCCAGGGAAGGAAGGAAGGCTATTTGCCCTGCATTACTGGGCTGTAAGTGTGTGTTGTTATGGGCACCAGCACAATAAAACAAATATAAGGGCAAGGAAGCAAAAAGCTGACCGGATAAGACAATCAGTCTATGTGTTCAGTATATTAATGAGACTATAACTACCTAAAAGTTTCCAAGCATAACCAAATACAGAGTTAAAAAACAAATATATAAATAAATATTTATTTATTTTATGGGGTTAGGGTCAATACTGTAATAAAACTATACAAGTTAAGGAATCTTTTATTCTTCTTAAACCTAATCCTTCCAAATTACAATTATATAGACTATAGAACAGGAAGAATGCAAACCCATCTAAGGAATATCAGAACAGATAGCTGATTTTTTCTCCAACTTCTAAGCTTTTTCTCCCAAAAGGGTACAGGAAGAGAAAAGACTTTTCAACCAGCCAGCAAACCTAATCAGAAAGGCAAATTCTTTTGCAAAAGTCAATATTTAAAGACCAGATCTCCTGCTTTTCTTCCTTTATTCTACTTCCCACAGCTTGTGGCAGAGTGGAGGAATAGGATTTCTCCTTTCACTCTACACAGTCACTCCAGTTTCTGCTCTTTTAAACAAAGGCTTCAAGGGGAATACTTGTGTTTAAGAATTAAAAACATACACTGGCATTCTAAAGAGTGTTAGCTTTTTAAGCATTCATGCATAGCTTTAGAGTCTGGCTGACCTTGCCTCAAAACCTAATTCAAGCATTTATTAGTTCTATCATCTTGAGCAGATCTCTTTTCATTAAAATGTCTTTGACAATAAAAAATATCTCACAGTGTTATTATAAGGATTAAGTGATATAATACACAAAAGCAACTAGAAGTGTACCTGGCACTTAGTAATCACATACATGTTAGTTATTTCCACTAATATCTGTAATGGATCAATAACTTAGTTATACCATACACTCTCTAGGTATCTGTTTCTTGACCTCTCAAAAGAAATAAAATGTCTTACCCAAACAATCTCATGGGATTATTGGAAAATAAACCAATATACATAAAAAAAAAACTATTAAAAAGTCTTCATTATAGAAGTATCCATTACTCTATTCACAAGAACAGTTAAACACTGCACAAAGAGCTCTGTTTGAATAATGTAGAAAGAAGAATGTTATAGGCTTAGTAAAACTTGTCTAAATGGATATTTAAATATTATTTTGTAGGACACCTGTGTGGCTCAGTGGTTAAGTGTCTGCCTTCAGCTCAGGGCGTGATCCCGGGGTCCCAGGATCGAGTCTCTCAGGCTCCTGTAGGGAGCCTGCTTCTCCCTCTGCCTATGTCTCTATCTCTCTCTGTGTCTCTCATGAATAAATAAATAAAAATATTTTTTTAAAAATATTTTGTTAAACAAAACCAAAGTCTGACCAAAGTCCCAGGATCGAGTCTCTCAGGCTCCTGTAGGGAGCCTGCTTCTCCCTCTGCCTATGTCTCTATCTCTCTCTGTGTCTCTCATGAATAAATAAATAAAAATATTTTTTAAAAAATATTTTGTTAAACAAAACCAAAGTCTGAGTAAGTACTATTATCTTCCTATTTAAAAACTAGTATTTACTGAACCATGTGCCTATCACTGAACTATGTACTTTTCATACTTGATCTCATTTAATCATCATAGGATTGTTAAGGTAGGTACTATTTATCCCTACTTCAATGAGGACTGCAAGTCTCTCAAGGATTAAGTAATCTGCCCAAGAATTAATTTGTCCAAGGTCAAAAAGCTAGTATATTGCCATGCTAGAAATGGACATCTTACCATGATGTGACATGATCACTTGAATGCAGTTTTCCTCTAAAACAGTGGTAAGATCTTTTCAAATTCTACAAAGTACTCAAACTCAGATAATAAGGAAAAGAGAGGGATCCCTGGGTGGCGCAGCGGTTTGGCGCCTGCCTTTGGCCCAGGGCGCGATCCTGGAGACGCGGGATCGAATCCCACGTCGGGCTCCCGGTGCATGGAGCCTGCTTCTCCCTCTGCCTGTGTCTCTGCCTCTCTCTCTCTCTCTGTGTGACTATCATAAATTAAAAAAAAAAAAAAAAAAAAAAAAAAAAATAAGGAAAAGAGATTATAAATTTTACACTAAAATGCAAAAAAAACCCAGAGAAAACTTCTGAAGTTACATGTACAGGAGAAAAATTGAGCTCCAGAATATCTAAACAGGACACAAAGAAAACCATCACATTCTTTAGATACTGTAACATGGACAGGATAGTTGTTCATTTGGTGAGATGTGTACTAAGACCTTTAGTGTACTGAGTTTAATTTTCACAAGCAAACTTACACACTTCCATAGAGAGTAAGCACAATACAAATGCCTTTATCCATAAATCAACTGCCCTAAAAACACATACTGTTATTGGGAAAACAGGCTGGAGAATGCATGTGGCTTAGACAAGCACAAGTAGTGTATCATCTCTGTGGGATGCAGTAATAAGAGACAACTAAAAATGCTCTGTTGAGTTTATGTATCATCTTGTCACTTCATAGTATTACTGTGCAAGGAACACTGACAGTAAAGCCTAACTAGTACCTCTAAATTCAAAAACTATGTGAAGATACTGCAATATAGTAAATCTGGTGACAATAAACCCAATGAAATATAAGCCTAAATTATAAGTTAGCAAGACGCATTTTAATTTTCAAATTTCAAAACATCTTGACCAAAAGTAAAATGAGCTACATTTGCATTTAGTTAAGCTTAAAAACATACTAAAACTTCTGTTTTAGAAGGAACCTGAGAGACGGATGCCTGGGTGGCTCAGCAGTTTAGCACCTGCCTTCGGCGGGGGGCGTGGTCCTGAAGTCCCCGGATGGAGTTCCACATCAGGCTCCCTGCATGGAGCCTGCTTCTCCCTCTGCCTGTGTCTCTGCCTCTCTCTCTCTCTCTGTGTGTCTCTCATGAATAAATAAATCTTAAAAAAAAAAAAAAAAAAAAAAGAAGAAGGAACCTGAGGTAATATGTGAAATATCTTGCCAACTGGAGGTGTATCCAAGAACTTAGATATAAGATTATCCTCAAAATAAAAAATCCATAAAGGATTACTCTATGGTTATGTAAGAGAATGTCCCTACTTTACTTTTAGGAAATAAACTCTAAAATACTCAAAGAAATTTGAGAGGGGCACAGTTTCTCCAACTTACTTTCAAAGAGTTCAGAAAAAAAATGAAAGAATTATAAAGCATATGAAACAAAATATAAACAACTGGGGAAGGGTAATTATTGGTAAATTCCTCATATTATTTCTGTAATTTCTACTGTTTGAAATTATATCAAAGCAGAAAATTATTTTTTTTAAATCTGACAAAAATATGGCAGATTATTATTCAATTAGTTGGCAGGTACATGAACATTCATTACATTATTATTCTAAATTCTCTTTATGATTAAAAAAATCCAAACGAAAAAGAAGGTTGTACTCTTGTCCTAGGTAAAGTATATTCTGACCATGAGAAAGGCTGCATAAGATTACACAGTTATTAATGTTATTAATCATCTGTATCATACAATTAAGCCTTGCTCACCTGCCTTTCAAGCAACCTCTGATTATAACTTCACTAATAGGTTAGGTATGCTACTCTGGTGTGCTATTAAACTTATCAAAAAAAGAAACGTTTTAAAAAGAATTTTTAGGAACACCCGGGTGGCTCAGTGGTTGAGCATCTGCCTTCAGCTCAGGGTGTGGTCCTGGGGTCCTGGGGTCCCCACGGGGAGCCTGCTTCTCCCTCTGCCTATGTTTCTGTCTCTCATGAATAAATAAAATATTTTTTAATTTTTTTTAAATTAAAAGAACTTTTACTATGAAACTAAAAACAAAAATAAAAGCACTATAGTGATAGAAGTCAAAATAGTGATTATCTTTTTGGGGTATGTACTGACTGGGAAAGAGTAGGAGAAAGCCATAGTGGAGGAGAGCTGTAAGTGTCCTATCTTAATCTGAGCATAGTTACATGGGTGTACACAAATGTAAAAAGTTATCAAGCTTTAGCTTAAGGTTACTACACTTTTTTATTTGTACAATTATTTCTCAACTGTATAATAAATTAAAACAAATAGTAGTGCTTTCAGAAAACAAAGACATTCTCAGTTCAAATCCAAAACCACAATGGGATAAAATGACACAGATTACACTGGCACTCAGATTTATAGCCAATCCCTGTAACCTTGGTTAACATGAGTGTATCTCTGAAGTGGGTTGTTTTGTTGATGTTGTTGTTTTTAAAGAATAACCACTGTAGAACATGCAAGGAAGAAAGAAGAGCTAGCATCAGGAGTTCCCCAAAAATCTTGATGAATCTAACATTATGATCTTATAAAAGTACTAGAAATCAGGTTAGACACACTCCTTTCTACTGTTTTATGTTTTAGTCTTAGTCGGCTTGAAAAGATAAACAAGGGGGCACCTGGGTGGCTCAGTGGGTTAAATGTCCAACTCTTGATTTCAACTCAGGTCATGATCTCAGGGTGGTGAGATCCAGCTTCATGTCAGGCTCATGCTGGGCAAGGAGCCTGCTCAAGATGGCCTCTCTCCCGCTCCCTATCTTAAGAAAAAAAAAAAGGAAAAAAAAGATAAAAAGCATAGAGAGGGGGGTACCTGGATGGCTCAGTCGGTTAAGCGGTTAAGCGTCTGCCCTCAGCTAAGGTCATGATGCCAGGGTCCTAGGATCAAGCCCCGACCCATCCCACCCCCTCAATCAGGCTCTCTGCTCCACAGGGAGCCTGCTTCTCCCTCTCCCTCTCTCTGGGGCTCTGCTTACTTACGTGAGCTCTGTCAAATAAACAAAATCTTAAAAAAATAAAAACAAAAGCATAATGAGGTTTTTTCCTTTCTTTGAGGAAACTATGGGAATAGGCTATTAAAAAAAAATACAGCTTTGGCAAAAAAACTAAACACTATCACTTTGGATGTTGTCCTTTATTCAAAAACAATGTCTACACGTTCAGGACAGTATAAACCAAAATCAATATATGTAAAGGTAAAGAGCACCATGAAACTAACATTTAAGAAACAAGTATGGAAATAGATAGGGGTAGATCAGCTACTGCTATCTTCCTTCCACTAGGCTGTATCTCATTTCAGAGATTCAAGTACTGTTACCCTTATTGTGTCAGTATTTCCACAGCAAAACTGAAACAAGATTTTTTTTCTAATTCAACAGTGAAGTTGCCAAGTCATCATTCAGAAATCGCTCTCAACTCTAAAGAAATTCAAGAACTTTTAGCCAAAAACCTTTAGCATTATTCATTAAGTTTACTTTCTTAATAAACTGAATATATCCTAAACTCAGAAGTCTACCGAAAAGGTCTGGGAATAGCCATTTATATCTAAGTCTATAATAGGTAACACTAATCTACAGTGACAGAGATCAGATTAGTGGTTTGCTGGGGCTAGGTGGGAGACCTGACGACTGAACGGCATTAGGAACCTTTACTGTAGTAATGGAAATATTCTCTACCCAGAATGGGGTGGTGATTTTATAAGCCCATGTCTGTCAAAATATACTAGGTGAATTCTATTGCATATAAATCATATCTTAAAGCAGACTTAAAAAGTAAATATACACAATTTAGACTTTGAAAAATCTTTGGGAAATCAAATGTTAAGAAAAAAACCTCACTGAAATTGATTTAACTGAAAGAAAAGTATTAAAAGGCTATCTGTATGGGAAGCTGATTGAGTTGACTCCCAAAGTCACTTGATCCTCACCAGCTCTACTCTCCACATACCACTCCAACTCCTCAACCACTTGCTCACTGCTCTAAGCATTTCAGTCAAAATACAGACCCTTTAAGCATTAGAGATACCTTTAAAAATAACAAGTCTGGGGAGAGGGGGCAAGCCTGAATAAATGGATAACAGACAATAATAAATGCACTCTTTTCTAAAGCTATCTTACAATAATCTAAACCTATAATTGGAAAAATACAAATAAAAAAAAGAAGATAACTATTTTCCTATCTTCCATCTATTAGATTAGCTAAAATTAAGATAGGATTTACTTCAAAATACTGGAACGAGCATGGAAATGACTACTTGCATACACTCTGGGTAGAAGTAAATTGTTACAACTACTTTTTTCTTGTTGTTTTTTATTTTTTTACAGATTTCATTTTTAAATTATCTCTACACCCAACTTTGGGACTTGGAACTTACAACCCTGAGATCAAGAGTCACATGCTCCACCCACTGAGCCAGTCAGACATCCCTATTATAGCTACTTCGAAGAGAATTTTGTTAGTGTCTTAAAACTATAGCAATATACGGATGTCTGACTGGCTCAGTTGGTAAAGCATCAACTCTCGATCTAGAGGTCAAGAGTTGCAAGTTCCATATTGTGCATAGAGCTTATGTTTGGAAAAAAAAAAAAACTATAGCTATGTACACCATATGACCCAGCAAATCTGTTTCTCAATACTTCAGAGTAGTCACCCATTGAGAGAGAAGGGAAGAAAAAAAAAACCTTCACTGCAACAGCTAGTAATAACAAAAGATTAAAATAAACTAAGTATCTACCAACAGAGGAATAACAACATGAACAAAAAATTATGTTCATATTATGGAATGTTATATAATATTTAAGCAAATGTCTCTAAGACATATTGCTGATAAAAAATATAAAATGTAGAGAGAAATATACAGTATAGTAAGGAAAGAAAAACGGAAAGAATGTCGTATTAGTTAGGGGTATATATACATACACAAACGCATGAAGGAAAAAGCCTGTAGGGGAGGAGGATGTACTAAATGAATTTTTTTTTCCAGTCTGAGGATTTAATTAACCAGAAAGGGAGATTATTGGGAGGGGCACCCCTGTAAAAATGTACAAAAGGTCTGGGGGGCTATGTGGAAGGAGAGATAATTATGTACATGGAACCCCCCTTCCATTAGCCCCTCCTCCCCCAGCCCTAAGAGGGCATGAGGACTTGGGTGGTAGGTGAAGGGGAGGGGGGCACTTTGGCCTCTGGCTTAATGAGCCCTTGGGGAGGCAGGCCAAGGGCCTAGGGGTCCTTGGAGGGGGTGATGGTGTACCTCAGGAGATCATGAGCTATGACCTCTGAAATGACACTCTCATCTGAGATGACACTCTCATCTCTCATGTGCACAGAGGTGCACGCACACACACACACAGACCCCCTCTTTCTAGAGGCTTGTGACCTCTGCCCTCCCAGTGACCCCAAGGTCTATCTGATGCTTGATCTTGTGGGGCTTGGGGCTTCCGCTCCCAGGTTCCATGACCTCAGAGGTGGCTGGTGAGGTCATGACCATTGCCCTCCAGCCCTGGCTTGAAACCTCAGCTCTAGGACCTTGTCAAAAGGAAAGGGGGATGGAGCTTTGCCCCCGCCCCTCCCCTTCCCTCACCTGTCAGCCCGGGCTGGACCAGGGGCCCGAGGTGGGGAACTAGACCTGGGGGTGGGCACAAGTGGAGGTGGGGCCCCCAAAAGGGCTCCTGGGGGGGGGGGTCTTGCTGAGAAGGTGAGGGGTTCCTGGGGCCGCAGTAGGCGGTGGAGGCGGTGCCAAGCGGCTGTATAGCAGGGGGTGGGCCGGCTCTAGATTATAGAGGCGGGCGCCAGCCACGGCCCCCGGTCCAGTCAGCTCCTCGCCGGCCTCATAGAAGAGGTGGCCTGGCAAGGCGAGAGGGCCCTGCCAACCAGGTTGGCTCCAGAAAGCCAGCGCAGCGCTCTGGGGGACTAGGGCCCAGAAAAGGGGGTGGCCGGGGCCTCTCAAACAGCAGGTGAAGGCCCTGAGGCCCAGTGGTGGTGGTGGCGGCAGCAAAAGCAGCGGCCTCCTCCTTCCGCTCTTCCTTTACCCGCACGGATTCCTTGGCAGACCTGGCCCCTTCCTTGCCAGCACGAGCCTTGGGAGTAACGGGAGAAACTCGGGAGCTAGGGCCATGAGAAGGGAAGGTCCCTGTCTTTCTCCTCCTTGGTGATAGAGGGCTCCCTCTGCTCCACAGGCAGAGAGGGAGAGAGTTTCTTAAGCGGGCTCCACACCCACTGTGAAGCCCCATGAGGGGCTGATCTCATGGCCCTGAGATGGTGACTTGAGCCAGAATCAAGAATTGGACCCTTAACCAACAGAGCCACCCAGGTGCCCCTGAAGTTTTTGGTTAAAATTCTTGTTTTGTTCTTTTTTCATTGTCAATTGGTTTTGAGAAATATTAGAGAGTAATGTTACTCTTCCTTAGTGGTAGTAGTTTATTAGAAGAGAAAATTTGAGTATTGATGGGCTTTTGAAAGTAGTGTGCAATAAGGTGCATGATAGAGGCACAGCAGCTTGTGTGAAATGATAGTAATATTTCTCAGGTTAAACTGTTTGAGGAAAACAATACATCCGTTTCTCATTTGCATTAGTGCTTTCCAAAATAAAATATCAGTACTTGAGTTAGGTGAATACATTTTCCTTGTAAAATATTAAAACATTAAAGGTAAGGCTAAAATTCCTTTAACTGTAATTTTTGATCCCGGACTTTTTTAATTCACTCTACAGATAACCACTATACTTCATTTAACTATAATTCATTTAGTACAGGGCAGCCCCGGTGGCCCAGCAGTTTGGCGCTTGCCTTCGGCCGGGGCATAATCCTGGACACCCAGGATCTGGTCCCACATCCGGCTCCCTGCATGGAGCCTGCTTCTCCCTCTGCCTGTGTCTCTGCTTCTCTCTGTGTGTGTGTCTCTCAAGAATAAATAAATAAAATCTTAAAAAAAAAAAAAAAGAAGAAACAAAACTGTAAATAACGGAAGAAAAAATAGGCAAATGGGACTTTACCAAATTAAGTATATCGACGCTTCAAAGGATACCATCAAGAAAGGAAAAAGACAGCTTTTCCTGTAAGCAGCCTTAGATGATCTCTGAAATGGTTCACTATTCGTTTGACCCAGAAAACCCCACAAAAGTATGCCAACCAAGAGGCTCAAACCTTTGTGCCCACTTTAAGAATAGTCATGAAACTGCCCAGGCCATCAAGGATATGCATATCCAAATAGCCACCAAGTATCTGAAAGATGTCACTTTACAGAAACATGTGCCACTCTGTCACTATAATGGTGGAGTTGGTAGGTGTGCCCAGGCCAAATAATGGGGTTAGACACAGGGTCAGTGGTTCAAGAAGAGTGAATTTTTAATGCATATGTTTAAAACTACAGAGAGTGATGTTGACCACAAGAGTTTAGATTCTCTGGTCACTGAAAATATCAAGGTGAAAAAAGCCACGAAGACTCGACACAGAACTTACAGAGCTCATGCTGGGAGTAACAACCCATATACAAGCTCTCCCTGCCACACTGAGATGATCCTTACTGAAAAAGAGCAGACTGTTCCTAAACTAGAAGAGGAGGATGCAGGAAAAAAAGTATCTCAGAAGAAACAAGGAAACTTACAGCCTGGGAGAATAAATTCAGCACAAAATAAATGAGAATAAAAGTAAAGAACAAAAGGAAAGAAAAGAGACAATCCAGGATATGGGAAAAATTTTTTTGCAAATTATATATCTAATATGGGACTTGTACCCACAACATATAAAGAACACTACAACAAGAATTTTTAAAATAAAGTTAAGAATGGGCAAAAGATCTAAATAGACATTTCTCCAAAGAAGGTACACAAATGGTCAATAAGCATATAAAAAGATGCTCAATATCTTTAGTCATTATGGAAATGTAAATCAAAACCACAATGATATACCACTTCAAATCCACTAAGGATGACTAGAAATCGGGATCCCTGGGCGGCGCAGCGGTTTGGAGCCTGCCTTTGGCCCAGGGCGCGATCCTGGAGACCCGGGATCGAATCCCACATCAGGCTCCCGGGGCATGGAGCCTGCTTCTCCCTCTGCCTGTGTCTCTGCCTCTCTCTCTCTCTCTGTGACTATCATAAATAAATAAAAAATTTAAAAAAAAAAAAGGATGACTAGAAATCAAAGAAGTAAATTATAAGTATTATTAAAGATACAGAGAAATTGAAACCTTAATAAGTATACTAGAAATGTAAAATGGTACAATCACTACTAAAAACAGTCTGGCAGCTCTTCAAAAACTTAAACATATAGTTCCCATACCATATTGACTCAGCAATTTCACTTCTATATATATATATACTATATATATATTAGTGTATATATAGTTTAGTATATATATATATATATACTAAAGAAATGAAAATGTGTCCACACCAAACCTACATATAAATATTCATAATAACAGTATTCATAGTGAAAAAGTGCAAACAACCCAATGACCATTGATGGATGAATAAAAATGTGGTATTATCTATTCAGTGGTATATTATTCAGGAATGAAAAGGAATTAAGAACTTGCTACAACTTGGATGAACCTTTAAAACATTATGCCAAGTGAAGTTGGACACAGAAGGCTACAAAATATCCAAAATAAGCAAATACACAGAAATAGAAAATGAACTACTAGTTGCCAGAGACTGAAAGAAGAATAACTGCTAAAGAGTAAAGGGTATCTTTTGGAGATGATGAAAATGTTCCGAAATTAGTGTAGTGACTATAGAACTCAATGAATATACTAAAATCATGGAACTGTACACTTTAGTAAATTTTATGGTATATGAATTATATCTAAACAAAGCTGACTTTTTTAAGAAAAAAATATAGTATGCTCTCATTTTTACTCCTTCAGTTTTTTTTTTATTTTTTTTTTAATTTTTTATTTATTTATGATAGTCACAGAGAGAGAGAGAGAAAGGCAGAGACACAGGCAGAGGGAGAAGCAGGCTCCATGCACCGGGAGCCTGATGTGGGATTCGATCCCGGGTCTCCAGGATCGCGCCCTGGGCCAAAGGCAGGCGCCAAACCGCTGCGCCACCCAGGGATCCCTCCTTCAGTTTTTTTAATGTAAGTTATACTAATCAAAGTTCTCCTGAGAAACAAAACCAACAGAATTTATATACATACATACATATATATATATGTGTGTGTGTGTGTATATATATATATATATATATATTATTATTATTTTTTTTTTTTTTTTAGAAATTGGCTCATTGGATTGAGGATGAAAAGTCCCATCAGGGGACGCCTGGGTGGCTCAGTGGTTGAGCGTCCGCCTTTGGCTTAGGTGGTGATCCGGGGATCCTGGGATGGAGTCCCTCGTCGGGCTCACTTCAGGGAGCCTGCTTCTCCCTCTGCCTAGGTCTCTGCTTCCCTGTGTATTTCTCATGAATAAACAAATAAAAATGTTTAAAAAGAAAAGAGAAAAAGAAAATAAAGAACGAACAAACCCCTCTGCCACCTACAGACCCAAGAAAACCAGTGGTATAATTCCAGTCCAAGTCCAAAGGTCTGAGAACCAAGGGAGCCAAAGATTAAGTCCGATTCCATGGGCAAGGGAAAAGCAATGTCCCAGTTCAACCAGGCAGGCAAAAAGAGGCAAATTCCTCCTTATTCTGTCTTCTTACTCTATTTAGGCCCTCAAAAGATAGGATGATGCCTAACCATATTGGGGAGAGCAATCTAATTTACTGAGTCCACCTATTCAAATATTAACCTCACCAAGAAACCCCCTCACAGATACAACAAGAAAAAAATATCTAATCTGGACACCCCTGGACCCAATCAAGATGACATATAAAATTAACCACCATGAGTGCGTGGCTGGCTCAGTCAACAGACCACGCAACTCCTGATATAGGGTTCTGACTGCAAACCCCATGTTGAGTGTAAAATAAAATCTTAAAAAAAAAAATTTAACCATCACAGAATTTAACACCTTGTGCCTGTAATTATTCACAATTATTCTTAATTTGATTCTATTTATCACCATGGCTTATTAGTCACTCCCAAGCTAATACCCCAATATCCAGACAGAACATAGTATACACAAATAACTAATGGCATACAAAAAATTAAAGGAAAATACTTTCCAAATCATTTCATGGCAAACATTTTTAAAAACTGTTACTTAAGACTACCAAATTAGGGGCACCTGGCTGGTTCAGTCAGTGGAGTGTGTGACTCTTTATCTCAGCATCATGAGTTTGAGCCTCGTGTAGAGATTACTTAAAAATAAGCATCTTAAAAAAAAAAAAAAAAAGACTACCAAATTAATTACAACATCAGTATAATCAGTTGGTTACAAACTAGAAAAGCTAGCAATTCTATTCCTAGACCAAAAAACAAAAAATAAGATACGCTAACAATGAACAAGCCAAAAAGGAAATCAGGAAAACACTTTTATTTACAATAGCATCAAAAATAATAAAAGAGGGGTCCCTGGGTGGCTCAGAGGTTTAGTGCCTGCCTTCGGCCCAGGGCGTGACCCTGGAGTCCCAGGATCAAGTCTCACATCAGGCTCCCTGCATGGAACCTGCTTTCCCTCTGCCTGTGTTTCTGCCTCTCTCTGTGTGTCTCTTGTGAATAAATAAAATCTTTAAAATAAGTAAAATAAAATAAAATATTGGGACACCTGGGTGGCTCAGTTGGTTAAGGGACCGACTCTTGATTTAGGCTCAGATAGTGATCTCAGGGTCATGGAATTGAGCCCCAAATTGGGCTCCACCCTTAGCATGGTTTCTGCTTGGGATTCTCTCTCCTCTCTCCCTCTGCCCCTGCCCTTCATGCTCATGGGTAGAGGGGCCCACACTCTCACTCTAGATTAATAAATCTTAAAAAAAAAAAAAAAAAAAAAGATTCTCAGGGTACCTAAGTAGCCCAGTCAGTTAAGCAACTGCTTTTGGCTCAGGTCATGATCCTGGGGTCCTGGGATAGAACCCCAGGGCGGGCTCCCTGCTCAGTAAGGAGTCTGCTTCTCCTTCTCCACCACTCCTCCTCCACTGTGCTCACTCTCTCTCTCAAATAAATAAAATCTTTCAAAAAATATAACTTTCCCTTCCCTCTAACACCCCAAAAGAAAAAGCATAAAATACTTAAAAATAAATTTAACCAAGGAAGCAAAAGATGCTAAAAACAACAAAAACTATTAAAAAAATTTTTTTAAAGATAACACAAATAAATGAAATATCATGTTCATGGATTAAAATGCTGAATATTGTGAAGATGACAGGATGCCTGGGTGGCTCAGCAGCTGAGCCTCTGCCTTTGGCTCAGGGCATGATCCTGGGATCGCCAGATCAAGTCCCACATCAGGCTCCCTCAGGGAGCCTGCTTCTCCCTCTCTGCCTCTGCCCACCCCCTCTGTGTCTCTCATGAATAAATAAATATTTTTAAAAAAATGAATATGTGAAGATGTCAATACTACCTAAGTGATAACACAGATTCAATTCAACCTCTATCAAAACCACAATATATATTTTACAGAAACAGAAAAATTCATCCTAAAATTCATATGGAATTTCAAAAGGACCCTGAACAGCCAAAACAATCTTTAAAAAAAAAAAAAAAAAAAGATGAACAATGTTGAAGAATTCACATTTTCTGATTTCAACATTTACTACAAAACTATAGTAATCAAAACAGTGTGGTACTAGCATAAAGACCAATGGATCAGAATAGAGAGCTCAGAAATAAAACTTCACAAAAGTGGGTAAATGATTTCCCCTAAGTGTACCAAGGCTATTCAATGGGAAAAAGACAGTCTTTTCAACAAATGGTCCTGGGGAAACTTAATATCCACATCAAAAGAATGAAGTTGGTTATTTATTTCATACCATACACAAAATTTAACTCAAAATGCATCAAAGAAGTAAAACTATAAAACTCTTAGAAGAAAACATAGGAGAAAAAAAAAATAGGAAGAAAGCTTCATGACCCTGCATTTCCCCATGATTTCTTAGATGTAACGCCAAAGGGTATAAGCAATCAAAAAAAAATTAAATTGTACTCGATCAAAATGAAAATCTTTCATGCAAAGTATAAAGGCAATTCACAAAATGGGAGAAAATACTTGCAAACCACTCATCTGACAAGTGATTAATATCTAGAAAATGTATTTAAAAAAACTACAGTGACACCTGGGTGGTTCAGTCAGTTAAGCATCTAACTCTTGATTGCAGCTCTGGTTTTGATGTCAGGGTCAAGAGTTCAAGCCCCACACTGGGCTTGGAGCCTACTTAAAAAAAAAAAAAAAATCAATCTACAACTTAACAATAAAAAATTCAAAACTGGATAAAAGATTTCCTTATGAACTGAATGTTAGCATCCCCTTCAAAACTGAAATATTTGAAGGCTAATATCCAATGCTGACCATATTTAGAGAAAGTGCCTTTACAGAAGTAATTAAGGTTAAATGAGATCGTAAGAGTAAGGCTTTGATCCAAGAAGATTAACATCCTTATAAGACGAGACACCAGAGAGCTCTCTCCATCACTGCTCAGAGGAAAGGCCATACAAGGGCAAAGTAACCTTGCAAGCAAAGAGGAGAGCATTCATTGAAAACTCAACCCTGCTAGAACCTTGACCTTGGACCTTCCAACCTCCAGAACTGTGAAAATGTAATAAATTTCTGCTGTTTAAGCGACCCAGCCTGTGGAATTTATTATGGCAGCCTGCACAGGCTAATACAGACTTAAATAGACATCACTGCAAAAAGACATATAAAAAGTCAGTAAGCACATAAAAAGCTCAACTTCACTAGGCACTAGGGAAATGCAAGTCAAATCCAGCATGAAATACTACTTCACACTCATTAGGATAGATACTGTTGGAGCATCTGGGTGGTTCAGTCGGCTAAGCATCTGCCTTTGGCTGGGTACATGATCCCAGGGTCCTGGGATCAAGCCCCTCAATTGGGCTCCCTGCTCAGCAGGAAGAGCCTACTTCTCCCTCATGCTCTGCCCCTTCCCTGATTGTTCTCTCTCTCTCAAATGGATAAAATCTTTAAAAAGAAAAAAAAAAAGGATAGCTACTGTTCTAAACAAAATTAATAAAGTTTAGGGGCACTTGGCTGGCTTAGTCAGTGGAGCATGCTTCTCCATCTTGGGGTTGTGGGTTTGGGAACCTATGTTAGGTATTAAGATTATTCTTTTTTTTGTAAGTAAAGTGTTGGCTACCATGTGGAGAAATTGGGATTCTCACACATTGCTGGTGGGAATGCAAAACAGAGCAGCCACCACAAACAGTATGGCAATTCCTCAAAAAATTAAAACATAAAATTACCATGTGATCCAGCATAAAAAGTAGGGACTTGGACAGGTATTTCTTTCTTTAAAGATTTTATTTATTTATTCATGAGAGACACACAGAGAGAGACAGAGACACAGGAAGAGGGAGAAGCAGACTCCTTGCAGGAAGCCCAATGTGGGACTCGATCCCGGGACTCCAGGATCACGCCCTGAGCCAGAGGCAGACACTCAACTGCTGAGCCACCCAGGCATCCTGGACAGGTATTTATATATCCATGTTCATAGCACTGTTTACAGTAGCCAAAAGGTGAAAGCAACCCAAGTGTCCATCAGTGGATTAAGGGATAAACAAAATATGACATATGTACAGTGGAATATTACTCATCCTTTAAAAGGAAGGAAATTCTCACATATGCTATAATAACATGGATGAATCAGGCCCCCCACTCCACCTCCATGACTTATTCATTCTGTAAATGAAAGCCTGTACACATCAGACTCCCTTTCACCTATTTTGCATATCCTCCCTCCCTCCTCCCTCTAGCAACCATCAGTTTGTTCTCTGTATTCACCAGTCTGTTTCTGTATGTTTTAAATCTTTAAAATAAACAAAATTTAATAAAACCTTAAGAAGTTACGTATATCTTCAAAGAAGAATATCAAAAGACAAAAGAAAAAAACTAGAAGAAGCAAAATTCACAAGTTTTAGTTTTTGCATTTGTTCACCATCAATCTTTAGACCAAACACAACTTATATCTGTGCGTTATAACAAAGTTTGAACAACAGATTTTTAGAGATTTTTTTTAAGTATGCTTCACACCCAAAGTGGGGCTTGAACTCACAACCCTGAGATCAAGAGTCAAATGTTCAACTGGCTGCACCAGCTAGGCGCCCCACTAGAGATTTACATAGAAGACTGAAAACAAAAAAGTTTTATTCATAATAGATGTACAAATACTGCTTTTGACGTGATTTCCTTCACCTCTAAGATTTTTTTCCTACCATTTAAAAAGTTTAAATATCAACCATTTCCTTTTTGTTAAAAGATACAAAACATAAATATCCAAATGAATATAACACAACATTCAAATATTCTAAATATCAGTAGGTACCCAAACAATACACAAATTTAACAAGGTATTTCTTACTGAAGTCCCATATCCAGACTTCAACTTAAGTGCCTTCTATTCCTAAAGTCTGTATCTTGCATGATTTCTTGATGGGCTTAGTTTTAAAAAATAAGACTCCAACAAAATGTTCTTTTTCTAGCTGATTATAAACAGTTAAATTAGCAGAAATGAGTCACTAAAACAGCACATTATGGAGTGATCTAATGATTTCTTTTAGCTATTAAGGAATAACCGAGTTCCGGAGTCATCTGATTAAAGTTTTATTTATTTTTTTTGATTAAAGTTTTAAAGCAAATTACCTTAATCTTAAAAAATAATAAAAGCACAGGAAAAGGGATCCCTGGGTGGCGCAGCGGTTTGGCGCCTGCCTTTGGCCCAGGGCGCGATCCTGGAGACCCAGGATCAAATCCCACGTCGGGCTCCCGGTGCATGGAGCCTGTTTCTCCCTCTGCCTGTGTCTCTGCCTCTCTCTCTCTCTCTCTCTCGCTCTCTCTCTCTCTCTCTCTCTCTGTGACTATCATAAATAAATAAAAAATAAAAATAAAAATAAAAAAAAAGCACAGGAAAAATAAAAAATACACATACAGTCATCATCTGAAATCCTAGTAAAGTTAGATACATGAAATACATTCAAACATAGTCATACTGGGTTGAATTTAATCTAGAAAAATTATTCCTACAGATTAAAACCAGGACTAGAAACATGCCCAAAGGTAAATATAAATTAATAAACCAGAAATACTTATGAAATTTCAAGAGGCATACGGTTTATGGAGCATACAGCACTATTTTACAACATTAATTATATTACCTTCTTTATGAGATAACTTCCCTTTCTTCCTTCATGACTAGCGTTTGCTTTCAATGTATATAAAATTGGGCAGTTTAAACCATTTTGCCAAATATATCAGTGAGAAATCCGTAACAAGACAGAACGTCATTTACTATTTTTTAAGTAGACTCCACACCTAAGATGGGGCTTGAACTCAGGACCTCAATCAAGACTCTCATGCTCTACAACTGAGTCAGCCAGGCACTCCAGAATGCATTTTTACATATGTACACTTTTGGCTTAAAGAATAAAAATATCACATGCTAAAGAATTAATTAGGAAGAGGTGGGGGGGGGGGAATCCCTGGGCGGCACAGCAGTTTAGCGCCTGCCTTTGGCCCAGGGCACAATCCTGGAGACCTGGGATCGAATCCCACATCGGGCTCCCTGCATGGAGCCTGCTTCTCCCTCTGCCTGTGTCTCTGCCTCTCTCTCTCTCTCTCTCTCTGTGACTATCATGAATAAATAAATAAAATCTTTAAAAAAAAAAAAAAAAAAAGGAAGAGGTGGCGGGGGGGGAATCCCTGGGTGGCGCAGCAGTTTGGCACCTGCCTTTGACCCAGGGCGCGATCCTGGAGACCCGGGATCGAATCCCACGTCGGGCTCCTGGTGCATGGAGCCTGCTTCTCCCTCTGCCTGTGTCTCTGCCTCTCTCTCTCTCTCTCTCTCTCTCTCTCATAAATAAATAAATAAATAAATAAATAAATAAATAAATAAATAAATAAAATTTAAAAAAAAAAAAAGGAAGAGGTGGGGGCTAGAGAAAACTTTCTTCCTCCCAAGGAAAAAGAAAGCAGGAAGCACAGAATGAAGAAATTTAATTAATGACCCAGTGATTACTAGTAAAACTATGTAGTCCTATGACATGACAATGAGAGCTATCATTTTAGATTTTAGACAGATACTAAAATGTCCCTTGCGGGGAAGAAAGACATAATTCGACTAAACATAGAGACAATCTTTCATGTGTACTCTAAAAAACAAACAATATTATGAACCTCTATCTTTTAGGATCCACAACAAGTGGCAAATTCCCTTTACTCTTAACACGTGACATATGTTCCCTTTAAATTAACACTTTAATTGAGAATTAATTTTTTTGAGAATTAATTTAAATTAACACTTTGAATTTCCAGAGTCTGATAAAACACCAATCTACCAAAAGAAAGCAGAAGACTATCATAACCATTCAGCATATTTTACCAACTTAACTCAAGAAAGCAACTTATACATGAATAATTCCCTAGCTCCTATGCCTACTCCTTTTCCTTGAAGGCTACAAAATGAAGTCAGAGACCACATGTATCTTGCTCACTACTACATCCACAAAGCCTAAGGCATAATGGTGTCTAGTAAATAGGTGGCATTTGGTAAATATTATATTAATAAACCTAAGCCAAATCCTATTAAGGAAACAGGTAAAACTGAAAGAGGAAGAAGTTTCAAGGCAGTTCAGGAAATACCTCAGAGAGCTCTTACCTGCTATCAAAATGAAATTTAAGTTCAAAATTAATCAGAATACATGGAAGTTATTTTAAATTATACAACCAATTTAGTGATGCTTAACACTGTGGACTTATTTTCCAATTTATCTAAAAGTGAAACCTTGGGCACCTGGGTGGCTCAGATGGTTAAGCATCTGCCTTTGGCTCTGGTCATGATTTCTAGGTCCTGGAATCCAGTCCCATGTTGGGCTCCCAACTCAGTTCAGAGTCTGCTTTTGCCTCAGCCTCTCCCCAGCTTGTGCTCTCTCTCTCATTCAAATGAATAAAAAATATTTTTAAAAAAATTTTTTTAAATAAATAAATAAAAATAAAAAGTAAAACCCTATTTTGGCATACACTAGTAGATTAGTATAAGAACTATATATCTCTCGAAAAAAGTTCTCAGGGATCCCTGGGTGGCGCAGCGGTTTGGCGCCTGCCTTTGGCCCAGGGCGCGATCCTGGAGACCCGGGATCGAATCCCACGTCGGGCTCCCGGTGCATGGAGCCTGCTTCTCCCTCTGCCTGTGTCTCTGCCTCTCTCTCTCTCTGTGACTATCATAAATAAAAAAAAAAAAAAGAAAAAGAAAAAAGTTCTCAACAGCACAAGTACAGATCATGCTCCTAACACTTCATTTCCAAGTTGATCTCATGCCAGATAACACCAGGAACTACTAATCTTTTCTAAATTAAACAAACTTTTCTGCATTAGCAACATAAGACATCTTGATGATTTTATTTTTTTTATTTTTATTTTTTTTATTTATTTACGATAGTCACAGAGAGAGAGAGAGAGAGAGAGAGAGAGGCAGAGACACAGGCAGAGGGAGAAGCAGGCTCCATGCACCGGGAGCCCGACGTGGGATTCGATCCCGGGTCTCCAGGATCGCACCCTGAGCCAAAGGCAGGCGCTAAACCGCTGCGCCACCCAGGGATCCCCATCTTGATGATTTTAGATAGGTAAAAGTACTTCACAATTTCAAGATAAATAAGCAACTTCCCTGAGTCAAATGATCCTTTACCAGTTATTCAAATCCCATTTAATCATCAGCAAATACTGTTTACTCCTAAGATCTTCAAGCTACACAAAGATCTTACTTATCCATATATATCATGGACAAAATATATCAATTTATCCATAAATTAACTTTTTACTAAGGCATAAAAGCTATAAAAGGAAACAACAGGTATTAAACAAATGCACAATATTTATATAACCTTCTATTGTTTACCTAGTAGTAATAATGACAATAAAATGGGGGGGTGCATCTGGGTGGCATAGTCAGTTGAGCTTCCAACTTTTGATTTCACCTCAGGTTGTGATCTCACAGCTGTGACATCATGCTCCACATTAGTCTCTGTGCTCAGTGCAAAGTCCACTTGAGATTGTCGCTCCCTGTGCTCCTCCCCTACCACACACAGGCTCCCACCTGCTCTAAAATAAATAACTCTTTAAAAATAAAATGAGGGGTAACTGTTGAACACCTTTTGTCATTTAAAATGCGAGCACTATTCTTTAAGTGGTGCCAAATTTGGCAAAAGGACTTGTTCCAGTGAAATAAAGGTTCCAGTGAACGTGGCACCTGGGTGGCTCAGTGGTTGAGTGTCTGCCTTTGGGACAGGTCATGGACCCAGGGTCCTGGGATCAAGTCCTGTATCCTGCACTTCTCCTTCTGCCTATGTCTCTGCCTCTCTCTCTTAAATAAACAAAATCTTTTTAAAAATATAAATAAATAAATAAATAAATAAATAAATAAATAAATAAATAAATAAATAAAGAATAAATAAAATAAATAAATAAATTCATTCTGGTGAACCAAGATGGTCCAATTTTGGTAAAAAATATTCTTTTAAGTAATTTCTATACCCACTGTGGGGCTTAAGGCTCATTACCCTGAGATCAAGAGTTGCATGCTCTTCCAACTGAGCCAACCAGGCACCCCAATTTCAGTGAAAATTAGATGGAAATTACACATTATAATTATAAATTCTACTAGGTATGTGTTGCAACTTTTAATACAAATCCCAATACAGGGGCACCTGGGTGGTTTAGCCAGTTGAGCTACCGATTCTTGATTTCAGCTCAGGTCATGATCTCAGGGTCGTGAGATAGAGCCCTGCCCCCACTCTGAGCTGAGCATGGAGCCTGCTTAAGATTCTTTCTCTTCCTCTCCTGCTCCTGCTCTTGCTCTCTTGCTCTTAAAAACAAAAGAAATACAAAACAAAACAACAAAAAACATCACAGTACAGTACAAATTTTTAAAATCTTATATAAAGGTTCTTTTTCCTTAGGCAATGAGTGGAAAGGAAAATAACATTAATAAGAAAGCAAAACTAAATTTGTTTAGGAGTCTATATCCTAAACAATGACCTGACTATAAAAAGATACCTTTAGCCACACAATTTTTTCTTTAAGCAATACATATGAAAATTTAATGCCTTTTATCTGAAAAAAGTCACTTAAAATCATCCTTCCTCTTCTAATGTTAAAGTAGGTTCTTAAAAGGCTAATCCTCTTAATTATTCCCATATTCTAATGAATACCAGCTTGTAGAAGCCAATACAAAATCCTTTACTGAAAGTGTTAGTATATTACAGAACAAGAACAGAATCCATAATTAATTAGTGACATTGTATCTTTAAGCTCAAACTACTGTGGTTACAGTGGCCAGTGAGACAGTGCCAGCTATCAATTGTAAGCATTAGGAATCAACTGGTAAAGTAGTAGATCTAGGGTACTATTTACAATCCTATTATAAAGGCTAAACATTTCTTTTTTTTTTTTTATAGGAATGCTTTAGAGGCACATTCTTTTTTTTTATTTTTTTTATTTTTTTTAAATTTTTTTTTATGATAGAGAGAGAGAGGCAGAAACACAGGCAGGAAAAAAAAAAAAAAAAAAGAAAGAAAGAAACACAGGCAGAGGGAGAAGCAGGCTCCATGCACCGGGAGCCTGATGTGGGATTCGATCCCGGGTCTCCAGGATCGCGCCCTGGGTCAAAGGCAGGTGCCAAACTGCTGCACAACCCAGGGATCCCCCTAAACATTTCGTAATTTACATAAAATCCTGTAATAAATAATTGGAACATAGATATTGGCTAAGCCAGGACAGCTACTGTAAAAGGTTGCCTGCAAACTGCAATATATTAATATAGTCAAAGGTTATAATCATTTTTTAAGGTAATCTCTACACCCAACCTGGGGCTTGTACTCAGGACCCCAACATCAAGAGTCATCTGCTCTACTGACTGAGCCAGCCAGGTGCCCATTATAGTAGCTTTTATCATGCAGAATCTTCTATTTCTAAAAGATAATGTCTAGCCACTGATGGAGTAACTGGTTTGGGATTAGCCCTCCCACCATAACCAACTAGAACACTGGACATAATACTTGAAACATTCTTGGATGTTGGACAACACAGACAGCTCAGAACTGCGATCCCTGACAAAAGGGAAACAAACAACCTGAGACCTTTGATTACCTAAACTTTTTGCCCCAAGGTAATCCAAGCAGAACTGAAACCCAACAGAAATTCAAATAAAAGTTTCAGAAGGCTGAGGCAACTGTAACATAAGGGGCATTCTTGTGTCTTTACTAAACTAAGCTGTATATGCATAGGATGGAGAGTTCAGGGAGGTAGGTAAAGAAGAACCATTGGGAAATGAGCAACTACCTGGGTACTATAAACATAACTACCACTGGAATTTACAGCCCTCTAATTCTGACCAGAGTAAAGAGACCTTACTGAACACTCAAGAGCAAATAAAATGGCATTAGCAGGGCTAACTAAACTAGCCAACCCTAGGACAAAAGCTCCTCTCTTGGCCTAGCCTAAGAAAGCTTTAAATACAAACCAGCCTTGAAGAATTTGAATATAAAATAGACGTTTTCCTCTTTAAAAGATAGCTTTTTAAAACAAATATAACACTGAATTATGGCTTCTATAACATATCTCATAGTAAGATGTATGACAATAGCATAAAGACCAAGATGAGGGAAAATGGAGATATACCACCCCAAGACTCTTATGTTACACAAGTAGTATAATATTATTTGAAGCTAGACCATTAGAAGTTTTGTTGTTTTTTGGGTTATTTATTTATTTATTTATTAATGAAAGACAGAGAGAGAGGCAGAGACACAGGCAGAGGGAGAAGCAGGTTCCATGCAGGGAGCCCAATGTGGGACGCAATCCCAGGTCTCCAGGATCATGCCCTGGGCTGAAGGTGGCGCTAAACTGCTAAGCCACCTGGGCTGCCCTAGACCATGATAAGTTAAAAGGGTTTACTGTAAACCCTACAGTAGCTAGGGAAATAAATAAATACAGTTAATATGCTAATATAGGAGATAAATATTACAAAATACTTAATTCAAAAAAAAAATGGCAAGAAAAGAAAAAATTAAGAATAGGTGAGAAATGGGGGCGCCTGGCTGGCTCCATCAGTGGACCATGGGACTCAAACTCAGGATCATGAGTCAAGTCTCATGCTGGGTATAGAGATTACTTTTTAAAAAATTCTTTTCTGGGACCCGAGTGTCTCAGCAATTGAGCACCTCGCTTCGGCCCAGGGAATGATCCTGGAGTCCCGAGATTGAGTCCTGCATCAAGCTCCCTGCATGGAGCCTGTTTCTCCCTCTGCCTGTGTCTCTGCCTCTCTGTGTGTCTCTCATGAATAAATAAATAAAAAATCTTTTTAAAAAAATCTTTTTTAGCTTGAAAAGAAGAATAGAGGAGATGAATAGAGTCAGGGAGGAACAACTTTCCCCTGCTCTCTTTGGTTCAATATTGGAGGCCTGAAAATGATGGGGAGGAGGCATGGCGGGGGGGGGGGGTGTTATTCATATATATATATATGAATACACAAAAGTGGTGACTCTCTAAACAGCTAAAGATGGGGACTTATATACTTAATTTATTAGAAGAGGGAAGAGTTGAAAAGGCTCCAATAGGAAGAACAAAAGGGTTTCTAGGGGAATAAACAGAAGATAAGTAAGTTTGTGATAATGTCTGTTTATGCAAGGATGACTGGTCTTACCATTTTCTTCTTTATGGCCATAAAAATTCTGGGAAGGAGATTCATGGAAGCCTCACTCCCAAATTTCTCTTTTTTAGAGAGATAAGAGAAACTCCAAAAGGGCTTCTGAATCTGTTGCATATCAAATACTATCAGTTTAAAATAATCTTAGATTACACCTAAAACTAATGTAACACTATGTATCAAAGTATACCTCAATAATCTTATACCAATTCTGAAGGTCCAAGGGATCCCCACAATAGAAAACAAATAGCAAGATGGTACACTTAACTGTATCAATACTTAAATGTTAATGGATTTTTATAAAGATACTAATTAAAAGGCAGAGACTGTCAAACTAAATTTAAAAATCAAGGCCTATAGGGGCACCTGGCTGGCTCAGTTGATGGAGCATGTGACTCTTAATCTCGGGTTTATGAGTATGAGCCCTATACTGGGTGTAGAGATTACTTAAAATTAAAAAAAAAATCTATATGCTAACTGTAAGAAATACACTGGAAATATAAAGACATAGGCTGAAAATAAAAGGACGGAAAAAGCTACACCATGCAAATACTAGTCATAAAAAAGCTAAAGAACTATAGTCGTATCAGACAAAATAGTCTTAGAGATAGCAAATATTATCAAGATAAAAAATGGGACAGGTCATTTATGATTAAAGGGTAAATTTACTGAGAAGACCTAAGAATCCCAAAATATGTATGCAACTAAAATCAGACCTTCAAGGAGCACCTGGGTGGCTCAGTCACTTCAGCACAGGTCATAATCATTAGGTCCATGATTGAGCCCCATGTTGGACTCCCTGAGGACTCCCTGCTCAGTGGAGAGTCAGCTTCTCCCTCTCCTCTGACCCAACCTCCCCTCCCCAGCTCATGCTCACTCTCTCTCGCTCTATCTCAAATAAATTTCAAAAAAAAGGGGGGGGGAGCCTTCAGGGCAGCCTGGGTGGCTCAACAGTTTAGCACTGCCTTCAGCCCAGGGCGTGATCCTGGAGACCCAGGCGTCCGGCTTCCTGCATGGAGCCTGCTTCTCCCTCTGCCTGTGTCTCGGTCTCTCAGTGTCTCTCATGAATAAATAAATAAAATCTTTAAAAAATAAAAATTAAATTAAGGGATCCCTGGGTGGCTCAGCGGTTTAGCGCCTGCCTTCGGCCCAGGGCGTGATCCTGGAGTCCCAGGATCAAATCCCACATTGGGCTCCCTGCATGGAGCCTGCTTCTTCCTCTGCCTGTGTCTCTGCTTCTCTCTTTTGTGTCTCTCATGTATAAATAAATAAAATCTTTTTAAAAATTTTTTTATTTTTAAAGGCCTTCAAAACACACAAGGTAAAAACTGACAGAATTGAATTCCCAATTGTAGCTTAAAATTTCAGCACTCCTTTTTCAGTAACTAATAGAATAAGTAGACCAAAAAAAAAAAAAAAAAAGAAATATGTTAAGTACATAAAAAGACTCTAAATAAGAGGAGCCTGGGTGGCTAAGTCAGGTAATTTCAGCCTAAGGATCAAGTCCTACATCAGTACCCATGCTCAGCAGGAGTCTGCTTGAGATTCTCTCTTCCTCTATCTCTGCTCTCCCCAGCTCCCAGCTCTCAAGCACTCTCTCAAATAAATGAATCTTTAAAAAAAAAAAAAAAGGGTTCTAATGATACTATCAATATCAATAATTGATATATACCTACAGGATACACTTTCTTTCCCAGAACACATAGAATATTCACCTTGATATGCCTTACCACAAATCTCAAATTCAAAAGACTGAAATCTTATATAGTCTGTTCTCTGATCACAATGGTATATATTAAATTAGAAATCAATAACAATATCTCAAACAAACTCAAGTATTTGTTAATCAAACAGTACATATCTAAATAATCCATAGCCAAAAAGAAATTGGAAAATATTTCAAACTAAACCAAAGGACATAGTATGTCAATTTGCGGGATGCAGCTAAAGGATTACTGAAAAATTCAGATGACCATGTACAAAAAGATGAACCTCAACCCTTACCTCATTCATTAAATAGACTTCACCTTGAAATGTTTCACAGACCTAAATGTAGAACATAAAACTATAAAAATTCCTGAAGAAAATTTAAGTAAGTATTAGTGAACTTAGGTTTAGAGAAGATTCCTTAAATAACTAAAGGAAAAAGTAAACCAGTATCTTAAACTTCATAAAAATTTCTCAATCTTTGAAAGATACTGTTAAGAAAGTGAAAAAACAAGCCACAAACTACAAGAACATATTTACGAAACATGTTTTTTGCAAAACCTGTGATCAAGGACTCATAACCAGAACACACAAAGAATTCTTGCAACTTAACAGTAAACAAAAAATTTTTTAAATGGGCAAAAGATCTGAAAGGACACTTCAATGAAGAAAATAAATGAATGGCAAATAAGCACATAAAAAGATGATCATATGGAAATTACTAAATAAAACCACAATAAAGTATCACTACAGACCCACAAGAATGGCTAAAATTAAAAGAAAGACTGACAATACCAAGTGCTAACAAAGATGCTAAGCTCCTGGAATTCTCATACACTGCTGGTGGGAATGCGAAGCAGTATAGCCTCTTGCGAAAATAGTCTGGCAGTTTTTTTATAAAGTTATAAGCATCTGTTTACTATACAACCCTGCAATCTCCCCTCCCTAGGTATTTAACCTAGAGAAATGAAAACATACACCCATACAAAGACCTCTGTGCACATATTCATAGCAGCTTTATCATAACAGCCAAAAACTAGAAACCCAAATATCTATCCACTAGTGAATAAAGAAATTGTGAATATCCAGTGAAATACTACTTAGCAATTAAATAGAACCTACTATTACTTTCAATAACAGGGATGAATCTCAAAGCATCAGGTTAAGTGAAAGAGGGCAGACACAAAAAAGTACACACTATATAATTCTATTTATATGACTTTTTTTTTTAAGATTTTATTTATTTATTCATGAGAGACAGAGAGAAAGGTAGAGACATAGGCAGAAGGAGAAGCAGGCTCCTCCCAGGGAGCCTGATGAGGGACTCGATCCCGATCCCGGAACTCCAGGATCATGTTCTCAGCCAAAAGCAGACGCTCAACCACTGAACCACGCAGGCGTCCCTATTTATGACATTTTAGAAAAAAAAGGCAAAACTATGGTTACAGAAAGTGATCAGTAACTGCCAGACATAGGAATGGGAGAAGGGAAGTGACCATGAAAAGCACAAGGGGTTCCCTTTTTGAGGTGACAAATAAGGGTGTTTTTATGACCTTTTACATTTATAAAAACTCAACTATATAAAGGAGTGAATTTTATTTTGTGCAAATTATGCCTCAAAATAGCTAATTTTTTCCCCATTTAGCAGCCAAAAAAAAAAAAAATCAGAAATATACAAATGTGCTCTGAGTAAAGCAAATATTTTTCCTAAATCCCAGTTAGAGGTAAGTACCCTTAATAACTAATAGGACCATGTTTGAGGATCCAGACCATTTCACTGAAATCTAAACTCAGAATGTACGCTTTAGAAATGACCAAGAGATCTTATAACTAAGTCCCTTCTGATGGAGCTCCATGAACTGCATTTAACCCACAGTGAAGCCTTAAAGGAAGTTTCAAGTTACACAGGGCAAGCCAGCTAAAACAGATTAAACTAAAAGTTGGGTAGTACAGCACAGACATCTCAAATACTTGGCTTACCATGTTCTTGCCAGTGGTCAAGTTTATTTTGGGACTGGAATATTTTAAAGTTCTTCATGTTCATTGCAGCTCCTACCCATTAATCCCATTAATCAAAGGTTTCCAAAACAACAATTCTGAAAGTTTCGAGTACTCACATTTCATTCTCACCTAATGTGTTACATGCAAGCAATTAGGGTCACATTACAAAAGAACCAAATTCTGCAACACAAACATAATGCCAACAGCTTATTTAAAAGCAAGACAGGAAAGCTCCTCCAGATACCTCATCAACTACATCAACCTTACTATAACTTCTTTGTGAGGAAACTACTAAAGGGGATATTTAGTCAGCGAAATGATTATTACAATTTGACTTCCTATCTCTGTTCTTCTACTTATTATGGTGATAATCTCTTTAAAGGAAACTTCTACACTGTATAAGTATTAGTGGCTGGAAAAGAATACTGATCCATTCTCTATCCATTATAAACACATTTCCCTCTGAAAATGGAAAAATACTTATCTTTATTCCACTATGGGCTAAGTTTATCTATGTATATTAAGCATTTACCATGAGATTGAAGTCCAAACTATCTTTTTAAATACTTAGAAAGTGAAAGTCACTGTATAAACAGTATTAGACTAATACTAGATATATTAATCAGAACTCTCAATTGTTAAGTGAAAGAAATCCAAACTAACAAAATCAGAACTGACTGGCTCACAGGATACCAAAACAAAGAATGAACTTCAGGCAGTAGGGCCTCAAAGGCTCAGTGCTACCAGATCCATCCCTTTATCTCATGCTCCTCTTTACTCATTTGGCCTCATTCTCTCCCACTGTAGACCAATCTCCTGCCTCCTGCTAGCTTCCTAGCTTCACAAGCCCAGAAGAAAATTAACAGCATGCTCCTGTCATCTGTTTATCAATACCAGTCAAGTATGCCTTTTGGCCCTTTGGGTCAAATGCCAATCACTACTCCTGAGGAACAGATAAGAAATTGGCCAGGCCTGCTACACATGTTCAACCTTAAGATACCAGAAAATGAGGACTAAGATATCTTGCTGAATAAATTTAAAAGCAATGACTATCTATAAATTATTCTGACTCCATGAATTAAATGCAAGATCTCAAAAAACAAAAACAATGAATACCCTATTTCTTTTGCTAGTGTGTGTGTGTGTGTGTGTGTGTGTGTGTATAAAATAAAGTGTTGGGGGAGTCCCTGATGTCTAAAAAATTTATTTAAGAACACAAACTAAGAATAATTCTCCAAATATAATCCAAAAGATAAGGAAAAAAAAAAAAAGGAAATCTAACCCTTGGAATGGAACCACTGACCTAAAGTTACAGGAAAGTCCTATGACGGGGGGAAAAAGGAAAAGTTCAATTTAATGGGCTTACATATGATAGTTTACCAAGAAACAAAGCGATTTTATTTTAAAATTTACTCAGTGATGGCACAAATCTGAAACTAAAGGATAACACGAGACCCATACTGGGGGCAATCATAATCACCACGCAATGGTTAAGATGAATACGCTAGAGCTAAATCTCTGCAGAAATAGAAAGGAATCTCAAATTTTCTGGCATATCTAAGTTTTAAATTACTTTGTTTCGAGGTTAATCATTTCAAAAGCATTGAGTGTTACAAATAAAACCCAGAAGTCCCAAAATCTTTGCTGATTCATCACTCAGTTTAACTGACACAGTTTGCTACCAACTAGTTTTATCTTTCCAGTACTTCCAGTCCCATGCAAGCTGGTTTTGTTCTACATAACTGCATGTACACTGAGAATTCAATTCAAACAATGACCTACATTTAGTAGTATCTGGGTACCTCTAAGACACAGAAAAGGGTTCACTTTCTACTAATTTCTTATCTTTCAAAGCTCAATCTGAGGGAATAAAGTAATATTATTTTTCAACAAGTAGCAAATTTATAGCTTTTTATGATAAAGAATTAAATACAAATGTTTATTATTCCTTAAGACAAAATTCATTTAGATCCTGAATCATAATACCTCTGAAAAAAACTACAGAAAAAGAGAACTGTGAGCAGTGGGGAGAAGCCAAGGCTCTTATCTATAATAACTGTAATAGCCAACACAACATAGAGCACTTAAAACATCCCTACAAGGTATTATCCCATTTTACAAAGGGGAAACTAAGGCACAAAGAGCTAAAAGGAACTTGTAACTTGTCCAAGTCATAAAGCTAATAAATACTTTACACATCCAAGTTTAAACCATGTAAGAAACTAAGTAGGACTAGCACATATAAGGCCAACTCAAAAAGAAAATGGCCAATGTCAAAATATTCCGTTCCAAAAAGGCAGAAAAGCAGCATAAACTAAGAGAAACTACGTTTGGTTTTTTTTTTTTCCTCTCAGTGTCATGAAACCAAACCTATATATCACAGGGGATAAAATATCTAATATTCTCAAACTATACAAAAATATCACAAAGTAACATATTTATTTAAGAAAAACACTTTAAGGGGCACCAGGCTGGCTCAGCCTGAAGAGCATGCGACTCTTGATCTCAGGGTCATGAGTTCCAGCCCCATGCTGGTATAAAGACTACTTAAAAAAATAAATTTTAAAAAAGAAAGAAAAAGAAAGGGCACTTTCAACTTTTGAGAGGCACATTCTGGAGAAAAATCATATGAAATGACAACATTTTGAATATCAGTTTTTCATTCCTAAATATTTAATTTGAAAGAATGTAGCAAATTCTTAAAAGCAATCTTTCATAATATTCCATTGGAAAGTACCAGGTGCAACAATTCTTACTGAAAAATAGAATGTACTACAATAATCAAAAATGGGTCGATCTATCACCATGGCATATTCACTTAGCTTTATCTCTGAAAAATATTTTCAGATTATTAAGGTGTTTTCTTATCTGAGAGACGAGTTTCAAGAATGTGAAAAATATATACTGCTATTTCCACAAAGTCAACAATTAAGTGATCTTTGGTAGTGATTACAGAAGATTAATCTGTCACCTAGAAAAATTTAAGGCTTTGAATTGGATTTAGAAATGGAGCTGCAAAAAAAAAAAAAAGAAAAAAAAAAAAGAAATGGAGCTGCAATCATTCTAACACACAAAAACAATCAGAATTGGTACTTATTTCACAATTCTAAAGCCAAGACTACCTTTATACTATTTTTACTCCTAAAATGTGCAATGCTAGTAAGCAAAAAGGGTCTATTCCTCAAAACTGAATGGCTTCTGGTCTTGCTTTGGTTTCTTCTGGTCTGTTCAAGTAGGAAACAGTAGCTACAGTGTCTGACATGAACATGATACTTGTGCTTACCAATGAGCTAAGTATATTCCCTGAGCTCTAGAAAACTGATATGGCATTGAGCTCCTTGAGTTAACCCTTCGTCACTACAAGACTATTTTCAACCAGGACCAAAAAGGAAATGCCACTGCAACACCACAAAGGTCACCACTATTCTGATGCCTCACCTGGTTTCCTGTCCCCACGTTATACAAGATTGTTAGGAAAAAAATCTTACTTGCATCCTTCTACTTAAGGCCTTCCTACCATTATCCCCAGGAGTACAAGCAAGATTTCTTGGCTGCCTTTCACTGATGTAATCACAGCATGAAGCTTTGAAATAGGACCCTGGGATAGGCCATTCCCTTCAAAGTGTCTATCATTACTCCTTGGTGAGTCAGCTTCTGGGCTGCTGCCAATGTGCTTTTTGTTGAGTTAATCGTGAAACCGTATTTCTGTAGAGTTGATATGGTGGCCAAAATATAATTTCAAAAGAGTCCCTCAAAGTGTTTATCAAAGAAAGGACATAGATACATATCCAAGCAAGCTACTCACATGTTTTTTAAGAGAAGGGATGAGTAATACAAAGGAGTTTTCACAGAATCATACTAAAAAATAAAAATTAAAAAAAAAATTCTCTTACATGCAAGAGTCCAAAAATGTCCTATAAAATCTCCTAACATTTTAAAGTAGAATTTATGCAAATAGGTACACTTAAAAGTTTTTATCCCCTTGAGGAAGGACAAGTCATCTTATCTTTTACATATCAGGTAAATGAGCTGAAGAATTTTCAAGTTAATAAAACCTTGAGATACCCAAGAATTCTCTAAAGATCCATCAAATATTTCTGAAGGGAAAAAAAATCTATTCCAGTCTTTTTAGAGGAACCCATTAATTTTTTCAAAATGTGTAATTTTTAGTTTTGAGAGGGTAAAATACTGTTGGCAATAGAGGAATAGTATATGCAGTACAACTAAACAGTTCCACAGAGCAAGAATGGGAAACCTCCTACCTCTGAGGAAAATAGTTGGACAATAATAATACTCACTTCCAGGATATACAAAGTAAGATAGTCACGTATGATTTTCTTTAGAAAACACCAAAATTTTTCCTATGAACTTTAAAAACTGACATGAGAGCGAATGTTCAGAATGAATCTACTTGTAAGATGCCCAGAACTCCTTTCAAGTTTGTCAGTAAAAGGATACATAATGATTCTTTTAAAAAAAAAGCTAATACATACAGAAGTTTAAGAGACTTATAATTGTAAAATACACTCATGCAGAATTTTAGTGTATAAATTTAAAACATGCACCCATAAAAAAACCATAAAAGTTCCTTTAATATCCACAGGAGAAAAGATCTAAGTATACAATAATAATTGCAAATTCAGGGGTGCCCAGATAGCGTAGACAACTGAGCATTTGTCTCTTGGTTTCAGCTCAAACTGTGATCTCAGAGTCCTGGGATCAAGCCCTGAGTTGGGCTCCGTGCCCAGTGCGGAGTCTGTTTGGGATTCTCCTCCTATCCCCTTCTACTCTTCTCCCCCTGCACTCTCTCTAAATAAATCTTTAGGGAACCCTGGGTGGCGCAGCGGTTTGGCAGCTGCCTTTGGCCCAGGGCGCGATCCTGGAGACCCGGGATCAAATCCCACGTCGGGCTCCCGATGCATGGAGCCTGCTTCTCCCTCTGCCTATGTCTCTGCCTCTCTCTCTGTGTGTGTGCTCTGTGTGACTATCATAAATAAATAAAAATTTAAAAATTTTTAAAAATAAATAATCTTTAAAAAATAATTGCAAATTCAAAAACACTAATATATAAAATATATAATTTATATAGCATTATTAGAGTAAAGGCAAGATATCCCCTCCCAATGTAGTAAATTCATACAACCTAGAATGGTTGAAAGAACATTACCTTATACCAAGGAAGTATCTTATCTACATACAAGGACCCAAGCAACAAAAGGCATAATCCTGTAATTTACACTTCGGAATTCCCTACCCATTAAGATTTTTACATACATGGTAAAAGATCTCAAGAAATATTCACTAATTATTATTTTAAGGAGATGTATTTCCCTTTTATTCTAGGATACATGTTGAATATCTGTATTATCCTATGTAACCACTAAAAATGGAAAATGTATGGTAAGCTTCCTACTGCTTATGTAACAAAGCTCTAAGAACCACATGTAATGGAGGGCAGACAACAACTTGGTGTTGTTTAAATCTTAGTGCAGGGCAGCCCAGGTGGCCCAGCGGTTTAGCGCCGCCTTCCGCTGAGGGCCTGATCCTGGGGACCAGGGATTGAGTCCCACGTCGGGCTCCCTGCATGGAGCCCTCTGCCTGTGTCTCTGCCTCTCTCTCTCTCTCCTCTCTGTGTATTCTCATGAATAAATAAATAAATAGAAATCAATTAATCAATCTTAGTGCAAAATAAATTTCCCATACATCATCTGTGATGGTGATTAAAAAATTTACCTCCAGCACCGATAGTCCTCCCCAGCCCTGTCCTACAGCTCTAACTGCCTAACTAACCTATTTGTACTTAGATGTCCAATTGTTTCTGTGCTTAAAGCAAGACACACTGCAACACTCCCCATATTTCTGTCAAAATTAATTGCCCATGCTACTTATTCTTCTGGGCTCTATCTAAATCTATCATCTATCTTTGTCTTACATTTATCCTCTTTCAACTCTAACACTGAACCCTGTGAAAAGAGGCAGTATTGTTACTGCTATAGTAACAGTAGCAACAATTGCAACCAGCATATATAGAATTCTTATTATTGACTAGCTATGGTTATAAGCACTTGCTAAATCCTCATAAAAGCACCAAGTATCAGTGTCCTCATTTTAAAATTGAGAAATTTGGGGATCCCTGGGTGGCGCAGCGGTTTGGCGCCTGCCTTTGGCCCAGGGCGCGATCCTGGAGACCTGGGATCGAATCCCACATCAGGCTCCCGGTGCATGGAGCCTGCTTCTCCCTCCTCCTGTGTCTCTGCCTCTCTCTCTCTCTGTGACTATCATAAATAAATAAAAAATTTAAAAAAAAATTTATAAAATTGAGAAATTTGAGGCACAAAAAAGGAATTTGCCTAAGATCAAAGAGAGGTACTAGTGGTGGCACCACAATTCAAACTCAAGCCTGAGCTCTTATTCACCATTCACCATGCTAAACTGCAACAGTGCAAAGAGCATCCAGCTTGATGTTGGAAGATCGGAGTTTAGTTCAACTATTCACTAGAAGTGCAATTTCAAACAAATCCTGACAGCTATGAAGCACAATTTATTCACTTGTAAAGTGTAACAATACAGTTTGTCCTGCCTACCTCACAAATAACAACAAAATTAAGTCCTCTGCAGGGTCAGAATTGAAAGCTCAAAACATTAACTTCCAAAATTGCCCATAATCTCTTTTCTGAGGTAAAAAGGTCCCATCTCTCTCTCTCTTTTGGTCTCATATTGCAAGGAAAAGAAAGTTCACTACCTAGTAACAAAGAGAATAATTTAATTCAAGAAACTAATCAACCATAAGCCACAAAATATAAGTTTTCTATCTTGTTCACATGAAACCATGACTATCAATATTACTACTTCCAGTCATCTTGGGAGAGGGGAGGAGATAGAGTAGGAACTCTAGCAAACATGTTTTACTTATAAACTTTTCATAACCAATTCATAACCATTCTGCTACTTAGAGGGACAAAACAAAGTCAAGGATTCACAATTCAAGACCACAAAATATGAAATAATGCAATAAGGAGTTTTATAAATAAATTTATAATATAGAAGTAAATTTACCCACTAAGTATGTCTGCCTACTTCCTTAAAGAAAACTCTAATGATTTACAGTTTACAAGATTATTTATATAACAATTCTCATTCCAGAGTGGGCTTTCTTGGGGATGAAGTTTAGCAATTTACAATGTTCTGCAAAAATTATAAGCTTCTTCAGGTTCCAGGGTAAAGTTACAAAAGTTCTAGGCAAATTTTTTTTAAACCATTAAAATTAAATACATGGGAAAGAGTGCCTGGGTGACTCAGTCCAACTCTTAATTTTGGCTCAGGTCATCATCTCAGGGTTGTGAGATAGAGACCTGCTTTGCACTTTGCACTGGATGTGGAGTCTGCTTAATATTCTCACTCCCTCTTCCTCAGCCCCTCCCCACCTAAAAAAGAAAGAACACATGGGCATGGGGCACTTTGCTGGCTTAGTCAGTGGAATATATGACTCTTGATCTTGGGGTTTTAAATTTGAGCCCCACATTGGGTATAATGATTACTTAAAAATAAAATCTTAAAAAAAAAAAAAACATGGGCATATATGTGTGCATGTGTATGCAAATGCTTTTATAGCAGTTTTTTGTGGTCACCAAAAACTGGTAACAATCCAAATGAGTAATGAATAAACTTTGGTACACCCATAAAATGAAATGTAGCTCAGCAATAAAAATTACTCATACACAAAATACGGATATGTCAAAGTGCCCTGTATTAAAAGAAGCCAGTCTCAAAAAGCTACATACTGCATTCCAGTATGGATTCCATTTATACAGAATTCTTTTTTTAGATTTTTAATTTATTCACTAGAGAGAGAGAGAGAGAGAGAGACAGAGAAAGCACAAGCAGAAAGAGAGGTAAAGGGAGAAGGAGAAACAGACTCCCCGTTGAGCAGGGAGCCCAATGCAGGGCTCCGATCCCAGGACGTGCAATCTGAAGGCAACCTGAGCCAAAGGCAAACACTAAATCATCTGAGCCACTCAGGCGCCACTATATGGAATTCTTTGAAAAGACAAAACTATAATGACAAAACAGATCAGTACTTGCCAGAGACTGGAAGTAGGGGAACAGATGGACTAGAAATGGCCACAAGAAAATTTTTTTGAGGTGATGGACTATTCTGTATCTCCATCACTGTGATCATATATGTTTACAAAACTTGCAGAACTGTACTCAAAGGGCATGTTTTCGTTTTATTCTATGTAAATTACACCTTAGTTGTAAAATTTTTCTAAAACATAGAGATGATAGAATCTTAATTACTCCTTTGAAAACAGGACCAGATGCTGCTTAAACAACCAAAGCAAGTACACTAAACCTTGCTATATCTGCCTCCAGTTTGAAAAATCCCTTCCATCAATATTTTTGCCTAGAAATTGAAATAATATCTGTAGTTATAGACTCCCTTAGAATTAAATATATATGTTTTATAAGGGTGCCTGGCTGGCTCAGTCGGTAGAGAATGCTGACTCTTTCAAAAAAAAAAAAAAAAAAAAAAGAATGTTGACTCTTTAACTTGGGATGGTGAGTTCAAGCCCAACGTGATGGGGGTAGAGTTTTTATACACATACACACACACTCTTAAGAAAACTACCTACTATTTACATCCTAGTAGTGTTAAAGCTTTTTTGTCAAGGAGGGAATAAAACCCAAGCAATAAATATTAACATCAAAGATACACACGCACACACATCAATCTTTTCCAGAATGATGGTCACAACAAATGAGTTTCCTCTCCTAATTTTGGTTCAAAAAAACAAAATTTCGTTTCAAATTACCTGCAAGAGATTACTGTAAGATCTTAACATCTGCCTAAAATCTTTAAGTGCTTTCACCTAACTAGGCAGTACAACAAAATGGCTAAGAACTCAGGCTCAACAATGGGATGCCTGGGTGGCTCATCGGTTGAGCATCTGCCTTTGGCTCAGGGTGTGATCCCACCCACGTCAGGCTCCTACATGGAGCCTGCTTCTCCCTCTGCCTGTGTCTCAGCCTCTCTGTCTCTCTCATGAATAAATGAATAAAAATCTTAAAAAAAAAAAAAAAGTCAGGCTTAACTCAACTACTCGGGCAAGTTATTTAACCTAATTTTGCCTCAATTTTCTCATCAGTAAAATAAGAATAATTATACCTGCATCTGGGAATAATTCTAGACAATTAAATGAATTGATATACACGTAATCATTTAGAACAGTGCCTAAGATACTTAAGTAAGCCTCAGCAAGTTTCAAGCTAACATAAATGAATGATAATCACCTGCTGTGTGTCCTTAGATAAGTCATTTTACCTTTGTATATCACAATTCTGCCCTGTAAGGTAACAAACCTAAATACAATGCCCCAAACATCTGTGTCGTTATACTACTCTATGTTCCTATAATTTTGCCTGAACTGCACCAAGTCAACTTGCAAATAATGTTAAGTATTATGCCTGTTAGGGACACCTGAGTGGCTCATCGGTTGAGCTCCTGCCTTCCGCTCAGGGAATGATCCTAGTCCTGGGATTGAGTCCCGTGTCGGGCTCACTGCAGGTAGCCTGCTTCTCCCTCTGCCTCTCTTCTATGTCCTACCTCTCTGTGTCTCTCATGAATAAATAAATAAATCTTAAAAAAAAAAAAAAAGTATTATGTCTGTTATACAGAAAAATCTGAGGCCCAAATAAATTAAATGAGTTGCCCAAAAGAGACAGTAAGATGAAGGCAGAACCAAGACAAGGATCTGCTGCTGTGAAATTTCTCAAAACTTTGTTCTCTCCAAATATTTTAGCCCTCCATCAACTCATTCCCTTCTAATAAATATAAATATGACATAAAAAAAACATTTTAAGTTCATTTTAAGCATTTTAATTCATTTTAAAAATCCATTAAGCTATACACTTGTTTGTTCACTCCTCTGTGTGTTTTATACCATAACTGAAAAAGGTAAAGAAAGGGTGCCTGGGTGGCTCAGTCAAGTATAGGGGCATCTGTGTGGCTCACTGGTTGAGCGTCCGCCTTTGGCCCAGGTTGTGATCCCTTGGGTCCTGGGATTAAGTCTCGTATTAGGCACCCTGCAGGGAGCCTGCTTCTCCTCTGCCTAGGTCTCTGTGTCTCTCATGAATAATAAAATCTTTAAAAAAAAAAAAAAGAATAATAAAACCTTTAAAAAATAAGAAAATTAAAGTCAAGTATAAGCGGTATTCCTTCTTTACCCAACGAGATTTCTTTTTTTTTTTTTGCTTGAAAACTGAATTAAGTTTTTATTTCAAGCGCACTCTTTAAAACCCACCACCTATTTCATCTATTCCCCCACCCACCACCTCTATCAGGGGGTTATCAACCATCAATTTGCTCTATATAGTTAAAATCCCCAATGAAATTTCTAAGATAGACATTTTCAGTTACTTTTAGTTGGAGATAACAGAGACCCAAAATGTCTCAATAAGCATTATTCTTTGACCAGTAAAATTTGAACTGCAACTTTTTTTAAGACAGGAAAAAAAAAATCATGAAGAGATTTCAGGTCATAACGATCTTAAAATTACATTCTTTAATGTCGCTTTTATACACTGAAAAGAGTTATCAATTATTACCAACACTGAACACAAAAAATTAAAATGTAAAAATCTGGTTTGTACTAGAATGTCTAATTCTGACACTGTTTTGATAGCACTGCAACAAAATGTTTAGATAACTAAATGTATCTGTTTTATCCTGAGATCTCTTCCTACCGCTTAATCTACATCTGTTTCATTGAGTTCATAATCTGTGCTATCAACATGACAGCCACTAGCCATTTATGGCTATCTAATTTGTCAACTATACTTCAGTTTAAAAAAGGAAATTTAAATTAACTTAATTTTTTTTTAATTTAGTTCCTTGGTCAAACTAGCCAAATTTCGAATGCTCATTATGTACTGGACAGTGCAGATATCGAACGTCAGAAGGATCATCAGAGGAAGTTCTACTGACCATCATCACTTGTTCTATATATGCAATCTCATCTCTCACTCACCTCTAGCCCTTTACTATGCTAAAATTAATCTAAGAAAAAAAATAAAAATAAATAAAAAATAAAAATAAAATTAATCTAAGAAAATGATAATCAATGATTAGCATGGATCACCATATCCAATTATTTCCTCAGCCTTTATCTTCCCTCATTTCACTGAAACTTAACTGATTATCACTTAATTTGGAAATCCTCTCTTCTCCTCTGCTTCCACTATGCCTCATTAACCTAATTTTAACAGTTTTCATTTTTTCTTCTCATACCCCCCCAAATGTGATATTTAATCTCTGGCTCTTCTAGATTCAAGATCTCATCCAGATGAGCCTACCTACCTTTCTTACCAGCTCAAATTCTCTACCTCCAAGCTCCTGCAGGACATTTTTACCTGTATATCCCCTGACCTCAATGTTAAATGTGTGGAAGATTTCATTTTAGTCCTTTTCCAAAACCAGCTCCTCCTCCCAATTCCACATTTCTGTACTATCACTATTCACCAAGGCCCAAAACCCATCAACCTTGAATCACTGCTGCTTACCTCCAATTCAACTAGTTCACAAATGTTTTTCTACTTCCTTTACGGTGTCAACTAGCAATCTTCTACCTTAATCTAGCCACCTGAATTACCACCTGGCCACCACCTTAATTCAGGTCCTTATCAACTAACTGTGTGTACAGTACAGATTCTTCACTATTTTCCAATCTTCTCCTGCTCCCAATTATTCAACTACCACCAGACACATCTTTCTCAAAATTGCCTTTGATCTCAAAAGCCCAAAAGGGCTTGGAGTAAAAGAATATTCAAACACCTTAATGATTTGATTTCAACAATCTGTAGCCAACATACTTTAGAAACTTGTCTTTGAATCCTCTATCTTCTATTCTGTCCTAGCTTACAAAACCAAAACCATTCCCCCAAACACTGATTTATGTGCCTTACCTATATAAAGCTGTGACTCTTCCTCAAGTCTACTTTACAATTTTTTAAGTAGGCTCTATGCCCCATATATGATTCGAACTCACAACTCTGAGATCAAGAGTCACATACTCTACATATTGAGCAGGCCAGGCTCCCCTCTACCATGCCATTTTAATATATTCGTTTCTCTATTAGGAAACTAAGAGTGCCTGGGTGGCTCAGTCAGCTCAGGTCATGACCCCAGGGTCCTGGGATAGAGCCCTATGTCAGGCTCTCTGCTCAAAAAGGAGCCTGCTTCTCTCTCTCCCTCTGCCTGCTGCTCCACATGCTTGTGTGCACATGTTCTCCTTTCTCATTCTGTCAAATAAACTCTTTTTTAAAAAGTTTATATATTAGGAAACTATCCATCTTAGGATCTCATACATAACACCCATTTTGAACAAACCTAAATGAACAGACCAGGAATAAGAAAGTTACAAATATTACATATTGGTTTAGCCTTAATATAAAAGCATCTATATTTCATGAAATTCTATTCCCCAAGAGTTCATTTTGCAGAACTTTTTTTTTTTTAAGATTTTATTTATGTATTCATGAGAAACACAGAGAGAAAGGCAGAGGAGCAGGGAGCCTTATGGGGGACTCGATCCCAGGATCACGACCTGAGCCAAAGGCAGATGCTCAACCACTGAGCCACTCAGGCATCCCATGCAGAACTGTTTCTGTAGAAGTAATCCTACCACTGTTCAAAAGTATAAAGTAGAAAGCTATCGATTATAGACAGCACTTTTGAGGATCATAAAAAAGGCCAAAAAAAAAAAATCCCTAGATGCCAATTAGTAAAGGACTAGAATAAATAAGTGTAGTGTCTCTCAAGTTAAAAAAAAAAAAAAAAAAAAAAAAAACTACATAGGGGGCTGGCTCAGTTGGTGCAGCATCTGACTCTTGATCTTAGGGTCATAACCTTGAGCCCCATACTGGGTACAGAGATTACTTAAACTTAAAAAGAAAAAAAAATTAACTATACAGTCCTTAAAAATGGGTATATCCATATTTTGTGATAGGATAAGATGTAATACACCATTATTGTGAGGAAAAAAGCCAATTGTAGATCACCCTGTACAGTTTGATCCTATTAGAGGGAAATGTTTAAATTTATATATTATTTGAAAACAACTATCTATAAATAGGGGACTAAAATTTTTCTGTTCACACAACCAAATACTATATAACTATTAAAGCAAATGAAGTAAATACATATATATTGATTCAGATAAATTTCAAGCTTTTCAAACTGCAATATATATATACTTATGTACCACATGTATCTGAAACACGTAATACTACAAGGTAAGTACATCTACAGGAAGAGCATAAGAGCATGGGCTAAGATAAGCAACCTCTGAGTAATGGAAGCAGGATCTAGGAGAAGAGCAAAAGGGACTCCAGTTGTATAATATTTAAGTTTTAAAAACAAACATAAATGTACCTTTCAGGAAATCTAACAATGTCAACATATATTAAATCTAAATCAACATCTATTAAGTACATGACATTTGTTAAATTATTCTCTATATTTTTCTGAATTTTTGAAATATCTAAATTTTACTTTTAAAAAAGGAAACATGGTATGGAATTTAGGAAAAGAAAAGGGGCTTTGTAGACTTCTATAGGGTATTTTCTTTTCACAAGCTTGATATTCTTTACTATAAAACTTCTAAGTAAAAATCCCCATAAACTTATAGTACTTACATTTATTACCTTGATTGCTCTTCAACTTTAAACTTATTCTTAATATATATATATATATATATATATATATATATATATATATATATATATATATAAAGGGTAGATAATTACAAATGCCTTACCCTAGAAATACAAAACTTAATGTGCAGGGGGGAAAAAAAACCACAAACTGACAGGCTCTATCTAATCACTTAAACTCTAAAAGATACATTGCATAGATCTTCCTAAAATATCACCAGATTAGTACATAAATTACAGTGGCTCAACTCCCAGCTGTAATTTAACACCAAACCCCAATGAGACTATACTGTCATAATTTTTATCTAAATATCCTCCAATTCAAATTACATGTATAAAAGCCTATCACCTCTGAATGCTGTAATCCCACTTGATATGTAAAATACACACACAGCTATAGAACTTACTCCACATGGCAAGTCAGCAGGAGAATTGGGAAATTCAGGCCGAGTCCTGTGTTTAGAGTTCACAGAATCTGATTTTTCTTTTCAAGGCATCAGTCATAATTCTCAATCAGCTCATCAGGAAGAAGAAAATTAGATGGAGGTCTTCTGGTGTTTAAATATGATCAAAGCTCAGTCTCAGTGGAGTTTACAATGAGAAAGTTCAAATTACCTTGCTTGCACCATTTCTCCCCTACCACTTCCTACAACTGCCACTCTGCTTAGAACGGGAGCTACTTAACTATCCAGTGATGACTATGACTTAAACGCTCATAAGACACCCAATGAAAACTAAAGACATCAAAATGTACTCTAAAATAGCAATTTTTCCTAATAATGCATGCTCATACAAAATTGGAAAACTACAGAAGAATATGAAGCAGAAAAGTTACACTATTCTACCAGCCAGAAATCAATCATTATTAATATTTCTATTCCTGTCTTTCTAGGGTCTCTTTCATAAAAGTTTATTAGTTAACTTACTAAACAGGATTTTAAGTACAGCAGAAAAAGAACAATACTAGTTCTTTTGAAGACTAATTTTCCTCAGTGTTTTCTAAGGCAAAACCATGTATGTACACATGGAACTGGAGAGAGGGAGACAAATGAAAGAACTCTTATGTGCTCCTTTTCATTCACCCCATGGCAACCAGAGTCCGTATTTCAAGAACCATTGTATACCCAAAAACTAATGTTTCCTTCTTAAGTAGCAGCCTACTACATCTCTCTCTCTCTCTCTCTCTCTCTCACACACACACATATCTTGGCAGTAGGAGAAACATATGTAGTAAAAGGAATTAAATCAAGACTGATTTTTTGTTTGTTTGTTTCCTTAAAACTACCCTTAGGAAAAGGTAAAATAACTGAAAGCATGAAAAATATTTTTTTTTAATCTGAAAGGCTGATGTAATTAAAATTAATGATCTCTCCCACAAAAAATATTTTCTGTGCACATCAGATGAAAGAACAATGTAACTACAGAAAAATGTAACTATTAGTTTTACAACACTATAACTTACTTATTATATGCGTAAATAAATATGTAAGAGTTTTAAACAGTCCAGGGATATTGATACCTTACTCTGTACCAGGTAGTACATAAGTGCTGGGAAGTAAGGGAGAACAGCCATCAGTACCTACCTTCTGCAGGGCTTACGAGTCTACCTCTCTAAATATGGTATCTAACACTAGACATGTAGCCTCAAAGGAACAGAAATCACACCACTCATTAAATTATGCTCTCAAGGGATGCCTGCGTGGCTCACTGGCTGGGCATCTACCTTCAGCCCAGAGCATAATCCTGGAGACCCGGGATCGAGTCCCACATCGGGCTCCCTGCATGGAGCTTGCTTCTCTCTCTGCCTGTGTCTCTGCCTCTCTCTGTGTGTCTCTCATGAATAAATAATTAAATCTTAGAAAAAAATATGTCTCAAATCCTTGAGGGTCTAAGAAGGTAGATGTAAAAGCACATTAGAAATCATGCTATGAAAAAAAAAAAAGAAATCATGCTATGTAAGGTAAAAAGAAAACACTGTACACAGCAACCACCTTCAACATAAATCATCTCATTTTTTTAACTGACAAAAATAATAATCACAAATAGCTCTTTCATAATCTCGAAGACCTCAATATTATCTGTCTCTGACAATGAACCATATGAAATAACTGAAATTAAGTTCCCCAGGATGGGAAGAGAAAGAGACCCGTCTTTCTAATACAAAAAGTACCATTTCCTGATTTCATAATTTACGGTGAGGGTTGGGGGCAGGAATAAATCAAAAGCAATGTATTCAAACTTAATCTAAAAAGTTACTTTTTAATCTAAGATTCATCATGGAGAGTTTCAGTCCAATAAAGCATTTTTTAAAAGTTAGAGATTCAGGCTCTTCCAAATGGAGTTAGAATGACAGGTTAATTGTGGTACTCTGCAAACAAAGGAAAGTAAGTAGCAATTATTCATCCCTTCCCTCAGTCTCCAGGCTCTTAGAAAGCAGTGATGTTATAACCAAACCACTTTCCATAAAGCACAGACTTATTAAAATATATTCTACACAGTATCGTATCTAAGCAAGAACAGAGAAATCTCTATTTTAAGAGAAATAGATTACTTACATAGTTTCTAAGAGAAACAGACTACACTGTTTCCTATCCCAGAATTTTTTCCTTTTCAAATTCAGCCACCTCAATGATAACAAACGGTATCAAACTGACACTTTGAACAAGGTTTATGTTTGCCTTTATTGCAGATAGGACTCCCAAAAGCATGGCACACTTTACAGACCATCATAATCCAACTAGACTGACCCATTTACAGAACCAGGGGAAATGCCCCCAAAATAATTATAAATAATGGCCCAACATTAAATCTTACAAGTCTAAAGCAGAGATATCCAAAGTAAAATATGCCTCAAGAAGCACTCAAAATGCTCCAATGGGGGTAAAGAAGAAAACTATTTGAACTTTATTTTTTATTCTCATCCTTGTTAAATTTCTTTGTTTATATAAGGTAAATAACCAGTTACTATATTGTTTGTAAATTAAATACTTAAGAGTGAGGATTAATGCTAAAACTTTTTTACCACTGAGATGATCAAAAATTTTAGAAACCACTAGCTTAATGTATTATCACCGCACTCTCATTTTTACCACCACTTCCAGTTAAACTGTAGAAGCTAAGACCTGATGCTGAAAAAAGGAAAACTATTCCCAAATTATTTTAAACTCCCACCAACAAAAAATAATAAATCACTAGCAAGAACATGCAGACCTGAACACTAATATGTTGTTTGTGGGACTTTTTTTTTTTAAGATTTATTTTTTTGAGATAGCGATCAATAATGAGCAGAGGGAGGGGCAGAGGGAGAGGCCAACTCCCCACTGAGCAGGGAGCCCGCTATAGGGCTGGATCTCAGGACCCTGAGATCATGATCTGAGCCAAAGGCAGGCACTTAACAGACTGAGCCACTCAAGTGCTTTTATTTTTAAAGATTTTACTTATTTATTCATGAAAGACAGAGACACAGGCAGAGGGAGAAGCAGGCTCCTTGCAGGGAGCCCGATGTGGAACTAAATTCTGGGAACTCTGGGATCACAACCTGAGCCTAAGGCAAACGCTCAACCACTGAGCCACCCAGGCGTCCCTAAAGATTGATTTATCCATTTTAGAGAGAGACAGAAAACACATGAGAGAGAGCACAAACATCAAGGGGCAGGGAGAAGGAAAGAGAATCTCAAACAGACCCAGAGCCAAGCACAGAGCCAGATGCAGGGCTGGATCTCACCATCCTGAGATGATGACCTGAGCCCAAACCAAGAGTTCAACACTCAATGGAATGCGCTACCAGGCACCCCTGTTGGAGAGACTTTAAAATAGACATTTCTTCTACAGGATATCTTGAGTATGTTCAAATTTAAAACTCTGGATGCCTGGGTGGCACAGTGGTTGAGCATCTGCCTTTGGATCAAGGTCGTGATCCCGGGGTCCTGAGATCAAGTTCCCCAACAGGCTCTCCACAGGGAGCTTCTCCCTCTGCCTATGTCTCTGCCTCTCTGTCTCTCATGAATGAAAAAATAAAATCTTTAAAAAGTCCAAAGGAGTTCAGGACAGCACTGTTTTAAGAGAAAAATTGAAAATGTCAATTAATAGAGAATTGTTGTAAGTTACGTATCCACATCACAACACTAAATAACCATTAACGGTACATCAATTTGACATGGAAAGTTGTTCTTTTTGAAGTATTTGGTAGATAATATATAAGAAAAAAGGATAATACCAAAAATCACATCTAAGTAGGACCATGCGTTATCTCTATTCTGCTGAGTAATCTCAATCTTGTTTTTTGTAGGGTACACACACACACACACACACAGTATGTACTTGTAGCTTTCACAATCAGAAATAACAATTTCATTTTGAAATTAAAAATCAGACTAAGTTAAAATTCTTTCTTATTGCCCTGTAGTACTTCAGAAACTTCTTTATAAACACTACTTTGCCCCATGTGATTTATGGAGTCAGTCTACATAATTTACAATTAGATTTATCTTCTAGAAAAATGATAGGTATAGAACAAAAAAAAAAAAGAATTACCTTAATTTTAAATTAGCCATTTTATTTTTACACCAATTCTTGCCAAATATGTTAGGATTTATCAATATACCGATAATTCCTTATAGTTTGCCAGCTTATCAATGAATAATTTAAAGAACTAAATGAATTTATATAGTTCTCTTCTGGAACTAAGCTCCATAAAGGCATTAGCTACTGGGGTGCCTGGCTGGCTCAGTCAGTAAAGCATGTAACTCTTGATCTCCAGGTTGTGAGTTCAAGCCCCACATTAGGTGTAGAGATTACTTCAAAATAAAATCTTAAAAGAAAAAAATTAAAAGCATTAGCTACTGAAGAAGTAAACTCAGAACCCAGAGAATAATCATTCTAAGTACTGTGTGAGACACAAATCGGCACAAAACAGATCCAGGCCTGGACAAATCCAAGTTGGGGTTTTCAAATAGCACCAAGACAATACCTCTGTAGCTACCAAGTAGTCCACTTAAGGGAAAAAAGTGCTTAACAATATTAGCATATTTATGTCTTGCTGGGATGCCTGGGTGGTTCAGCGATTGAGCATCTGGCTCAGGTCGTGATCCCAGAGTGATCCCCTCAGGGAGTCTGCTTTCTCCCTCTGCCTATGTCTCTGCTTCTCTCTGTGTGTCTCTCATAAATAAATTAAATATTTTTTAAAAAGTTAAAAAAATATATGTCTTACCTTGGCTCATCAAATCAACGATTTATAACAGAGCAATGAGGTATTTTACCCTTAACAGAAATAACTTTAATTTAACCCAACTTCACAATTTCCTTGTAGTTTTTCGTTTTATACTTACTATCTTAGTCATCCTAACTGCAAAGCCCAGATATCATATCCCTAAGCAATTACTTCAAAGTTTTACAACTCAAGAAAAAATATATATTTTATGTTATAACCCAGTACATAAGCATATAAAAGAGACTTCTCAAATCAATACTTTTACCATTTGCAATATACTGATATTACTTACTTCTTTTAATGTTTTAAAATCACCACACTCTTAACTTTGCCCTATGATGTTGCCACTTGGCATTTAGAAAACTTAGCCCTAAACTTCACACATAATGTACTAACCTCCTTCTACCACATTCCACCATCTACTACCACTCCAACATGATAAAATGGGTAAAATCTAGCAAATCTATTTCAAGTGCAAATTGTGAGACCTCTCTGAAGTTCCTGCTGCATTGTGACAACTCCCTGTTGTTGTTTTTAATATTTAAGTACTCTCTGCACCCAAAGTAGGGCCCAAATTCACTGCCCCAAGATCAAGAGTTTCACGCTCTTCTGCGGACCCAGCTGGGTGCCCCTGTGACTATTCCTATTGGCAGACAGGATGTAAGTGCTGAAAGGTTTCTCCAGACGGAGTATGGAAGTAGTAATCTTTTTTGGTGCCTTATTAGTGACATTAGTAAATTCTGCACTTGACAACATGAAGTAGGTTTACCACTGCTCTACAAGCCAACTCTTCCAAGAAAATAAAATAGGATTCTAATACAGTATCATATTCTTACATTTTTAGATTGCTTTTCATATATACCATTCCATTTGAGCCACCCTGACAAACTGAAATAAAAAGTTATTCTTCCTTTTATTAATGAGAGAATTGAAGCTCAGAGGGATTATGTGGCTTGCCAGAAATAACACAACTAACAAGGAACACAACTTAAGCTTGAACCCAGGACTTCCCTGTCTACCCATTCTCAGGCTACAATTTTCATTTTGAACATTTGAGATAAATATGAACATGATGTGGATATTAAGTTTCTAGGTACACCTGGCTGGCTCAGTCAGTATAGCATGCCACTCAATACCTAGGATCGTGGGATCCCTGGGTGGCTCAGCGGTTTAGCACCTGCCTTTGGCCCAGGGCGCGATCATGGAGTCCCGGGATCAAGTCCCACATCGGGCTCCCAGCATGGAGCCTGCTTCTCCCTCCTCCTGTGTCTCTGCCTCTCTCTCTCTCTATGTCTATCATAAATAAATAAATAAATAAATCTGGGATCCCTGGGTGGCGCAGCGGTTTGGCGCCTGCCTTTGGACCAGGGCGCGATCCTGGAGACCCGGGATCGAATCCCACGTCGGGCTCCCGGTGCATGGAGCCTGCTTCTCCCTCTGCCTATGTCTCTGCCTCTCTCTCTCACTGTGTGCCTATCATAAATTAAAAAAATAATAATAAAAATAAATAAATAAATAAATAAATCTTTAAAAAAAATACCTAGGATCGTGAGTTTACACCAAGTAAACTCACATTCGGTGTAGATTTTACCTAATAAACATACATTTTATATATAAATATAAAATTTAAATATAGAAACTAAAATATATTTTTTTTAAATATATATTTTAGTTTCTAGATAAAAAAATGAAAATGAGGGTAGCCTGGGTGGTTTAGCCGTCTAGAGCAGCCTTCAGTGTGATCCTGGAGACCCCGGATCGAGTCCGACGTCTGGTTCCTTACATGGATCCTGCTTCTCTCTCTATGTCTCTGCCTCTCTCTCTCTTTCTCTCTCGTGAATAATAAAATCTTAAAAAAAATTAAACTTAAAGCATTCTATCAATATTGGTATCAAAATAAAAATTAAAAACAGCAATGTTAATTTTGGTAGCCTCTAAAATTATTAGGAATTCTAGTTCAATCCAGTATGGATTTGATCTCATACTATGTCTTAAGTGAATGTTTCACTGATTATAAAATTACTATAAATTCACCAGAGAAAATTACAGAATTGGGGGCAGCCTGGGTGGCTCAGCTGTTTAGTGCCACCTTCGGCCCAAGGCATGATCCTAGAGACCCAGGATCGAGTCCCAGGTCAGGCTCCCTGCATGGAGCCTGCGTCTCCCTCTGCCTGTATCTCTGCCTCTCTCTCTGTGTCTCTCATGAATTAAAAAAAAAAATTACAGAATTGGGTGGTCTGTAAGAAACAACTAGGCACATAAATTACACAAACTTCCCTAAACCATTCTTAATCTTGTGGCTTCACACTAAATTATGAAGTTCCTTATGTGAAATTCATTTGATTTCAACACTAAGTGAATTACAACAGTGTAAGCATGTGTTTCTGCATAATACTTGCAACATGCACTCAATTTCCAGAGCACTTTTGGACAATGTCTAAAATCTATAAGCTATGAGTAGAACCCAAAAATGTTCAGGGCTTTTTTTTTTTAAGATTTTATTTATTTACTTATGAGAGACAGAGAGAGACGGCCGAGACATGGGCAGAGGGAGAAATAGGCTCCATGCATAGAGCCCAACATGCAACTTGATCCTAGATCCCAGGACTCTGGGATCACGCCCTGAGCCTAAGGCAGACCTTCAACCGCTGAGCCACCCAGGCATCCCTTCAGGGCTTTTTTTTTTTTTAATTAAAAAGGTGCATCTACCTACATAAGATGAATACTGAATAACATAATTACAAATTGTTGAAGATTTGCAGAGGGGCGTCTGGCTGGCTCTGTCAGTAGAACACGTGACTTTTGATCTTGGGACTGGGAGTTCAGCCCCATGTTGAGTGTAGAGCTTACTTTAAAAAAATAAAAATATATTTCTTAAAAAAAAAAAAAGACATGCAGAATCAGGCTGAAGAAACCTGAGTTCAACAAGTACAGGCCTTTAATTTTATACATCAGAAAACAGGTCCAGAGAAGAAACATTCCTAACAGCAGTGACATAGTCAATTAACACAGAATCCCTGCCAATTGACAGTTTCCCATCATTCTAAACATGTCTGCATCTAACAAAAAGTCACTAAAAAGGCCCACTACACCCAAAAAAAGACACATTCAAGACCCAAAAACTGGGAGATAGTTTACAATGACGGGGGGGGGGGGGGGGGGTGTAGGAGAAAAGCCTCTATTTTGTAAAGATTTTATTTTTAAATAATCTCTATATCGAACATGGAGCTCAAACTTAGAACCTTGAGATCAAGAGTCACATGCTCTACCAACTAAGCAAACCAGGAGCCCCTAGGAATACAGAACCTCTTGAAGGAATCCCAAAGTTCTAAACTACCTGGGTCTTTAAGCCAATGCGAGGTATCCAGTAGCTTTTTTAAGATTTTATTTGAGAGAGAGGGTATGCACATGCATGCGAGCATAAGCAGAGAGAGGGGCACAGGAACAAGCAGACTCCCTCCTGAGTGGGGAGCCCTATGTGGTGCTGATCCCAGGACCAGGAGATCATGACCTGAGCCAAAGTCAGACGCTCAACCAACTGAGCCACCCAGGCACCCCCTAAAGTAGCTTTTAATAACTTCTATAATATCTTTTATTAATAATTTTTAATAAAGTTATCAACCACATTTTTCTTCACATCTCAATACTACCCACTTGCTCAAAAAATACCTGAGAGTACAGTATATGCTGTGGGAACTGTGCTAGACACTGGAGATACCAAGAAAACTGGAGATCCAAGAAAACAAAACAGCCTCTGGCTCTCAAACTGGACAACTGGATACATTTTTCTAAAACACTACTTCATGGTTTGACGGGGTATTTACCAAACTCCTTCACTACTCTACATAACTATAATATTTTCTGCCAATTCTTCCAAACTTGCAACAAACCTTACCACACTCCCGGTGCAACATGAGTATTTCTTGGGTAATTCACCATTCCATTTTACCACAGAAGGTGTTAACCAGAACTACAACAGATTTAAAAACTGACTTTACCACTCCTCATGGCCTGGGGCAAATTTCAAGAACTTTTCACAATCCACAATAACCTTCCTGGTGCACAACCCTCATTTCAGATGACTGCTAACCCACCCACCCTACCCTCACTTTACTAGAAATCTGAGTCAGATGGTTTAGGAGCAAGCATAATGTTGATATGAAGCACCTACCATGGACCCCTTTGTGAGCCAGAAGTAGACTTTTTGCCTCTCCCTCTCCTTTTCTTTCCTCTAGATCCTCTTATATATCTCTAGGTATACGTCCAGTCAAGCAGCATCTAATTTTATCAAATGTGTTCCCAAAGACTTGCACAAATAACTTCTAACAACAAATCTAATTCCCCTACCTAAATCCATTATTTTTTAAGATATGCTCAATTTTCAGTTTTAAATTTCTCAGGCTTCCCCTTCTTCCCTACCTCTCAAATTCTTAAAGCTCTATAAAGAATTAAAAGCATTCTCAGAAGTCATAATTAATGGGAACCTTATGGAATACCAAGGGTGACCTAAAGCTGACTTTCACAGGTTCACAGACCTGGCTGACCAGAATCATTCAGGGAACTTCGTAAGAATGGATTCCCAGGCCCCACCCTTAGAGATTTTAATTCACCAGATCCTTCTACATGAAGCTCAGGAATTTAAGGCAGTCCATACTATTTCTCATGACTGTATTTAGGTAACCACTGAACTAAAGAACTTGGCCTACAAGTTGAGAAACATGGGTTCTCCTATGACTTGCTATTAACTACAAATGGGGCTGCACCACTCTGCTGGTCACTTGAACTGCTCTGGGTCACCTGAAAATGAGGGAGTTAAGTAATTAGAGCTGAAAGAGGCCCTCATAGGCAGCCAATCTAAAATCCTAGAACCCTCCAAATTCAGTTTAGTATACTACACTGGGCTTACTCAAAACTGTATCATTCTGTAAGCTCTTCTACCCACTCAAGTCAAAGACCCTAGAAAGGAAGACTTTTTGCGTGTCACCAACCCACCTTACTTGGGTCTTCCAGCAAAAATAACACAGACCATGCTTCTGGCTCTACAGAAACAGCCTTTAATCTAAAAAGGAGAAAGTCCCGGTCACCTCTCCAGGTACAAATCACAAACGTCTTACATAAAAAATCATCTCGTGTAATTCAACCCAAGCCTTTGATAGCATCACTGTCCACATTGTGAGAAAAGAAGTTGAACCTTAACTACAAGAGTACACACATTTTTTTCGTTGTGAAAAATTAGACTCTGTCAGATAAACAAAGCGGGTGTCAAGATATTAAATCAGTCGAAAATTTAGGCCTCTGACTGGAGAAAACACTTGAACATCAACAGCTAACTGAACATCAAGTACAAAACTCAAACGAGATTATCAGGCCCCAAAGAAGTTTATTAAAGTGCCCATAAAATTGACCCCATTATTTCGATGGAAGTTTTCCAGCCCAAAGTACAAGCAACAAAATTATCGCAGGGGTCCTAAGCGGCACAATTTCCACTCCTTTTTCGCGGAGCTGTTTGACCAGCGTCCCCTGCTCTTAACCGCCTCCGAACCATCCTTCCCACCCAAGTACTACCAGGTCAGGAGGATGCCCTGCTGCAGAGTCGGCCACTCCTCCTTCCCACAAGTCCCGGGCCCGCACCGCTCGCCCCGGGGGCTCTGCTGGCCCCCGACCTCGGCCTCTCGCCACAGACCCGGTCGGGAGCGAGGGGCGGGGGGTTCTCACTCACCTCCCGGGGTCCGCGGGCACTTCTCCGGACGCTCCAGGGGCGGCACTTCACACCCCTCTCCCCACGGGCCCATCCCTGCCAGGTCCCCGGGATGGCCGCCCGGGACCCCGCCTCCCCCGCGCCGAGGGTCGGGGCCGAGCCCAGCCGCTGCGCTCCCACTCCCCACGCCTCCCCCTGGCGGCCGCGGCCGCCGCCCAGGACACCCTTCCCCAGGCCACGCTGTCCCCAGCCCCCCGCGGGCCGCCTCCTCCTCAGAGGGTGACAGCCGCTGCGCCGCGGCCGAGGCCGGCCCCTCCTCCGGCCCCTCCTCACCCCGGGAGGAGGGGGGGACGTTCTTACCGGGCGGCAGGACATGGCGAGGCTCGCCACGGCACGGCCTCCTCCGCCACCCCACTAGGCTCCCAGCCAGGGCCGGCGGGGGGCAGCGCCTGAGCCGCTGGAGCGTCTCGTCCGGCTGCTCCTCCGCTGCCACCGCTGCCTTCTCACAACCACAACAACATGGCGGCAGCGGCCACACAGAGCGCGCCCCCGACGCCGAGCCGGGCCGCGAGCGGGAGCGCGCGCGCACGCTCGGGCCCTCAGTCCGCGGTCGCGGAGACGGAGGCAGGCAGGCAGGCAGGCGGGGGCGGGGCAGAGGCGGGGCCGGGCCGACGGCCACGCCCCAGCTGGTGGGCGGGGCCGCGCGGCGGCAGACCGCCCTCCGCGGGAAAGGCTGGCCCCGAGCTCAGGTGGAGAAGGAATTAGGCGCTGGGTGGGAAGTAGGCAGAGAAAACCAACGGTGGTCCTAAGATTTGGGGGAGGCAACTTTTCCCTTCCCTATAGCCCTGGGCAAGACAAAGCCTCACACAACCAGTAAAATACTTACGGTGAGCATAAAACTAATCTAATATAACGCATAGAGGTTATAATCTATAACCTATATAATCTATAACTAATCTAATATAACCTTGGTGAGCTCAAGGTTCTCGGAATACAATTTCAAACTGCTTCGGCTGAACCTCAGCAGGAAGAACTTGAGTTTTCAAACACTGAAACAAAAATTGTATTCTATCCACAATAGCCTGCAGACGAATTCTACAAACCAGAATGGAATTATTTTAGGGCCCTAACAGATTAACCTCTTCAGAGTTGCATTTCAACATTATACCCTTTACTTTTCTGGAAAATGGCTAAGAGACCCAGTCAAATGAAATCTGTGTATTTGTTGTGTGTCTTTTTTTTCCACAGTACTCCCTGCAATTATTTATCCATCTTTCATGTTTATTGTCTTTCTATTCCATTACAACATAAAAGCTACTTTAAGATAAAATTCATGTTTTGTTCATCACTTTATCCCCAGCACCTGGAACTGTGCATGGTGAGTAGCGGACAAATTTGTTTTTTTAAGATTTTATTTATTTGAGAGAGAGAGCAGGAGGGAAGGGCAGAGGAGAAGCAGACTCCCTGCTGAACAGGGAGCCCAGATGGGACTGGATCCTAGGACCCTGAGATCCTGACCTCAGCAGATGGCAGATAACTGACTGAGCCACCCTGGCTACCCTCAAATTTCTTGATTAACAGCTAATATTTAGTTACACAATTCCTCTAATTGAATCTTCACAGCTTTAATAGGCAGATACTATTATCTCCACTTTTCAAATGAAGAAACTGCAGCCCAGATTACAATGCACTAAATCAAAATTCAAACTCAAGCCCAAATGACAACAAAAATTATGCTGGCAGCCATTGGACTGTACTGCCCACTTCATGCATTGTCACCTGAAATAGAATCCCAAATAAAAAGTTACATTAGAGTTGAAAGTTAGGAAAGACTTTGCTGTACTCCCACAGAATCAGGTATGCTTTCTTTCTGATAATTACTTAGTGTTATGCAGCTAATTGTGTATCTTTTCACCTTGGCTTCCCAAAAGCCCAAGGCTAAATCTAAAGCTCAGTGGTAGCCTACTGTTGGGCCTTCAGGTGCGCATATTCACCATGGTTTTCTCTCCCACCTCAACTTTCTACTTTTATTTATATTTTACTGTCCTGATTTCCCCTTTTCATTATAGGATTGTAGCCTATACCGAATGAGAGAGGAAACAGTAAGTATATAGAATAGATGAATGACCAACAAACAAAAAAACACAAGTTTCCCACCTGTTTCTCCTATTGTCTGATAAAATAAAGCTCCCATCAGGTTTTCCCCTCTAGCCACTTGTTCTGCTACCTGAGCCTCTGCTAGAGCAAAGGCTGAGGGATTGGTTCCCATAGTTGAGTGGCCTCTGATTGCACTGAAGCTAGCACAGCACTCCAGGACAGCCTGCCACAGGCTGGCTAGCTTCCAATGAGCTGGCAAGGGGCAAAGATTCAGCCAATGCGAAAGCTCCCCTGCAATCTGTGAAAGAGGTGCCTGTTAGATTAATTTTTCTGCAAAATAAATAAATAAATAAAAATTCACCCTTATTTGCCTTTTAACTTGGGTTCAGGTATGGGGGGGAAGGAGTTAAGGTATTTTAAACTGAGTCCTCAACTAGTACATAGGACGTGGAAGGAGTTTCTCTGTGCCTATGAGGTAACTATTTGTGTCTCTTCTCATAATAGCTAACATGGATTGAATCTTAGGATGTGGGGATCCCTGGGTGGCTCAGCGGTTTGGTGCCTGCCTTTGGCCCAGGGCGCGATCCTGGAGTCCCGGGATCGAGTCCCACATCGGGCTCCCGGCATGGAGCCTGCTTCTCCCTCCTGTATCTCTGCCTCTCTTTCTCTCTATGTCTATCATAAATAAATAAATAAATCTTAAAAAAAAAAATCTTAGGATGTGCTGACAGTATGTGAGAGCTTTACATGTATATCTAATGTAATCTTAACTCTATGAGCAGGAATTGTTTCTCTACCCGATTTTACACAAGAGGTGGTATAAAGGTCAGAATTTGAACCCAGACAATTTGATTCCAAGAGCATGCTTTTATTTTTTTTTTTAAGATTTTATTTATTTACTCATGAGAGACAAAGGAAGAGAGGCAAAGACATAGGCAGAGGGAGAAGCAGGCTTCCTGTGGGGAACCTGATCCTAGGACCCTGGGATCACCATGGGAGCCAAAGGCAGGTGCTCAACCACTGAACCACCCAGGTGGCCCCAAGAGCATGCTTTTAAACTTCATCTATACATGATAACCCACTGCTGCCCACCTGCTTATCCTTAAGCAGACCTTAGTAAATTTTCTTTAAATAAGAGATAACTGGGGATCCCTGGGTGGCGCAGCGGTTTAGCACCTGCCTTTGGCCCAGGGTGCGTTCCTGGAGACCCGGGATCAAATCCCACATCGGGCTCCCGGTGTATGGAGCCTGCTTCTCCCCCTGCCTGTGTCTCTGCCTCTCTCTCTCTCTGTGACTATAATATATAAATTAAAAAAAAAAGAGATAACTGCCACAGGGCCTTGAGAACTCACTTCAAGGAGAAGGGCTGAAAAAGAAAAACAATGGAAAGAAAACTGGTTTGGGTCTAAAGAAAGATTTGAACCTTGGTGCTACCACGTACTCATTCTTTATTCCCTTTTCTATGCCTCAGTTTCCTCATTGGCCCTGTGGGGGCCTAATCACTATTCTGCTCACCTCACAGAGGTGTGTAAGGGTTTTGTAATGAGTTTGAAAAATGTTGGTAACCTCTGAAAAGCCAAACCAGTGGCTGGGATCCCTCTTGGGCTTTGGCTGAAGACAAAGCCTTAAACTTTGTGCAGTGAGTCCAGAAAAGAGAGAGAAAACCAATCCAGACTCAGTGAGGGTTTCTCACTGCCTTGTTTCTCATGTGAGGCACCCCCATCTACCTGCCTGACAGCCTGACCATCCTCCCCTCCTCCTGATACCCTTTCAGCCTCCTTTCCCCCTTGCTATCTTCAAAGCTGAAAATATTCTTCCAGCTGTTCAGGGACTCTTGAAATAGCCTAAGACAGATGGAAAGGTTGATTGATAAAGGCTTCCTAAGGTCACCAGGGCTCCTGAAAGGTAGGAGTCCCTCTAGTTCCAAATGCAGCCTTTCCAATGCTAGATCCTGCTGCTTAATGATAAAAGTCACTTCCCCTTCAGTGAGCTGTTGTGTGGATTATCCCCAAACTCTTGTAACTCCAGCATCTTCTTGGCCTCCTCACTCAGCAGAGAGGAGTAACTGGGGGGAGGGGGGGGCTAAAATTTTGAGGAACCACTTGCCTAGGGTCAACTAGAAATTACAATTGAACTCAATGTTTATATGATTCAACATCTCCAGGGATATTCCAGTGACCACACTGTACCTCTGATAGCTGGGGTAGGTCAGCTCAACAATTCAGCATAGAGCAGTGGTCCTCAAAGTTTGTCTCACTAGTCTCTAGGGAGTCCTGAGACTTTCAGGGACCTATATGGTTCAAAATTACTTTAATAATAAGAAATTATTTACCTTTTTTTTAAACTATGTTGGCATTTGCACTGGTGTTGCAAAAGCAGTGGTGGTAAGATTCCTGGCACAAATCAAGGCAGTGGTACCGCCCATATTAGGAGCCATTGTAGTCCTCACTTATGTGCACTGGTAGTAAACAAAATGCTGGTTTCACTTAACAATATCCTCATGGGGCATCTGGCTGGCTCAGTCAGTACAACATGCTGCTCTTGATCTTGTGGTTGTAAGTTCAAGCCCCACCTTTAGTGTACAGATTACTTAAAAATAAAATCTTTTTTTAAACGAAGAATATCTTTGAGAAAGCAGTAAAAAAAAAAGATCCAATTTTATGAACTCTACACCTTTGATTACAAATCTTTTTAATATTCTCTATGATGAATGGAAATTACACATAAAGCACTTTTTAAAACATTTTATTGAAGTAAAATTCACATTACATAAAATCAACCATTTTAAAGTGACCAATTGTGGGGGGCCTGGTTGGCTTAGATGGTGGTGCATGCAAGTCTTGACCTCAGGACATGAGGTCAAGCCCCACATTAGGCATAGAGATTACTCAAAAAAAGAGAGAGAGAAAAATAAATTTAAAAAATAAAGTGATCAATTCCGTGTCATTTTTTAAAAGTAATCTCTACAGCCAACATGTGGCTTGAACTCACAACCCCAAGATCAAGAGTTACTCTACCAACCAGCCCAGCACCCCTGACCAATTTTGTGTCATTTAATACATTCACAGTGTTTTTTTTTTTTTTAATTTTTTTTTTAATTTTTTTATTTATTTATGATAGTCACACACAGAGAGAGAGAGAGAGAGAGGCAGAGACACAGGCAGAGGGAGAAGCAGGCTCCATGCACCGGGAGCCTGACGTGGGATTCGATCCCAGGTCTCCAGGATCGCGCCCTGGGCCAAAGGCAGGCGCCAAACCGCTGCGCCACCCAGGGATCCCACATTCACAGTGTTGTACAACCACCACCTCTATCCAGTTCCAAACACATTCATAACTCTAAAATAAAACCCCATACTCGTTAATGAGTTACATAAAATACATAAAGCACTTTTGCTATGTGTAGAGGTAGAACGGTTGTTACAAGGGAAAGCACTTATATGATTCCTTGAGTTACAAGCTAAACTAGCCTCTTTTTTAAGGGGGGAGAACTGTAAATAACCCACTATTTTTAACTTACTTGAAAGAATAGGGGCATCTGGGTGGCTCAGTTGGTTAAGCATCTGCCCTCGGCTCAGTGCTGGGATCCTGGAGTCCTGGGATCAAGTCCTGCATCAGACTTGCTGCTCCGTGGGGAGCCTGCTTCTCCCTCTGCCTCTGCCTCTCTCTCCCTTTCTCTCATGAATAAATAAATAAAATCTTTAGGCCAGCCCCTGTGGCTTAGCGGTTTAGCACTGCCTTCAGCCCAGGGTGTGATCCTGGAGACCTGGGATCAAGTCCCATATCAGGCTCCCTGGATGGAGCCTGCATCTCCCTCTGCCTGTCTCTCTCTCTCTCTCTTTCTCTAATATATAAATAAAATCTTTCTAAAAAATAAAATCTTTTAAAAAATAAAGAAAGAGTAGTCAACATGCAAACAACAATTATTTAGATTTGGCAGACTTTTCTCAAAAATGTATGAAATGAAGGGTGCCTGACTGGCTCGGTCAGTGAAGCATACAACTTGTGATCTCATGGTTGTAAACTCAAGCCACATGTTGGGTATAGATATTATTTAAAAATAAAGTCTTCTTTAAAAACGTATGAAATAAAATTTAAAAATGTATGAAATGAGTTGTCGTGTCAAGCAAAATAGCTGCTAGTATTTATTACAAACGATAGCATTTGAGATTAACTAGAATTTTAGAAAATTTGAAAGTCCCACTATGAATGTGACAACTTCCCAATCCCTAATATCTTTTCTACTTGGATGGGTTGTAATAACTAACAAAAATGGATTTTTGATATTGTTAATGAACTGTACCAACAATTGGAAGAGCTGCATAACCCAGTGTACCAGTATTTTCCAAAGGACTGATGCATATTACCATACCACATGCATAAATAAAAGTTCCATTCAAAATGCCAGATAAACCAGGGGCACCAGGTTGGCTCAGTTGGTTGAGTGTCTGCTTTCAGCTCAGGTCATGATCAAAGACTCCTGGGATCAAGCTCCACATCCAGCTCAGCGGGAGTCTGCTTCTCCCACTGCCCCTCACCCCACTCATGCTCTCTCTCCCGCTCTTCCTCCTCTCTCTCAAATAAATAAATAAATAGATAAAAACAAACTGCAAGATTTTACTGTAACTAGAAAAAATTCATTCATGTGAATTATGCACCTAAACTTGAAGAAACTACCACTTGTCAAATTTTAGTGTAATATCAAAAAAGAGGGATCCCTGGGTGGCGCAGCGGTTTGGCGCCTGCCTTTGGCCCAGGGCGCGATCCTGGAGACGCGGGATCGAATCCCACGTCGGGCTCCCAGTGCATGGAGCCTGCTTCTCCCTCTGCCTATGTCTCTGCCTCTCTCTCTCTCTCTCTCTCTGTGACTATCATAAATAAATAAAAATTAAAAAAAATATCAAAAAAGAATGTGTTCATTTATCTCAATTGTATGAGGCTGGATTGTCCTCATATAGTTCAACTAAAACAAATTGCCAGAGACTGAATGTAGTAGATATGAGAATGCAGAATTATTCTATTAAGTCAAGCTTTAATGAGACCTGCAACTGTGTAAAACAATGCCATTCTTCTCACTAAAATATTTGTTTGGAAAACATAGTTATAAAAAAAAATAGTTATTTTTCATAAATATATTTATGTCAACAGGTCATGGATTTACAATATCATTTTTTAAATTGTGCTTTGTTTATTCATTTAAAAAAATCTTTTAAGTAAGTTCTATACCCAATACACAGTTCAAACTCATGACCCTGAGATCAAGAGTTGCACAGTCTACCAACTGAGCAGGCCAGGTACCCCTAAATCATGCTATTTTTGTAAATTAATATACAGTTTAATATCTTGTCAGTTTTAATTCCTAACAAGATAAATATCAATTGTCATAAGTAACTTACATAAACAAAATCTCTTTAGGGTCTTAACGATTTTAAAGAAACTAGTAAGTCTGAGTATCGCAAGTATAGAGTATTCATTGATATTTCTCAAAAAAAATTTTTTTTTAGATTTTATTTATTTATCATGAGAGACACAGAGAGAGAGGCAGAGACACAGGCTGAGGGAGAAGCAGGCTCCATGCAGGAAGCCCAACGTGAGACTCAATTCCAGGACCCGGGGATCACACCCTGAGCCAAAGGCAGATGCTCAACCACGGAGCCACCCAGGCATCCCATATTTCTCAATTTCAAAGGCATTTTTGGTCTGTACTTGGATTTTTTTGTTTAGTTATTTAATACGTAATTGGTAACATATAGCCAACCAAACTCAGTTATTACAGGCATCATTGCTTAGGACCAGGCTAAATTTACTTACATAAAATGATGAACTGGGGCCCCTGGGTGGCTCAGTTGGTTAGGTGTCTGCCTTCAGCTCAGGTCATGATCCTAGGGTCCTGGGATCAAGCCCCACATTGAGTTCCCCACTTAGTATGGAGTCTGCCTCTTCCTCTGCCTACAGCTCTCCCTGCTTCTGTTCTCTCTCTGTGTGTGTCAAATAAATAAATAAAATCTTAAAAAAAAAAAAAAGAACTTACTTAAGGAAAAATAAGACATATTAAAGAAGCCCAAAATGAAGTCATTTGCTAATAATTTCCTTGCTCCACCCTCCTTCCTATAAAAACCTTCCATTTTCTACAGTTCCTCTGAGTACCTCTCTCCTTGCTAGAAGGGCTGCTTCCCAATTCATGAATTGCTTAATAAAGCCAATCATATCATCAAATTTATTCAGCTGAATTTTCTTTTTTAAAAAGGTAAGTATAAGCACAAAGCTGATTGTGTCAAAAATTCATTAGGATACAGGGCGCCTGGATGGCTTAGTCGGTTAGACTCTTGGTTTCAGCTCAAGTCATGATCTCAGAGTCATGAGATGGAGCCCTGTGTCTGGCTCTGTGCTCAGCGTGGAGTCTTCTTGAGATTATCTCCCTCTCCCTCTCCATCCTGTTCTGCCCCTTCCCCTGCTCACATGCATTCTCTCTCAAATAAATTAATTAATTTAAAAATTTAAAAACTCATGAGGATAGTACCCAAATGACTGGACTTTGAGAAACATTCAAATAGTGATTGAGTTTTTGAATTAAACAAACCTGCCACCAGTGAGTTACCTAACTATGTGGGTAACTTCATCTGGAAAATGAATTATTGTTTAGGATAAACGAGTTAACACATGTGCAGTAGTGCTCAGTAGGCGTGCTTCCCATCCTCCTCCCCTGGAAAGGTACCTGGTAGTCCAGTGTCACAGAGGCCTGCTGCAATCGGAGGTAGGAAGCCCGGATTCCTGACCCAGCTGAGCCACTGACTCACTGACCTGACTCCACCCTCAGGGCCTCAGTTTTCTCATCCAGAAAATGACAGGGTGAGATGTCATCCTCTCCAGAGCCTCCCAATCCTACCAACCATCCTCTGATTAAAGGATCCAGCCTCGCCTTGTTTGATTATTGCATCAGAGAATGACAGAACTGCAGCTGGAAAGGACTCTAAATATGTCTTCCTGGCCTGTCCCCCACAAAGCCCAGAGAAGTTCTTAACCTCTTGGCCACCTGCTTGGCCACATGGGGGAGGGGCAAGGTCTGGAGGTCCAGTGGGAAAATGAGAATGCTTCCTCTTCGCTTTGATAAATGATATAGGCATTGGGTGGTTTAGACACCACTCATGCCTTAACAAATACATCGCAATTCCACTGAGAGATACAAATCCCACTTCAGCTTGAGAAAAATCAATGCAGTTGGTTGGGAACAGGGTGTTACCTGGATTGATGGATTGCTTGGTGTTACTAACTATATCTACCTTTGAAAGGTCAGTAGCCGCCCACCCCCCTTCCCTTGAACCCGTGAATTCCCCAAGGGAAGATAAAGGAGATAAAATTGACAAGAAGAGGCTGGGGGGGGGGGGGACATGGACCTCTGGGAAGGAAAAGGAGGTCTTCCCTTCTTCTCACCATTTCCCCTCTTTCTTCCCTCCCTCTCCTGTCTCTATCCTCTCCCCTGTAAGGCACAAGAGTGGCCAGCTTTCTCTACCCAAAGCTTCCCTACAGCCTGGGCCAATTCGCAGCCACAAATAGAACCAGAATCCACTGAAAATAGCTCCTCCTCCCTTCTGCCCAGAGTTTCCAAATGCTGGCAGGGACGCCTTGCCCCTACCAGCCAGGCCCCAAGCAGGGAACTCAGGTAGAGAGACACCAAGGCCAAGGTTGGTGACCACATAAGGAATAGCAGCCCCAATCAATAACAACTGCCTCTTATTAAGGGCTGGCTCTGTGACAGTGCCACCAGGAGCTTTAGTTCCCAGCAACCCAATGAAGAAGGCCCAGAGAGAGGTAAGGAACTTGCCCAGAGCCACACAGCCAGTGGGAAGTGGAGCTGGAGTCCACATGGTTAACCACTTCATTGCTCCATACAAGGCAGCTACACCAACTAGCTCCAGATCCCTGAGGCTGTGGGGAGCTCAAGCTCATCCAGACTCTCCTCAGCCAGCTAGAAAACTGAGACCCAGAGGGAAAACACTTCAGTATACAAGTAAAGCAAGCACCTAAGTCTCTCAGCACAGGGGCCAATGGTTTTTGCAGAGGTTGAAGCAAACAGAGACTCCCTTGTTCCTTTTTGTGGAAGTCCCATAGGTCTTTTTCTTTTTTCTTTTTCTTTCTTTCTTTTTTTTTCACATTTCCACCTCCTCCCTTTCCGCCCCCCCAGAGCAGAGAGCCCTTCCCAGACACCGTCTGGCAGCCAGGCATCCTGAGATTACCTCTTATTCCCCCTCTGCTCAGGGTGTTTAATGTTCTAGGGGAAGAGAGCAAACAGCAGGGCATAAATCATGGGTGACATAGGCTGGCGTTCTCCTTTGCTAAATATGAAGCAGAAGGGACCCAGCAAGGGAAGAGAATTAGCAGGGATTTGCTGGCTCATTTAAATCCAAGGTCCAAAGGCACACATTTCTCCAACCTCTGAGAGATAAATTTTCTTCTGCCCCAAGATCCCATTTGTTATAAAATAATTCTCTGAAACAGCCTTAACTTCTACAATGATGACAAGAAAGACTGAAATAAGGCCGTGGAAGCTCTGTTGGGAAGGAATTAAGTTATTTAAGAAGTGGTTGAAGGGTACCAGGGCACCTGGCTGGCTCAGTCAGTAAAGCATGAAACTCTTGATCTCAGAGTCGTGAGTTCAAACCCCAAGTTGGTGTAGAGATTACTTAAAAATAAAATCTTGAAAGAAAGAAAGAAAGAAAGAAAGAAAGAAAGAAAGAAAGAAAGAAATGGTTGAGGGGTATGAAATAGCATCTCACATCTAGTGTCAAAGGATCTCAGTTCCATTCCAAGCCCTGCCACACCTCTACAAAGTCTGCCAAACTGCCTCAGTCTCCCCAGTGTGTCTGAGAGCCAAGGAGTTCAAAGAGTATACATACTCAGTCAAATGTACATATTTGTTGCAAACGTACCCCCTTTGTCTAATACCATACCAAGCTCTATAGATGCAATAGTGACAATAGTGACAAGAGAAAACCAGGCTCTGCCCTCCTGGGACTCACTGTCTATTTGGCAAGACAAAATCAACAGAAGGCCAGGTGAGTGCTCTAATGGAGAAGATACAGGATTTATGGCAGCAGTTATGTAGGGAACTTACCCCACACTTATGGGAGGGGGGCAAGAAACATTGATGCAGAGACTAGAAAGAAATATAAAACTTAATCAGACAAAAGTCAAGAGAAAGGATGACTCTGGTGAATGAAACAGCATATGCAAAGATCCAGAGGCAATAGAGACCTGATTTATTCATTGGACCAATCAATTGGAGCAACTATAGTTTTATTTGAGCATCTCTCTGTGAGGCAAGCTTACCACTCATTCTAAGACTAGAATCTTGCTGAAGTTCTATGATTTAATGCTGTGTTAATCATAGAGTACAGGCTGAATTCCATAACGGTTGCATTCTTTTAATATTACGAATTCCTTCATCAGCACCTCTAGGAAATAATCAACCTTGTTCCAACAAGTCTCTGGCTGTTGACAAATCCATTTTATTGTATGAATTCCATCTATCTCCCTGAGTCCTATGTTCTTGACTTTTTAAGGTTAAGAACCTGACCCACTCCATCCTCCTTCATCAGGACATACATGACAAAAAAGGACAGCCGGTATGATCTGGAGGCCTCAGTCTTTCTGGGAAATTACAGAATTGTGCCCAACAAGAGAGAAAAAAATAAAGCCCAAACCTCCTCTCCTCTGAGCCAACATGGAAGGAGAAACATGGAAGATTGACAACAAATGCCTTGGTGGGAAGTGTGGTTCTAAAAGCAGGAAACAGGATCAGAGATGTATATGTAGGTGGAAATGAGCTTTCACTTTCTGGGTGACTTGTTCAGGTTCCTACAACAAAGAAATGGCCTGGCCAGTTTTCAAACCAAGTGATTGGCCTACAACTTCAGAATTTCCCAAATGTTTCTGGTGAATGATATTACATAGCTATCATCAAAATAAATAGAACAAAAATAAGAGTTTCCCAGCTGAATAAATTAGGGGACATGCTGAGTTCATGAGGTAACCAGGTTATTTTCTTTGCTGTTGAACTTCTCAGAGCCTTGATATGCTGATAGACATGGTGACATTCTAAGAGGAAGTTACAGAGTTTTCAGTTTGCAGGAGTCATTTGAGTGGAGGACATGTTTCTGGGCAATTCCTGGAATCTGGGCTCCTTGGGAATCACCTTGAAAAATATTGCATTATCCCATGATTTTTGTAGCATGTTATTCTTATATAGAAAGTGAGTCCAGGACTCCTGGGTGGCTCAACGGTTGAGTGTCTGCCTTCGGCTCAGAGCGTGGTCCTGGAGTCCCAGGATCCAGTCCCACATCAGGCTCCCTGCATGGAGCCTGCTTCTCCCTTTGCCTATGTCTCTGCCTCTCTGTGTGTGTGTGTCTCTCATGAATAAATAAATAAAATCTTAAAAAAAAAAAAAAAGAAAGTGAGTCCAATCTATTGTTGAATGATAAAAATAATACAATTTAGTAATGAGTTTAATGTCCTTTATTCAAGGGGAAACAATACTTAGATTGGGAAAGCACAGTGCCTCAAAGACATTGAAGCACTCTTCCCAAGGGATTTTGGACAAGAGTATATTTTATAGAACATTCTAAGCAGCAACATGAAAATAGGGCATGATTGGCTAGTAGGTCAGGGATTTCCTGGTAAGGTTAGCAGGTCCTATTACATAGGTAAGGGGAGCTAGCCTAAACTGAATTGGAGGATTATGATTGGTGTATGTTAGGTTTCCTAGACAGTTTTGAAGTGTTTTTCCAATAAGTATGGGTTGACTTAGGTTTAGGTTTGTGATGTGGGCCAGGCCACTGGGGCAACTTCCATTTTGTGAGTCCCGATACACAAATTTCCTTTATTACTACATATTTTGGATGAATAAATGAATACATAGCTTGAATATTCCCTTGCTGTGTGACCAGGGTACATGACATCCTCCTCTTCTTTGAGCCTTCTTGGTTTTATCCTCTATAGCTGGGGCCAGTTTTTTTTTTTTTTTTTTTTTTCTGTAAAGGGCCAAATAGTAAATATTTTGGGCTTTACAAACCACATACATCTTTGTGGCATCTTCCTTCCTTCCTTCCTTCCTTCCTTCCTTCCTTCCTTTTAACAGTCCCTTAAAATGTACGGTGCCTGAGTGGCTCAGTCGGTTTAGTGTCCAACTCTTCGTTTTGGCTCAGGTCATGATCTTGAGGTTGTAGGATAGAGTCCAGAGGCAGGCTCTGGGCCCAGCAGGGAGTCTGCCTCTCTTTCCCCATCTCCCCCTGCCCTTTCCCCTGTTCACATGCACGATTTCCCTCTCTCTCTCAAATAAGTAAATAAATAAATCTTAAACACAGGGGCATCTGGGTGGCTCAGCTGGTTGAGTGAATTCAGCTCAGGTCATGATCTCAGGGTTGTGGGATTGAGCTCTGCATTGGGCTGCATGCTCAGTGCAGTATCTGCTTGTCCCTCTCCCTCTGTTCCTCCCCTGCTCTCACTCTCTTTCATAAACAAATAAACAAAAAAACAAATAAATAAATGTACTCATTAAAAAAATCAAAATGTGAAAACCATTCTTAGCTCTCAGGCCACACAAAAACAGGCTGAGGGGAAAAGGGAGGACAGAACTGGAGCCTGAGCCACAGCTTACTGATTACTGCTCAACAGTACTTAACACAAGGAAGGTATGAAGCTATCACTAGGTATCTCCATTTTGTTATTTGTTGGTCCTCCTAAACAACCTTAGGAGGTGGGCATCGAGTTTCTACCCCTTTCCAGGGAAAAGCTGATGTCCAGAGAAGGAAGATAAATCTCATCTGCAGAGTGAGTCAGTGGCCAGATAAAGTTGAAATGGAGACCCCTGAATGCCAATCCTGAGGACAAACCCACCAAGTTCTGATATTCAGGATAAAAGATGCCCAGCCTATATATCACAGAACTGTAGAATCTCTGCAATTTCTATAAGAGAATGGTTTAAGAACAGTAGCTCAATTGAAGGGAGGGACTCAATGCTGCATTTGTGAGGCATATTTGCATAGCATACACACTTTTTACTTAGAGTAGATGCTTGGGAGAGGGCTGATAGACAACATGGGATAAGACCTCCAAACCATCCCTCAGATGTGTCCCTGACATAGCTATTGTGGACCAAGTTCGTTGTAGCCATTTTTCAGGCCTCCATCTCATTTATTCACAAACTAATCCTGTGAGGCAGGTAACATGATCTCCATAAAGGAGGCAAAAGGTGAGACTCCTGGTGAGTTAACTCACTTATCTGCTCAATGTCTCTCAGGTGATAAATGATGAACTCAAAGTCTGATTGCAGGTCTCTTGGCCCCACAGTCAAGGCCTGTTTCAATATACCTTGCTGCTTTGGACCGCTTCCCTGAGCCTGTGTTTGAAGATCAGGGTACTCACAGTCAATTTCTTACGGTTTCACATTTAATTACATAAAGCATTAGGTTGTCTGATAAATGCATCCCATGTTACTCTTCATTCAATCTTTGCATGGATCGATTTCTTGTGTTTTGTTCGTCCAAGTTCAATATCTGAGTCAAGATTGCTTTGGGCTCTTGGCCCAGAAATAGACCCACATAAATATGCCCAAATGATTTTTGTAAAAGCAATTCAACAGGGAAAAAAATAGCCTTTTAAACAAAGACTGAAACAATTGGTCATCACTAGGCAGAAAAATTGAACAGCCACCTAAACCACATACCAAATACAAAAATTAACTCAAAATGGATCAAGGACTTAAATGTAAAATGTAAAACCAGAAAACTTTTAGAAAAAAAAATGGGAGGGGCACCTGGGTGGCTCAGTGGTTGAGCATCTATCTGCCTTTGGCTCAGGTCTTAATCCTGGGGTCCTGGGATTGAATTCCATGTCAAGCTCCCCATTGGAATCCAGTTTCTCCTTCTGCCCATGTCTCTGCCTTTCTCTGTGTCTCTCAGGAATAAATAAATAAAATCTTTTTTAAAAAAATGGGAGAAAATCTTTGAGATCTAGAACTAGGCAAAAGTTTTTGGTCTTGACACTAAAAGCATAAGTCCTAAAACGAAAAGTTGAGAAGTTGAAACACGTCAAAACAAAAAACGTGTGCTCTTTGGAAGACCCTGCTAAGAAGATGAAAAGGCAAGGTATACAGACTGGGAGGGAACATTCGTAAACTGTATTCCTGCCAAAAAACTCAAACTCAGTAGTAAATATCAAACAATCCCATTAGAAAATGGACAGAAGGGGATCCCTGGGTGGCACAGCGGTTTGGCGCCTGCCTTTGGCCCAGGGCATGATCCTGGAGACCCGGGATCGAGTCCCACGTCAGGCTCCTGGTGCATGGAACCTGCTTCTCCCTCTGCCTGTGTCTTTGCCTCTCTCTCTCTCTCTCTCTCTCTCTCTCTCTCTCTCTCTCTGTGTGTGTGTGACTATCATAAATAAATAAAATTTTAGAAAAAAAAAAAGAAAATGGACAGAAGCCATGAACAGACATCCAATGAAGAGAGTATACAGATGGCAAATGAGCACAGGTTCCACATCATTAGCAGAGAAATGCAAATTGAAACCACAATGAGATATAACTACACATGTATCAGAATGGCTAATAAAAAATAATGAACACCAAATGCTGGTGAGGATGCAGAGAAACTGGATCACTTGTACATTGCTGGTGGGAATATAAAATGGCCGAGTTACTCTGAGAAAAAGTATCAGTTTCTTACAAAATCAAGCATATGCTTACTGATACCCAGCAACTGCACTCTTGAACATTGAGTCTAGAGAAGTGAAAACTTATGAAATCACACAAACTGTGCATGATCATCCAAAGTTTTCTTTGTAATAGCCCCAAACTGAAACAAATGAAATGTCCTTTAATGGATGAATTTAATTTTTTAAGATTTTATTTATTTACTTATTCATGAGGGACACAGAGAGAGAGAGGCAGAGACACAGGCAAAGAGAGAAGCAGGCTCCATGCAGGAAGCCTGACGGGATTCCATCCCTGGACCGGGATCATGCCCCAAGCCAAAGGCACACGCTCAACCACCGTGCCACCCAGGAGCCCCTAATGGATGAATTTATTATTTTTTTAAAGATTTTATTTATTTATTCATGAGAGACACAAAGAGAGAGGCAAAGACACAGGCAGAGGGAGAAGCAGGCTCCATGCAGGGAGCCCCATGCGGGACTCGATTCCGGGTCTCCAGGATCACGCCCTGGGCTGCAGGCGGCGCTAAACCGCTGCGCCACCGGGGCTGCCCCTAACTGATGAATTTAAAACAAACTGTGATACATTCACACTAGGAAATACTATTCAGCAATGAAAAGGAAAAAAAAAAAAACTATTGATAACATTCAACAACTCCATGGGATCTCAAGGGAATTATGGTTGAGTGAACCGACTTGAAAAAGGCTACACACTATATGATTTTACATATACATATAACATTCTTGAAATGACAAAATGCAAAATTACAGACCTGGAGAATAGATTAGTGGCTAGGGAAGTGAGGAGAAAGGGAGAGACTATGACTATGAAGTGTCACCCAAGGGATCCTTGAAGATTATTTATTTATTCATTTATTTGTTCATTTGAGAGAGTGAAAAAGATCACAGAGGGAGAAGAAGGAGAAGCAGCCTCGCCACTGAGCAGGGAGCCTCATGTGGGGGGCTCAATCCCAGGACCCTGAGATCATGACCAGAGCCAAAGGCAGTCACCCAACCAACTAAGTCACCCAGGCACCCCCAAGGAATCCCCGAAATGGAAGTGTTGGAAGTGTTCCATATCTTTTTTTTTTTTTAAGTTTATTTATTCATTTAAGTAATCCCTACATGGAACGCAAGGCGTGAACTCACAACTCAAAGATCAAGAATCACATGGTCTTCCAACTGAGCGAGTCAGGCACCCCAGAAATGTTCTGTATCTTGGTTGGGTGGTGGTCAAACAAATCTACACATGTAATAAAATTGCAGAGAACTGTAAGCACACACACATACACACAAATGAGTGCATGTGAATCTGGTGAAATCCAAATAAGGTTGGTGGATTGTATCAACATCAATATCCTGGCTGTAATATTGTAATATTGTACTATAGTTAGATTAAGATTTGATTATTAGGGACAAATGGGTGAAGAGCACAAGGAATCTCTGTTGCTCTTATTTCTTACAACTGCATGTAAATCTACAATTATCTCAAAATAGGTGTTTTTGGTTTTGCTTTTTCAATTCATTTCAGTGCTTGACCAAAGACGGTTTCTTTCAGTGGAGAAGGTGCAGTTACCATTATTTGCCCACTAAGGTCTCACCATTAGAAAGGTCTATATAGGGATCCCTGGGTGGCGAAGCTGTTTAGCGCCTGCCTTTGGCCCAGGGCGCGATCCTGGAGACCGGGGATCGAGTCCCACGTCGGGCTCCCGGTGCATGGAGCCTGCTTCTCCCTCTGCCTGTGTCTCTGCCTCTCTCTCTCTCTCTCTCTCTCTGTGACTATCATAAATAAATAAAAGTTTAAAAAAAAAAAAAAAAAAAGAAAGGTCTATATATGTCAGGCACTGGGCAAAGTGTTCTCCATACATTATCTCTTTTAACTGAACCTAGTAGGGATGCCTGGGTGGCTCACCTGTTGAGCATCTGCCTTCAGATAGGGGCGTGATCCCGGGATCTGAGATCTGGGTTCAGGTCCCATATCGGGCTCCTTGCAGGAGGCCTGCTTCTCCCTTTGCCTGTGTCTCTGCCTTTCTCTCTCTCTGTCTCTCATGAACCTAGAGAGAAGGAAACACTGTTATTATATCTCCATGTAACAGATAAGGAAACAGAGATAGTCATTTGTCCAATCCACATAGTATTAAGAACCAGAAATGAATCCAGAGCCTGAGTTCAAGACTCATACTCTTAAACTCTACATGACTTCTTTCTCAGATTAGAGGCCACATGGCATTGGTCTTTGGGCTAGGCTGGCTTGAATCTAAGACAGAAGGCCAGGGCTATCCTTTGAATAACAACCAGGCAAACAGTATAGTGGAAAGAACACTAGATCATTTTTTTAAATGATTTTATTTATTTATTTGCTAGAGAGAGAGAGAGAGAAAGAGAGCACAAGCATGTGGAGCAGGAGAGGGAGAAGCAGGCTGCTTGTTAACCAGGAAGTCCCATGCCGGGCTCAGTCCCAGGACCCTAGGATCATGACCTGAGCCAAAGACAGACACCCAGTGAGCTGAGCCACCCAAGTGCCTCAAGAACACTAGATCCTTCCACTAGATTCCTCTAGACCATTCTAATTCCCAAGAGTATGTTTAATTAAGTAGTAACACCATGACTTGCAAGCTGTGTAGCCTTAGCAAAGTCATGTCTGTCTGAGTTTCCTTACCCTCAAATCAGAGCTTGTAATTCTAGCACTGTCAGTGGATCAAATGAAGTAAAGCATTTCAAAGGGCTTTGGACACTCCAAAGGGGCGCAGTTATTATTAATAACAGGGCACCATGAAATAAATTCTAAATATAGGCCACTCGTTCCTATTTATCTTCTGGCTTGATGGTCAAGGTTCTGAGGACATGGGGTAAGTTTTACCTTTTTATTTGATCCTATCCTCCCCTTATAAAGTGCTCACAAAAATGGTAGATTTCTAAGAGTCCTTGTTAACTGCTATATTGGTAGAAATGTGATCAGAATGTAAAAAAGGAAAAGCAAAGTATTGACAGTAAAAATAAAGAGCCTTGTGCTTTAAGTTTTTCTTGTAAATTGTGAAAAGAACTGAGAATGATCTCAGCCAAAAATTGGTCCCTGAATTTCCTGCCTTCTAACCCCAGGTAACTCCTTGTTTTTAACTTTGGAAGTGTGGGTTCTATCTTTTCAGGGGCATGGAAGAATGTGAAATTTGCAAACTTCTTTGAGGTACAACATGTTCTTGCTATTTATACCAACCAATCAGGATCTGTGGCTGGGTTTTGGACAGGGTTTTTCCACATAAAATGAACTTTTTTCCCCCCCTTTCCCAGTTATGAAAACCTTGCAAACTCACAAACAAATTCCACGGTTTTATTACTAATGCCAGTAACATGGACTTTTAAAACTGCCTTTCATCTCAATGTCTTAAGCAATGTTGCAAACAGTAATTAAAGTTCAACACACCAGTGAGGTAGGCATCTATTATTCAACCCATTTTCCAAACAGGTAAACCCAGACTTACAAATTAGAGGCCTGGCCATAGGTTACTAGGGGTTGGAGCAGTGAGGAGAGTGAAAGGAGGAGTTCTAGGCTCCCCAACTCTTGGATTCAGCAAGTAGATAATAAGATCTTGTGGAGATGCCATCAAAGGGAAGGCATTCACCAAAGTGGCGTGATCCAGAGGGGCAGAAAAGAGAAATTGGCCTGATACAATGACTCTCAAAAATAAGGGAGATGGACACCTGGCTGGCTCAGATGGTGTAGCATATGATTCTTGATCTCAGGGTCATGAGTTTAAGCCCCATTTTGGGAGTTGAGCCTATTTAAAAAAAAAAAAAAAAAAAAAAGGAGGGAGAAGAGGGCCTAAAACTACTTAGAAAAGAAAATAAATTTACTTGATCCATAAATTTGGTTGAAGGTAAGAAGGAGTATGATTGAAAAAGTAATATGTTTTTTTAGAAAGTAGTATGTTTACAATGTCTGATTTTGTAATAAAAGTAGGAAGTTTAAGTTTTTTTTTTTTTTACTCTCGTATTTTGAAATACTTACAAACTCACAAGAAGTTGCAAAAATAGTGCATAGAGGTCCTAGGTACTTCCTCAGCTTCCCCAGTGACAACATCTCATGCAACTATAGTGCATTTTCAAAAACAGGACATTAGTGGGACACCTGGGTGGCTCAGTGTTGAGCGCCTGCCTTTAGCCCAGGGTGTGATCCTGGAGTCCTGGGGTCATGTCCCACATCAGACTCCCTGCATGGAGCCTGCTTCTCTCTCTGCCTGTGTCTCTGCCTCTTTCTCACTGTGTCTCTTATGAATAAATAAATAAAATCTTAAAAAAAAAAAAAAAACAAGACATTAGTAAGATGACATAACCTTACTTAGATTGCTCCAGTTTGGGAAGCATAATATATTTTTAAATTTTTATTTCACACGGAAAATACACAAATATTAAGTGTCCAGCCTAATGAAGTTTTAAGTATGTAATCACTAATGTAACCAAACCCTCTATGAAGATACAGAATGTGATCAGCCCCCAAACCTACCTCATGACCCCTCTAAGTAAACAGCCTCCCCTATAACCACTTTTTTGTCACTGTCAATTAATTTGTCCTGTTTTAAACTTTATATAAGAGCACCTGAATGGCTCAGTAGTTGAGTGTCTGTCTTTGGCCCAGGTCGTGATCCCAGGGTCCTAGAATTGAGTCCCGCATCAGGCTTCCTGTGGGGAGCCTGCTTCTCCCTCTGCCTATGTCTCTGCTTCTCTCTCTTGTGTCTCTAATGAATAAACAAATAAAATCTTTTAAAATAAATAAATAAATAAATAAATAAACTTTATATAAATAGAATCATACAGCATATCCTCTTTTATGCCTGGCTTCTTTCACTTAATATTAAGTCCATGAGATTCATCCATGGTTTGACACGTAGTAGAGCTGCATTGGTTTTCATTGTTGTGTAATATTTTATTCTATGACAATACTGCAAATATTTCTCCATTCTACTGTGGATGGACATTTGGGTCATGTCTAATTTTGAGTTACTATGGATAAAGCTGCTATGACTCTTTTTTTTTCTTTTTTAGATTTTTTTAAAGATTTTATTTATTGGGGATCCCTGGGTGGCGCAGCGGTTTGGCGCCTGCCTTTGGCCCAGGGCGCGATCCTGGAGACCCGGGATCGAGTCCCACGTCGGGCTCCCGGTGCATGGAGCCTGCTTCTCCCTCTGCCTGTGTCTCTGCCTCTCTCTCTCTCTGTCTCTCATGAATAAATAAATACAATCTTTTTTTTAATTTATTTATGATAGTCACAGAGAGAGAGAGAGGCAGAGACACAGGCAGAGGGAGAAGCAGGCTCTATGCAGGGAGCCCAACGCGAACTTGATCCCAGGTCTCCAGGATCATGCCCTGGGCCAAAGGCAGGTGCTCAACCACTGAGCCACCCAGAGATCCCCTCTTTTTTTAGATTTTAAAGGAGCCCAATGTGGGACTTGATTCCAGAACCCTGGGATCACAACCTGAGCCAAAGCCAGACGCTCAACCACTGAGCAACCCAGGTGCCCTGCTGTGAATCTTTCTGTACATGTCATTTGGTGGCCTCAAACACTCATTTCTGATGGGAGTGTATGTAAGAGAAAAAATTTTAATTATATGGTAAGTGGATGTTCAGCTTTGGGAAATACTCCCAGCAAGTTTTCCGTAGTGGTTGTACCAATGTAATTTGCCGTCCCCCCAGCAGTGTGCGAGAGTTCCAGCAGAAGTAAAAAACTGTCATTAAGCCCTAAAAAGCAATTGCATGCAAGTCCAATTTTGATCCATCTGTGCTTTAGAATCCTCCTTTCAAAGTATTTCCCTGTTTTGATCCCAAAGTCAGAGAGTGTCTGAGAAAATCTCAAAGGCTATGGGGCAGGAAAATGACATCAAACATCAGGAAGTTTAGAAACTAGAGTTGTCATTTTGTTGGGTGACTTCGAGCCAGTCACAACTCCAGGTCTCAGTTCCTCTCTTTGAAAATGAAACAGATGGATGAGACTGTTTCTTAAGTTCTTTTAGCTCCAAAGGCAGTGTGATTCCAAGATGAAAAATGTTGATGCTGTAATGTTAAGTGAAGGGTAGAAATAGCACTTGCTGTAATTGGGGAAAATATGCCTGCCCAAAGGCAAAGACTGGAGGAAAATACACAATGCTTATGTTGTTAGGTTGTTGCATGTTTATTTACTTTCAGTTTTTAACAGTTTTTTAAGATTTGTGGACATATGAGTTTTAAAATATTTGTCTATACAAATAGATATTTAATGTATGAATATAACTTGGTAATTTTTTTAAAGGATTTTATTTACTTGAGAGAAAGAACACGAGCCAGAGGGGAGGGACAGAGCGAGAAAGAGAAGCAGACTTCCCCACTGAGAAGGAGCCCAAAGTGGGGCTCTATCCAGGACCCTGAGATCATGACCTGAGCCAAAGGATGACACTTAACCAACTAAGCCACCAAAGCGCCCCTATAACTTTGTAATATTATTAATGCTCCATATCGATGCATGAATTATTTTTCTACTTTTAGATATTATATAAAACTTGAGGGACACCTGGGTGGCTCAGCATGAGCGTCTGCCTTTGGCTCAGGGCATGATCCTGGAGGCCCGAGATCGAGTCCCGCGTTGGGCTTCCTGCATGGAGCCTGCTTCTCCCTCTGCCGGTGTCTCTCTTTCTCTCTGTCTCTGTCTCTCATGAATAAATAAATAAATAAAATCTTTTTTTTTTTTTTAATTTATGATAGTCACAGAGAGAGAAAGAGAGAGAGAGAGAGAGAGAGGCAGAGACATAGGCAGAGGGAGAAGCAGGCTCCATGCACCGGGAGCCCGATGTGGGATTCGATCCCGGGTCTCCAGGATCACGCCATGGGCCAAAGGCAGGCGCTAAACCGCTGCGCCACCCAGGGATCCCTAAATAAAATCTTTTAAAAACAAAACAAAACAATCTGAAATTTTATTTCCTCTAATAAACCCTCAGCTCAAATGATGAGACACTTTGAAGTCTTCTCATGTTTATTCAACAAAACTCACTTGGCACCTACTCTATGTCAGGCACAGTGCTTGGCCCTGAGGGAATGATGGGTAAACTAGGGATAGTACCAGAATGTTGAGGAATTTACTGTCTTTTGCCAGAAACAAACACATAAATAGAAACAGGGCAATGTGCTGTATGTTAGGCAGCTTGGGAGCTTACACGAGAAACTTCGCTCAGTTTGAGAAAGAAAGGAAGGTTTCCTGGAGGAGGTGGCAGTCAGTTGAGACCTGAAAAAGGTTCAAAGTAAGCCAAGTAATAGGGGAATAAGAGTGGGAAATGCCTCCTGTGCAGTGGGGCCATCTGTGGGATGGTCGTGGATCTCACTGTTAGGAGGCTATGGGACATAAGTTAAGACAAGGTTGAAGAGGCTTGGATACCCTACACAGGCCCTTGAACTACCATGAGGCACCACTGAAAAATGTGAAGCCAGGGAATGGCACAGTCAGATCAGGGCTAATCAGTAACCATTCATCCTGTCCCAAATTCCTCTGATATGCCTGTCCATAAACTGAGATATGACCAAATATGTATAAATTGGCCTACTTTTGTGTCCTGCTGACCCTCCTGTGGTTTTCTGTAGGGGATTGTGCAAAGGTAAGATGTTCTGGGCCTGCTGGACTTATTGGTAGCTAAGTGTAAGGGTTGAGCCCAGAAGAGGGGGGGTGAGGGTCCTACCTGGAGAGGGGCACAGTAGGTATGGGTAAGGGCCAGAGGGTTGAGAAAGTGAGGCTTTCATCCAAATAGTGTCAGGGATTGTCAGTGGGCATCAGTGGAGGAAACTGAACCCAGGGGAGCAGGAAGTAGAGACCTATTATGACATATGTCTGTAGCCAGTTGTGGAAAGGCAAGGCTCCTAGGGAAAAGGAGACAGCTGGTTCTCCCTTTCCTCTCACCATCTCTGCAAAGGCTTGTTTTATGCCTAGTCACCGGCAGGCCATCCCAAAAAAGAGCACTTCATGTCTGGGTGGAGGTGGGGACTTGTCAGTATCCCGACACATCAGCTGGAATCACAGGGTCTCAGCTGAGGCAAGGCAGCCTTCCCAGTTTGGCTGATAACCTCTTGATAAAGTTCTCAAGGCCTACAGTCAGCCTCTGACAGCTCTTCAGGGCAGCAGTTTCATCTTGGGCTGCTCCTGCTGCCTGCCTGCCCACCCAGCTGTCAGGCTGCTGCCTTCTGCCAGCAAAGGCCTGGGACTCACTGGGTATCAAGAGTCTTTGGCTTCCAGTCCCTAAATGTATTATCTCCTGAGCACCGCCTCCAATCAGCAGGCAGGGACTAATTTAAAGGCATAAAACTCTCACTTTTGTTAATTTTTCACATGTTGCCTAAAAAGCATAAAGACCTAAATCTAAATCTTACAGCAGCTAAAATCTTTGACTTATCTGGGATTACTACAAAATTAGAGCCTGAGATAAAGGTTTTTGTGTGGATAGTTTATTTAGGAAGTAGCCCCAGAGAGCAAGAGAGAAGGATAGGCAAGGAGCAAGGGCCAGAACAAGGATGAATCATGAGTATTCCTTGGGATCTTTTGAAATGCCTTAAGCCATAGGTCTCAGGAGCATCTACTCCAAGAATAAAGGTGGGAGCATTTAAAATATTTTAATTAATTAATTAATTAATTTTTAAAATGAGTTTTATGTATTTTTAAAAGATTTTATTTCTTTATTTGACAGAGAGAGCACAAGCAGGGGGAGCAGCAGAGGGAGAGGGAGAAGCAGGTTCCCCACTGAGCAAGGAGCCTGACATGAGGCTCAATCCCAGGACCCCAGGATCATGACCTGAGCCGAAGGCAGACGCTTAACTGACTGAGCCACCCAAGTGCCCCTATTTTATTTATTTTTTAAAGTAGGCTCTGTGCCTGGTGTGGAGCCCAACGTCGGGCTTGAACTCATGACCCTGAGATCAAGACCTGATCTGAGACCAAGAGTCAGACACTTAACTAAGCCACGCAGGCACCCCATAAAGATTTTATTTTATTTTTAAAGATTTTATTTATTTATTCATGAAAGAGGCAGAGACCTAGGCAGAGAGAGAAGCAGGCTCCATGCAGGAAGACCGATATGGGACTCGATCCCGGGTCTCCAGGATCATGCCCTGGGGTGAAGGCAGGTGCCAAACCACTGAGCCACCCAGGCGTCCCAAGATTTTATTTTTAAGTAATCTTTACATCCGATGTGGGGCTCTAACGTACAACTCTGAAATCAAGAGTTTCATGCTCTACTGACAGCCAACCAAAGTGGGGAAACATTTAACCATCAGCTCCCATTCCCATCGGCCAAGGATTGCTTCATGGGACATTAATATCTCACACTTTCAGGTTGCACATGGTGAGTACCGAGTCCGGCAAGTACTCCCCACATGCCCCACATGTGGCAGAAGTGAGAGAGGTGAGGCATTGTCAAGTTGCACCTGAGAGCACCTATCACTGGTAAGCTCCAAAGGACCTGAAGTGGGTACACAGAGATGTTTGTTCTACTCTACAGATATACGAACATCCCCTCCTCCCCACCACCTATGGGTCTTCTCTTAACCCCCTGCAGTGGACAGCTTTCATTCTTGCCTGCTTAGCACCTGTTCCCACTTTTCTGGTAGCAGCATCCTTTTTTGGGGATTGGGAAGCTTCCCCCACTTTCAGTCCTTGTGATTGGGTGAAGCTGACCTCCCCACCTCTCCACACCCTCAACTCCAAAGTTTGGCCAAGTCCCAGATCCAGCCAATCTGCATGTTCTGTTCCTCCCCTCTAGCTAGAATGATTGGTTCAGGAATGGTCACTAGATCCTACCAATGCTTAGATCTTCATTTGAGTATCTACAGGGACATATGCTGCAGGAGGTGATTCCATACCAAGTTCCATGAGTGGGACTTAAAGGGCTTAAACCATCCAACACACACACTGAGGGCTCCAGCTTGGCATTCATGAACAGATGTGTTCTTTCAGACTCTAAAGTGAGTAAGAAAGCCACAGTGTCAATTGCTGCTAGAGGTCATTCAAGGACCCTGAGGTCCCAGGACCAGTCCTCACTGTATACAGCAGAGAAAAAAACACAGAAAGAACTGGTTCCTGAGGATGAGGACATATACCAGTTGTTGAATCAATTGAACCCAGAGCTCAACTTACTTCTGGATCTCCAGTCATATGAACCCATTACTCTCCCTTTACTGCCAAGTCAGTTTATTTTTTTATTTTTTTTAAGATTTATCTATTTATGATAGACATAGAGAGAGAGAGGCAGAGACACAGGAGGAGGGAGAAGCAGGCTCCATGCCGGGAGCCCGACGTGGGACTTGATCCCGGGACTACAGGATCTCACCCTGGGCCAAAGGCAGGCGCCAAACTGCTGAGCCACGCAGGGATCCCCCTGCCAAGTCAGTTTAAAGTGAATGTCCCATTACTTGCAACTGAACACAATCCTAACCAAGACCTGGACTTAAGCACAAAAGAAGAGCATCAGTTCATGTAGCAGATAAGTCCCAGTGTGGAGACACTGAATAAACTGAGACATCACATCTGTGATCTCATGTGATCACCGTATTGCACCCTTGTAAATACTACTCTGGTCCCGCTTAATAGATGAGGGGGGAAAAGACTCAACACTAACCCAGTGGCTCTCAAGTGGGAGCAACTTTTCACCCTAGGGAACACTTGATAATGTCTAGAGATATTTTTGGTTGCCACAACCAGGAGAGGAAGGTGTGCCACTGGCATCGAGTGGGTAGAGGTCAGGAATGCTGCTCAACATCTTACAATGCACAGAACAGTCCCCAACAAAGAATTATCTGGGCCAAATGCCAATAGTGCTGAGGTTGAGAAATCCTGCTGGCCTAATAATAATAATGCAGGGCCACCTGGATTCTAGGTATAGAATCAAACCCAAGTCACTCTGCTAAATGCAGCTGAGCCCACTCTAGACATGTAATGCAGCCTAGCACTGGAACCAGGCAGGAGTGCCATAGCTAAGACCCAGGAAAGCAAGAGGCCTGAGAGCCAGAAGAGAATAGGGCCCAGTCATTTCATGGGCACCATGATCTTGTGCAAACTTTGCTCTCAATCAAGTGCATTCCATGGTGAGCCCCTTGCAGATTCCTGCATAATTTCCTGGCCTCCGTGGCCTGTGCTTCAGGGGACCTGGGGAGGATTGTGGCTCCATGCCCAAGGTCTCAACTCCATTTCTACATGTTTGCCTGGCATTTGCTGTACAAAATTGGAAATTAATAATTCATCTTGCAGGATGAATAATTCAACAGAGGGGACAAAGAGCCGCCAGTGATGGTTGTCATCACAAAAAAAACCTATGTTTCCTTCTAAAGGAAGAGGGGAAAAAGAGATTCTATAGCTAGGCTGGTGTCTGGACCAAAATGACTCTGAAACTGAACAGTTTATTTTATTTTATTTTATTGTATTTTATTTCATTTCATTTCATTTTTTGATACTAAACAGTTTTAAACAAATCCTCCTTTTGGACTTGGGGAGTTGATCAAGACATTGAGGCCACCAGAAGGGAATTTGAGACCCTATCCCCTTCCTCATATCATTTCTAGACTCTCAAAATTTCATGGTTCATTATAGCCCAGCTTGGCTATCTTGGCACCTATTCTGGGAAACGTTCCCAATATCCCCAACCAACTGAAGCTAAACATTTTCTTTCTTTCTTTCTTTCTTTCTTTCTTTCTTTCTTTCTTTCTTTCTTTCTTTCTTTCTTTCTTTTTCTTTCTTTCTTTCTTTCTTTCTTTTCTTTCTTTCTTTCTTTCTTTCTTCTTTCTTTCTTTCTTTCTTTCTTTCTCTCTCTCTCTCTCTCTCTTTCTTTCTTCCTTCCTTCCTTTTTTTTTTTTTTAAGATTTTAGTTATTTATTCATGAGAGAAACACAGAGAGAGGCAGAGACATAGGCAGAGGGAGAAGCAGTCTCCCCGAGGGGAACCTGATGCAGGACTCAATCCCAGGACCCCGAGATCATGACCTGAGCCAAAGGCAAATGCTCAACCACTGAGCCACTGAGGTGCCCCTGAGCATTTATTTATTTATTTATTTACTTACTTACTTACTTATTTGGAAAATTTCTTTTTTTCTGATCTCTTGTGTTAGCCACTTAGCCCTGAACACTGCTGACCTCACAGACTCACACTAAGCCATATTTGTGCCACCAGAGATACTTGGGCTGTGGAGTGGCTTTTCCAGCTAGAAGGAGATGAAAGGTTTAGCAGAGAGCTGGTGTGAATGATTCTTAGCATTTTGGGGATCTTGCTCTTTTGAGGATCAGAAAAGAGCCTCGCAGCTTCACTACTGAAAAAACAAAATCCCCAGTATGTCTGCATATGATTCAGGGGATACATAGATCCTGGGAGCCCTTTTATGGACCCATCTTTAGAATTCCTGCCTCAAAGGGAGTCTTCTCTTAAGGAGAGGGACTACAATTGTCCAGAGCATGGAAAAGAGCTCAGTGTCTCAGCTTTGCATTTCCATGAAATAGCCCTGTTTCAGGCACTACTCACTCTAAGCAAGTGAATAAACAGTAAGGAGCTATTAGATGCTCTGTAATCCTAGCCCATCACTGTGTCACATTTTCTTTACTTGGAATTGAAAGAGTTGGTCTAGATTATCTTGGTGCTTTGATTCAATCATTCCTTCTGCAAATGCATATTTTTAAAGATTCATTTTAAGTAAGCTCTGCACCCAGCGTGGGGCTTGAACTTACAACCCCAAGATCAAGAATCACTTGTTCCACCAACTCAGCCAGCAAGGCACCCTTCCTTCCTCAAATATTTATTGAGCTCTATCAAGTGCCAGTTACCAAACTAAGAACTGGGGATGAGGTTGGGAAAGAAAACAGATGAGGTCCCTAACTTGTCAGAATGCATAGTCTAATGAGGGAGGTGGTCACTGACTAAGCAATCACACAAGAAATACAAGATGATGAGATGTGATCAGCGCTCCACCAGGGAAGTGCAGGGAGCTAGCTAGGAATGTGTATGTCAGGGAATAATTATAACCTGGCTGCACTCTGGAATCCTCCGGGATCTCTGCAGCCCAGAAACATAAGAAGGCGAGAGTTTCCCTCTTTTAGTGATGATCAAGGCATATATCTTCTAGTGACTTCTTTTTTCATGCTCTCCCTAGGAGAGCTAAAAAGCTGGCAGTCTTCCATTGCTTTTAAACCCCAGGTTCAATGGTTAAAAATGGTAAAGTATAAACCTTTCCCAACACCAAGTAACTAAAACCCCTTACTCTCAGGTGCTGTATGAAAAGCACAAGATGCTACCAAATAAAAATTGTTTAATCTTAAAGTGAAGCAAAGACCTCCCTGCCCCAGCCCCCTCTGCAACTTAAACCATGTCCCAGCCTTTGAGGAATTATTTCCACCTTCTGGTTCTGTGGTTCCATCGTCCCACACTGATGATTATGGAGAAGCCGGGACATGCCAATTGCCACTTTGATGGGTGGTCTGAGTGCGGAGTCTCCAGGCTGCATGGAGCAGACGGAGCTACTCTTTCATCATCTTGGGTGGACTTTTAGGCTGGAGCCAGCACAGAAATTTTGGTTCCAGTGCCCATTCTGCCACTTACCAGCTACAGAGAAACTCTAGGTAAGTTCCATTCCCCTCTCTGGGCCTCAGTTTCCTTATCCATAAAATAAGAGATTTAGACTACGTGTTTGATATGATTCTTTCTTTGACTTGAGATGCTCTACCCTCTTCTTTCTAAAATGTATTAACTCAGATATTTCTTCCCATATTTTCGACTGTTGCTGAGACCAGTGACAGAAGGCAAGACAACCACTATGTGTAAATTATAATGAGTGGATAATTAGCTGCCTTCAAATTAGGCTTCCCTTCTTGGAAGCCAGGAGGCTTGGTTATCATTATCATCATTTAACACTGTTTTCTCACTAAAACCCAGAGGGGTAGGGGAGAATGACAAGCAGATGTTTTGTTATTAGGGGCCCTGGGGGCTGATTTGAGACTTTCACTGCAGTGATCATTCTCTAGATTCTTCTTGAGTCAGCAGAAGCTTTGATGAACTCAACAGAGGGCAGGGGGATTGGACCGTCATGGAGCAGAGGCCTGTTGAGAGAAAGCCAGGCTTAAGAGAAAGCTGCTAGGGACAGCAGTTCCTGGTTGTGGACAGCGTGGATTATGAAATTAGTATTTTTATGTAACATTTTACAAAGAGTTTTCACTGCCATTTTTTTTGCTTTCTCCTTGGGATACTTTGCTACTGCCAGAGCTCAAACCACTATCATCTCCCACTCGAATCTCTCTCATTGTACAGTCTCCCTATAGTCACTATCTAGTGATAGATTGCCTGTAAAAATGGCCACCCAAAATCTACATGGATGGGAGAGGGGGGCTAGTTCCAATCTCCTTGAATCAGAGCTGGCCTTGTAGCTTGCTTTGACCAGTAGAATATGGAGGAAATAATGTGTGAGTTCCAGAACCTAGGCCTCAAAAAATCTGGCTATTCCCATGGTTACCAGCCACTGTGTAAAGAAGTTTGAGCTAAGGGATGCTTGGGTGGCTCAGTGGTTGAGCGTCTGCCTTTAGCTCAGGGCACGATCCTGGATTGAGTTCTGCATTTGGCTCGCTACGGGGAGCCTGCTTCTCCCACTGCCTGTGTCTCTGCCTGCCTCATGAATAAATAAATAAATCTTAAGAAGAAGAAGAAGAAGAAGAAGAAGAAGAAGAAGAAGAAGAAGAAGAAGAAGAAGAAGAAGAAGAAACTTGGACTAAGACTAAGGTTTCTGAACCTTGGTACCATTGGTGTTTTGGGCCAGATAGTTCTTTGTTGGTAGTGGGCTATCGGATGCATTGTTGGATGTTTAGCAGCATTTTTGGTCTCTATTAGATGCTCCCAGTTGTGAAAACAGAAAATGTCTCTGGACATTTCCACTCATCCCCTGTGGGAGAAAATCACCCATGCTTGAAAACCACTGGACTAGACTATTGAAGAATGAGAGGCCAATTGGTAAGAAAGACCCAAACAGCTGCCAGCTGTTCTAGTCACACCAGACAGACATATGAGTGAAACCGTCTTGGATATTCCACCCTCAGTTGAACACCTAATTGAATGTAACCAAATGATAGCCTTAGCTGACAGCACATTGAGTAGAAGAACTGAGCCTGGCCAATTCACAAGATCACAAAAATAATATATCATTGTAAGCTGCTAAGTTTTGGGGTAATGTGTTTGCAGCAATGGATAACTGCAGTACAGGCCTGTCTCCATTCTTGCTACCATTCATTCTCTGTACTTTCAGGCTACTAAAGTTGCCTTTCTAAAATATATTTGTGGGGAACCCCCGGTGGCGCAGCGGTTTAGCGCCTGCCTTTGGCCCAGGGCGCGATCCTGGAATCCCGGGATCGAATCCCATGTCGGGCTCCCGGTGCATGGAGCCTGCTTCTCCCTCTGCCTGTGTCTGTGCCTCTCTCTCTCTCTCTCTGTGACTATCGTAAATAAATAAAAATAAAAAAAAAATAAAGAAGGGATCATCAAGGAATCTCTGCCTTTAAAAAAAATAATAATAATAAAATAAAATATATTTGTGAAATTATTCAATTCTACTCAGACCTTTCAGAGCCTTCCCCATCATTGACAGGAGGAAGTCCAAACTCCATAGCATGCTCCACAGAGCCCTTTATAATCTGGTCTTTCCTCAGGATACCCTCAAACCTCAAGATTCAAGCTATATATGTCTACCTGCAATTTATTGATCAGCCTATTCTTTTTTATACATCTAGGTCCTTTTCCAGACTATGCTCTTTGCTTGCTATTCTCTTCCAACCTACAAGTTCCCACATTCCCTGAAAATTCAGATTAAATACTGTCCTCTTTGTAAAGTTCATGCAGATCCCACCATCTGAGATGGTTTCTCCCTTATGACCTCAAAATAATCATGTATACATCTCACACTATGTACATCTATCTTAAACCACATTGAATTTCATGTTCCATTCATACTTATTTTTTTAAAAAGATTTTCTTTTCTTTTTCTTTTTTTTTTTTGAAAAAATTGTAAAAGATTTTATTTATTTATTCACAAGAGACAGGGAGAGAGAGAGAGAGGCAGAGACACAGAAAGAGGGAGAAACAAGACACACACACACACACAGAGAGAGGCAGAGACACAGGCAGAGAAAGAAACAGGCTCCATGCAGGGAGCCTGACGTGGGACTTGATCCTGGGTCTCCAGGATCATGCCCTGGGCTGAAGGCAGCGCTAAACCGCTGAGCCACCTGGGCTGCCCAAGATTTTATTTTCAAGTACTCTCTACACCCAACATAGGGCTCGAACTTACAACCCCAAGACCAAGAATTGCATGCTCTGCCAAATGAGCCAGCCAGATGTCCCTTGTTTTATTCATACTTCTGACAAGACTGTAAAAACCTTGAAAGCTAGAACTGAGTTTGTTATTGCTTTGTTGACAGTACCTTTCACATAATAGATCCTCAATAAATGTTTGCTGAGTGGACATAATATAGTAGGTTGAACAAGTATTACTATTCCCATTATGCAGATAAAGAAATGGAGAGTCAGAAAAGCTAAGAAGCTTGTCCACAGTTGCCCAATGTAGCAAAAACTAGGTTTTCAGGCTCCATCACCAATCTATTTCTCACTTCTTTTTTACCATATATCTTTCCTGAACACACTTGGTGTGGTTAAAGGATACCAATTGACGCATACCTAAAGTGTATCTGGTCAATCCACAGGCTGATTTCTCATCACTATGCAGTGATTTATAGTGCCAGCAACTCCCAAGTATGAACAGTTAACAAGCAACCTCATCCTTCTTGTCCCAGTGGGTGTCAATCATAATCTTCAGAAAAAGCTAATGAACTAGACATGAGAAGGACTCGGCATGTAGAAGTTGTATAGAATGGAATCCCAACTCAAAAAGGCTTGGGGAAACAAGAATGAGAAAAGTCTGGGGTATCTGGATTCAGGTGCACTTGGATTCAAGGATCAAATGATATCATCAGGCTCTTTCATGCCCTCCCCCTGTCGGCTTACCATTTCTTTTCCCAGTTCTGCTTCCTTTGTAGTTTCAGGTAATGGCCTCTGGCAGCTCTAGGCTTAGTTCTTTCTTACTGCTATCAATCTCATCAGAAAGAGAGTTTTCTATCACTTTGACTCTAATAAAGATCCCAGAATTAGGGATCGTTGTATAGGTATGGATCATGTATCCATTCTTGAACCAAAACACTGTGTCTGTGGGTTTGGAAAATGCCAATTGGCCAGGCTCATCTTAGATAGATGTGGTGGCCAGCTTTTGAAACAGCCACCAGTGATCTTGCCTTCAGATAGTCAAGCCCTTATAAAGTCCCCTCCTACACTAAACCAAAGCTGGGCTATGTGACCAATAGAAATACAGCTGAAGTGATGCCTTGTGACTTCCTAGGCTAGGTCATATAGGTGTTGTTGCTGCCTTTTTTTTTTTTTTACCCCAAAAGATTGATTTTTTATTTATGTATTTATCTATCTATCTATCTATCTATCTATCTATCTATCATCTATCTATTTATTTATTTGAGAGAGAGTGCAAGAGAGGGAGCACAAGAGCGGGGAGAAGGGCAGAAGGAGAGGAAGAGAGAATCTTAAGCAGATTCCCTGCTGAGCATAAAGCCCAATAGTGGGCTTGATCCCAGGACCCTGAGATCGTGACCTGGGCTGAAATCAAGAGTCAGACACTTAATTGACTGTGCCATTCAGATGCCCTAAGGAGAAAATCTTAAGCAGGCTCCATGCCCAGTGTGGAGCCTTGTGCAGGGCTGGATCTCACAACCCTGAGAACATGACCTGAGCTAAAATCAAGAGTTGGATGCTTAACCAACTGCGCCACCCATGCACCCCAGTATTTTTATTCTTTTTGATGCTATGGCAAATAGACGTGTTTTCTTAATTTCCTTTCTTTAGAAAGTAATCCCCATACTTAATGTGGGACTCAAACTCAAGACCTGAGATCAAAGGTTCTGTGCTCTTCTGACTGAGCCAACCAGGCATCTCATGATTATTATTGCCTTGAGCCACTGAGTTTTGGGGTGATTTGTTACACAGCAGGACATAACTAACACAATTGCTTACCCCCCTCAACTCTGGGTAAGGAACCAGTCCTACTCCATGGGGACTGTTAACTCTTGAAGAGTAATCAAGTTGTTGTTAGTGGGAAGGTGAACAGAAGAAATGAACATTGAGTGGGCCACACAGCCACTAACCCAACAGGGGGTTCTCCATGGACACATCCCTGCTGGAAGAATGAAGCACTAAGATGATACTAATTCATTTTAGGTGACTCAGAGCATCTGGGCCAGGGGAATTCCCACCCAGATATTCTCATGCCGATTTTCTAGCAACAACTACTCTTCTTCCAAGTTATCCCTAGACTTGATTGGTTACAGGCACCACAGACACTCACCTTCACTGTCAACCCAAATATTTCCTCTTAAAGTAAGCTATTTGTTGTTTTTCTTTTAGTCTAGAGAATTGAAGCACCCAAATTCCTCCATAATGTGTGACTAATGTATGTCTTAAGGCTTATTCTGTTAAAATGGCTTTTAAACTTAATTTCATTTGGACATATGTTAGCCGAGACAAAGATACCTCCTTTGGAAGTTAACATTCCTTATTAATCTCTTCTGGCAAAGAAGAGAAAACAGAGATAAAGGAAATACAAGAGTTAATACTCCAAATGATATGGAGTCTCCCTTCCTCTCCAATAAATTTCTTGAGCACCTATCATATGCCTGGTACTGTCTATGTTATCTCTTTAAACCTCCTAATGAGCATGAAGTGGGTATTAATGACCCCTTTTGACAGTTGAGGAAACTGAAACACATTTGGAGAAATTAGTTGTCTTATTGACTATTGGTCTTTTTATAGTTCTGCTATTTAGCTCCAAAACCTTAGTGATATTAATACCCATGCGGAAAAATAAAACCCATGCATACATTTTTGCCAGAAGTCTTACTTTAAGTTTTCTCTGTGCCAAAGGCTGCTACTCATGATTTCCTTCCAACCAAACACCAAGATACATATTATATTTCCTGGGTGCCCAATGTGTGTGATGCCAAAGGGAAAAAACGTGGAGTTTCTGGCATCTTCTCTGCCCCTTCTGTTACCAGAGCAAAGTGGGGCTGCTCTTTGGTGAGTTATAGACAGAGACTACATCAGGTGGAGTTGGAGTTGCCATACGCGTCATCTTTAGAGTCATTTTTATTTGTACAAATAAGGAGATTATGAGGAATAACTTCCAAAGCCCTGGCTCTCCAAACAAGGGAAACAGGCCCTTTAATAAAGGTTTGGGTTGAATATTCAAAGGGGATTTCAACATTACAGTGAGGCTGAGATAGGGACGCCTGGGTGGCTCAGCATCTGCCATTGGCTCAGGGCAGTGATCTGGGAGTCCTGGGATTGAGTCCCATGTGTGGCTCCCTGCATGGAGCCTGCTTCTCCCTCTGCCTATATCTCTGCCTCTCTCTCTTTCTGTGTCTCTCATGAATAAATAAATAAAATCTTAAAAAAAATTTTTTTTTAATGAGGCAGAGATAATTGTTGGTCACTTCTGGCACTTTCTGATTCATCTCTGTGGGGATCTTCCTCAAATGTTTCTTTTCCACTCTGGCAGTTTGTTAGTTTTGTTTGTTTGTTTGTTTGTTTTGTTTGTTTCTAAAAAGTTAAGGTTGACAGCTAGTCAGAAGCTGCCAGGAGTTTAGTTCTGAAAAGGTAAGATTGACAGGGAAGCAGAAGCTTCTACTAGAAATTTCCTGAGTTCCCGGGGACAGGTTGGTGACACTTTCATATCAGTAGATGATCAGCTTTGCCTGAAAAATGACAGCAGTTAAAGGAAGCACCCACTGTTTTGACACAGCCTGCAGCATTTGGCCACTCGAAATTCCCAAACTTGTTTAATGGAACTTGGGTAAGCCTTTGGTCAGGAGGTTATGAGGGCAAGCTCTGGAGCTAGACAAAGCTGGGTTCAAATTCCATCAACTTACAAGTTTGTGACACTGGCTTGGTCTCTAAGCCTCTCTATAAAATGGTATAACAATTATTTCTATCTCTTATAATTCTTTTTTTTGAAGATCTTATTTTTAAGTAATCTCTACACCCAAGATGGGCCTCAAACTTAAGACCCCAAGATCAAGAGTCACATGCTCTATCAACTGAGCAAGGCATGCACCTTTAATAATAATAATTATTATTATTTTTAATTTTAGAGGGTGGCAGCAGAGAGAGACACACAGATTCTGGACTGAGTGTGAAGCCATACATCACACTCAATCTCAATGCTGAGATCATGACTTGAGCCAAAAAGTAAGAGTTGGATGCTTAACTGACTGCACCACACAGGTGCCCCACCCTTTGTAATTCTATTTCTTTTTAAAGATTTATTTATTTATTTATTTATTTATTTATTTATTTATGAGAGAGAGAGCATGTCTGTACACCCACATGAGTTGGGGGAGGAGCTGAGGGAGAGGGAGAAGCAGACTCCCTGCTGATCAGGGTGCCTGACAGTGGCCTGAGATCATGACCTGAGCTGAAGGCAGAGGCTTAACCAACTAAGCCACCCAGGCATCCTGGTAGTAGTGGTGATTTTTTAATCCTTATTATGTGCCAGGCATTGTGCCGAAACCAGGGTTGTGTACTTTTAACTAGCTTTCTGTGGTGATTCTCTCTCTTTTTTTTTTTTTTTTAAGATTTTATTTATTTATTCATGAGAGACCGAGAGAGAGGCAGAGACAGAGACAGAGGGAGAAGCAGGCTACATGCCGGGAGCCCGATATGGGACTCTACCCAGGGTCTCCAGGATCACACCCTGGGCTGAAGGCGGCACTAAACCCCTGAGCCACCCAGACTGCCCTCTGTGATGATTCTGATGCACAGCCAGATTGGGAATACCAGCCCTATGCCACCTAAGACATTCTCTGGAAAATTTGCATTTTGCTTTTAAGATATCTGTACCACAGCCTTCTTAATTTAAAAGAAAAAAAACAAAACAGAACCTTTTTGTATTGCATACACAGAGAAATGTGCTCAACCCATAAGTGTACAATTTGATGACTTTTGCAAATTGAACACATCTATGTAGCTACCCCAAGATAAAGACATGGAATGTCCCAGTCTCACTTGCGGCCCCTTCCAGTCACCAGCCCCAGGGGACCACCCTTCTAACTCTATCACCACTCACAAGTTTCGCCAGTTCCAGAACCTCCTATAAGCAAAATTGTAGTCTGTTCTACTTTGCTTTCTTTTGTTCAACATCATGTTCATGCTTTCGATTTGTTAAAACTACTCTTCTGGATTAAATGTGTAAAAGGATGATTGAGAAGGTTAGGAAAGAGATAGAAGCCTGAGACCCTGAGAGACCAGGTACAAGAACACTTGGATTTTTCCAAGAGGTGGAATCTCTTGGTAGACTGGATGGGGCAGGGGGCGTGGTCACAATCGGCCTATTTCTTGTGGGGGCGGAGTCTTAAGCCTAGAGGCGTGGCCAAGGGCCCCGCTTCCCGGCGGCAGTTCGTACGGGGGGCGGGGCCGGGCCGAAGCTTCCTGTCTGCGCCTGCGGAATCGCCGTTTGACCCCGGAAGTGCCGGCCCACTGGGAGCTGTCACCGTGGACCGCGGCAGCGGCGGCGGCGGCGGCAGCGGCGGTGGTGGCGGCGGCACAGAGCCGGTAGTGGAGCCGCCGAGGTGAGTGCGTGGCTGGGCCCTGCCGAATAGGGGGCATCGGGCCTGGGACGAGACGTGGCCATGCCTCAGGCTGCCACGGGCCTCACTGCCTGCCTGGCGGGGCCGAGACTGACGCTGCCGGAGGGGCCATGAGTCGCCCCTGAGGCCAGGCCTCTAGAGCGTGGAGTCACGGGTTCGAGGCTTAGCCCCAGAGTAACCTTGGATGAGTCACAGCCCTCTATCCTCACTCCAAGTTTCAGTTTCTTTACAGTTCATTCATTCATTCAACAAATATATGTCCATCACCTCCTGCGTGTTAGGAACAGATTTAGGCACTGGGGAGACTAACAGCAAGACAGACAAGGCACCTTCCCTCATGGAGCATCCAGTCCAGTGGGAGGAGACAGTCAACGACAAACTAAGGCACAAGATAATCAAAGATAGACAGTAACTGCAGAGTGAATACCTTAGATTGGGTGGTCTGGGAAGTTCTCTGAGGAAAGGAATATTGAATTGAGACCAGAGAAGGGTGATGACAATCAGAGAAATCGAGGCAGCAGTAGCGCAGGCCTTAACCATAATTAGTGCTTGCATCAAGCTCACTTTCTAAAATAAAGCTCTTTTCTAAGTTTTGGCTTCGGTTGCCCTGCTTGGCGTGAAGGATGTAGTGGTGGGCACAGATGTCATCACCAGTAATATCCTTTTCCTTTTGGAATTTAAAGTCTCATCTTTGCCTAGTTAATTTCTACCCATACTTTAGATGAAAATTCGGATCTTCCTTGACACGCTCCCTCCCTCAAGTCCGTTCTGTCTGTTACATGCAGTCATAGCCTGATGGGCCTGACCTGCATAGCTTACATCATGATATTTTACTAGTTTTTATGGCTGTTTGATTCATATCTATCTTTCCCATAAAGACTAAATTCGTGAAGGGCAAGACCAAGTTTGTTCTTTGCCTACTTTGGTATTCTCCAGCTTCAGTGCCTGGCACATAATAGGTGTTCAGAAACTTTTTGAATGGATAAGTGAAACTATTAACATGGTCTTTTCTCTTTAGGGGTTCATAGACCGTCTCTCTGCCACCAACTTACTGTCTTTTCTTATTCTATCTCTTCTCTACTTAAATGACTCCTCCCTCACTGCCTTTAGATGAAAGGCCAACATCTTTAGCATCACAGTGGAGGCTCCTTTTTAAATGTCTTTATCTTTCTATTCAACCTCACCTCTCTACTTTGATCATCCCCTTCCTGACCTTGTATTTTCAGCCATATCAAATGCCCCTTCCTTTAAAGCCACTGGTTCTGAGCCTGTGTTCACACTTGCTCTTTGCTTGAAATGCCTCCCCCGCCTCCATCTTTTCCTCCCATCCTTCAACAACCAGGTTATGGGTCACCTTCTTGGTGACATCCTCTCTTTCTCTGATGTGCTTGTTTTGGAAATTTCTTGTTCCAGCTTTGATCACACTGAATCATAGTCATTTACATGCCCAGGACCCAGAATGTATTCAGTCAGCTTTTGCTGAGTAAATGAAATCCAAAGTGGTCTGCCTATGGCTGGGACTTGTAATCACAAGTAAACTTTATTGAGTGCTTGTTACGTGCCAGCTACTGTGTTGAACATTTACCATTGGTTACTTCTCAAACCCAGTTTTACAGATGAGGAAATCAAGGCTTAGAGAGTTTAAGGAACTATCTCCAGGTCTCAAACATGGGTAGGAAAAGGTGGAGCCAGGAAATGAACCCAGGCTGCAGAACTATAAAGCTCTCTTTTAACCACACCAGCCTGAGTCTGAACTGCTTTTATAGGCACTGGCTTGTAGGAAATGATTTCTTCTGAAATCAGGTGCTGTCTCTACCTGTCTAGGCCTGGCCTCTAGGGCCTAAAAGTTAAAGGGTGAAGAGCCACCACCTACTATGGCTCTTTCCCTAATCTCGATCCCTACATTGGACGCTCCCATGACCATCTTTGAAAGGTGAACATGGAAAGAACCGAGCCTGTGAGTCATTTAGATTTCTGGACTGGCGAGCAGACTCCTGGTGTTTCCAGCTGCCGTCCCAGCATCACTGGGGGGTTAGGAAGGAAGTATTTTTAGTCTTTTCAGCACAAGAGTTCCCGGTGCCAAGGCAAAAGGGCCGGGCTTCAGTTTCAACTTGGTCACTAATGTATCTGCCTTGAGCAAATCAGAGCCCTTCTTTGGACATCTGAGCATAATAATCCTTGTTGTCTGTAACTGGGTTGTGAGAGGCTTGCAAGATAGTAACTTGATGAGAAATAATGTCTGTGCAACATGTATACATTTTGCAAAGCTGAAAAGTGAAAGCTCATCCAAGCCCCTTTCATTACTTCACACCTTATGATTTTTTTGAGGCCACCACATCACACCACACTCACGTGTGCAGGGACCTCATAAACCCACTGAGATCCTAGAGCTGGAACAGGCCTTGAGGACTAAACAGAATAGTCCTCTTTTACATCCTTTTAGAATGGATATCTTCAGTCTTTTTTTTTTTTTTTTAACATTTTATTTATTTGACAGAGAGAGAAAGAGAGCACACAAGCAGGAGCTGCAGGCAGAGGGAGAGGAAGAAGCAGACTCCCCGCTAAGCAAGGAGCCTGACACAGGGCTGATCCCAGGACCCTGGGATCCTGACATGGGCTAAAGGCAGACGCTTAGCTGACTGAGCCACCCAGATGTCCCTCTTCACGGTCTTTAAAACAGCCCATGAACTAAGGTTCTTTGAGTACCAAGCTGTTCCTACCTCCTTACCTTTGTTCCTACTGTTTCCTCTGCCTGGGGCACTCTCCTTTGTGGCTAATCTCCACTATCAAGACTCAATTCAGACTCTCCTGATCATTTTGGCTCCCCAGAAATCCTTTCCTGACAACACTCCCTGCAAGCTCAGCTACACTAGGCTCAGTACAGCGAAGGGTTAAGAGACCCCCAGCTTCACCAACTACTAACTGAGTTCTAGGGCTAGTTTCTTTTCTTCTGAATCTCTATTTCCTCATTGATAAAATGAAGATAAAAATAGACCTAACCATTGAGTTGTCCTAAGCATTAGTATATGCAAAGTGAGTTAATGCTGAGAAAAGCCCTGGGGAAAGCACCAACACAGGATAAGCATGTTGCTGTTACTGCCATTATCATTGTAATTATTGGGCTGGAAACTCCTGTGGGGCGACCCTGTGTTATCACTGTGTCTAAATAACACCAGGTCCTGGCCTGATATCTGAGATATCCTGTAACTCATAGCTGACCGTGCCCTTCAGCTCATCTGTGAGGTTCTCAGGAGGTGATGGATGGTGTCCTTATTCCAGCCTCAGTATATCTTTATGTTGTCATGGAGACTGGCTGGCCTTATATGGCATGTCTTCTAAGGGGCCTAATTCACTTCCATTCCATGATTCAGCCAATATGCACATCCCTTCTGTGGGGCAGGCCGAGTAGAGTTATGGAAAGAACGCTGGATGGGAGAGGACAAGAGATGTGGCATCTGCCACTCACTGACTCTGAGGTGGGTTTGGGCCTCTACTGAAAAGAGCTCACACTCGGGGCGCCTGAGTGGCTCAGTGGTTGAGCCATCTGGCTTTGGTTCAGGTTGTGATCCCGGGGTCCTGGGATCGAGTCCCGCATGGGATTCGCCACAGGGGGCCTGCTTCTCCCTCTGCCTAGGTCTCTGCCTCTCTCTCTGTGTCTCTCATGACTAAATAAATAAAATCTTTAAAAGGAAAAAAGACACGAGCTCACACTGGCAGCTTCCTGTGAATTCTGTCATCCTCTCTGGTCCTTCTATTAATCTACATCCTTCTTCCCTGAAGCCTAGAGAAGTAAAATTTTAAAACCCCTTGGGATGCCTGGGTGGCTCAGTGGTTGAGCATCTGTTTGGGTCAGGGCATGATCCCCGAGTCATGGGATCAAGTCCTGCATCAGGATCCGTGCATGGAGCCTGCTTCTCCCTCTGTGTGTCTGCCTCTCTTTCTGTGTCTATAATGAATAAATAAGTAAAATCTTAAAAAAAAAATTTTTTAAACCCTCTGTGAGGAAAGGCCCATCCTTCCATTCCTCAAAAGACTGCAGATATGCTTAGAATTATAAGAAAAGTCCTTATATATTCAGTCAGTCATCAAACAGTTGATGAGACCAACTCTGTTACCAGGCCTGTGCTGGTCATGGAAAAGACAGCAAGAGGATAGCCCAGGCACTGTCTTCACAGAGCTTACATGCCAAGCGGGGCACAGAGCTGGACACATAATAAAGATTATCTAGGTACTTTTAGCCAGTCCTTCAGACAGGGTTGGAATATATCAGGAGTCACCTGGGGAGTGTTTTCCTTCCTCAGCTGAGAGCTTTTGCTCGAGGCAGAAAAGTCACCTCAGTGTGGATTAGTGGGTGCAAGAACCAGGCCTTCGAGGTTCATCAGGAGCCTCCTGAGGCCAGAGTGTGAAGCTTCTCTCCTGGCTCTGGGATCAGTTCCAGAGCAGGCCCCTGCCACCAGGAGCCTATGTGTCTGCTCTCTTCTTCCCATCCATATTCCTTTCAGGAGGGTCACACAGCACAATGCCAGCTCTGCCCTTGGACCAACTCCAGATCACCCACACGGACCTGAAGACAGGAAAACTGAGGACTTCACCAGCGCTGGTGAGCCAGTTACCTTGAGGCTGCTCAGCCTGATGTTACCTCTTGCAACTTCAGAAGCGAAAAGCGCATTCCTCCTCTATCTGTTCCAAGAATGACCCGAGGGCCACAGTCAGTAATTCAGTAGCAAGGACACTACCAGATCCTTCCAGGCCCAGTGCAGAAGTTTCCTTTCTGAGCGGCAGCTTGAATTTGAGTAGTACTTTCCATGTTGCCACTCCACACCTTCCCCCCAGAGCATTTCATTTTGAATTAAGAGTCTGATGGCGGTTGTGACTCAACTCGAGCTGGCCTAGAAAAGGATCCAGTCCAAAGCCGGGCTTGGGGATTTGACCCTGCGGGAAGTGTTCAGGTTTCAAGTAGGCCTTTTTCAGAGCTATCTCACCTGCTATCCACACTTCAGGGGGAACACCAGTTTCAGAGGTCAGGTTGTCTTTTATCATCATGGGCTAAGAAGCGCCACCTGCCGCATACCAACTCTGCAGGGCTTGGGAGACTGAAAAATAAGGAGGCCGTGAGCGTGCCGATTACCAGCTGCAGAGTGAGATTAGGCCTGCGGAGAGGTGCCAGGCTGCCGAAGGAGACAGACGTGGGGACTGGAGTCCCCACACGCCCTTACTGTTTTCCCAAGAATATGAGCTTACTTGACAGGGTGGGAGGAAGTATTTTCTAGGGGGGCTTGAGTAGAGTCGTGGGAAACAAGAGCTTGGTGTTTTATTTCCTGCTCTCTGGATGGCTTCTTATTACTTCCTAACTATTCTCTGATAATAGGACTTAACATTTATAGAGCACTTGCTCTGGGCCAAACCTTTCTAAACACATCACCTGGATTATCTCATGTTAAGCTCTGTGAGTAGGTATTTTGATTGTCCCCATTTTACAGATGAGGAAACTGGAAGTTAAAGGTCACAGAACTAGGAAATTAGGGGAGCCAGGATGGGAACCCAGCTAGACTGACCCTAGGTCTCATACCCTTAACTGCTATAAACCCTGTGGCATTTTGTTTTGTTTTAATAACCTTTTTATGTGAGGAGGGTATTTATCAGAAAATCTTTATCTGTTCTGCCCAATGTGGTAGCCACCCACCGTAGTCACCATAGTCATTCACCACATGTAGGGATTGCACACTTGAAATGCGGATAGTTTAAGGAACTGCATTTTTTATTTAATTTCAGTTCATTTAAATTAAAACAACCCATGTGGTGAGTGCCTACTGTATTTGGCAGCAAAGATACAGAAGAGTTCCATTAACGCAGAAAGTTCTGTTGGGCTGGTGGAGACTGACTTCCTTAAGTGGTTGACTCTGATTTTCTACCTCAGTCCTTCCCCATTTGTTTGTTTATTTATTTAAGATTTTATTTATTTATTCATGAGAGGCACAGAGAGAGCCAGAGACATAGGCAGAGGGAGAACCAAGCTCCTCGAGGGGAACCCAATATGGAACTCGATCCAGGGACTTCAGGACCACGCCCTGAGTCAAAGGCAGACAGATGCTCAACCACTGAGCCACCCAGGTGTCCCTATTTATTTATTTTAAAATTCATTTGAGAGAGAGTGTACACAGCAGGGGGAGCAGCAGAGGAAGAGGGAGAGGCAGACTCCCCGCTGATCAGAGAGCCCAACATTTGGCTTGATCCCGGGACCTGGAGATCATGACCTGAGCCAAAGGCAGACGGTTAACAATCTGAGCCACCCAGGCACTCCATTCCCCATGTATTTAATATCTGGGTTGCTAGGCTGTGGGCTCCATGAGGACAGGAACCTGGTCCCTTCCCTTCATTCTCATTTCCCAGTGCTAGCTGCATTTCTTTCAGAAAATATTCAGTAAATGAGTCAAGGACTCCAGCCAGGCCTTGTGCCAGACACTGGAACTAAGAGAAAAAAAGACATGGTTCCTGGCCTTCAGAAGTCTGTGGACTAAGAAAAGCAGACCAGGGGATCCCTGGGTAGCTCAGCAGTTTAGCACCTGCCTTTGGCCCAGGGCGCAATCCTGGAGTCCCGGGATCAAATCCCGCATCAGGCTTCCGGCATGGAGCCTGCTTCTCCCTCTGCCTGTGTCTCTGCCTCTCTCTCCCTCTCTATCATGAATGAATAAATAAAACCTTAAAAAAAAAAAAAAAAGCAGACCAGTCATTTCTCTACAGATAGGGTTGTGGTAGAAGGGGCTACATGACTGCAGAGCCCAAGCCACTGATCCAAACTGAAGGGGTTTATGGGGCAGGGAGGGCTTGAGGGTAGTGGGAGGGTATGTGCAGCTAGGGAAGCCTTCCTGAAGGAGGAGGATCCTAAACTGGGTTTTGAAGGGGGAATAAACAATAGCCTTGCAGAGCAATCAAAGGATGAACCTGGCAGGAGGACCCAAGTATATTATCCTGGAGTCTTGAGAGAGCCCGACTCCTCCCTCAACCACCAGTCACTTGGGGTGGAAGCAGTAGCATTGAGTTAAGGAGCACAAGCTTTGTGTTAAATTTCATACATACTTAGCCATGTTATTAGAACATAGTAAGTGCTCAGTAATGATGATGATGACAGCAGTGACAGTAGCAGACGGTTCGAATGGGGAGTAGGGTGGGAAGAGAATGAGTGGAGGGAGATAGCTGCCTGATGAAGGAGTGGTCTTGTTGAGATTTGTACCCGTTGTATATTTGTCTCTTTAGTCCCAACTTAGGACAGGGAGATCTTTAGCCGAGGGACAGCCACCACGCTGCCTTTGCAGGGTGATAGGTGGAGCTAATGTTTATCGAGTAGCTAACTGTACACAGTACACACTTGGTGCTATTGAAAGTACAAAAGAAAGAAAGCCTTGGGCAAGAATGAGTGAAAGAGCTCTTGAGGAAGACAAGACTCATAAAAGTGGAACATGTGGAAAACAGTGCAAAATGGTTTCTTATCAAGATCAGAACAGAGTTTGGTGGGCAGAGACTGTCCAGGAAGCTTCACAGAGCAAGTGGGACCTGAGCCAGGCTCGGCGGGTAGAAGATACAGTTGGGGCCTGCTACCCTCTGCCCTGAAATCTCCCATGGTCCCTGTTACCTGCAGAATAAAGTCCCCACTCTTGAGTTTGGCATTGAAGGCCCTTCAAAGAACTTGGCTCTTCATTATCCACATTGATGCTTTGTCTAGGCAGCAAATGTATACAGAGAGTCTGCTTGAGGCCAGACACTGTTCTAGGGACTGGGAATGCTGTGGCGAGCAAGGCCCATACTGCTTCCGGAGACCTACAAGCTAGTAGGGGAGACAGAGAAGGCAGGCCCTTCCTTTTTATATAACTTTACTGGGGCATGATTGAAAGATAATAAACTGCACATACTGAAAGTATACAGTTGGGTTGGTGTTGACATTAGTATGCACCCAATCGTCATAATCAAGATAATGAACATTTCTGTCATGTCCCAAAGAGTTTCCTTGTGCCCATCTGTGATCCATCCTTTCTTTTCTCCCCATGTGCAGCAGCCACGGATCTGAAAGTACTTTTAATGCAGTTCAACAGGCGCTATGGTTAGGGAAGCACACAGTGCAGGTGTTGGAGGAGTCCAGGTGAACCCCTAACCTAGTCAGGGGTGGGAGTTGGGGAGACTTCCTGGAGGAGGTGAGGTCAGAACTGGGATCAGAAGGCTAAGCAGCAAGACCAGGATAGCATGTGAGGACTGTAGATCATTCATCAGGTCTGCAGGCTGAGCTTTGGTTCAGATCCTGCCTCAGTTGCCTCCTTAGCCCTGTGACCTTAGTAAAATTCCTGAAGCTTACTGATTCTTTGTTTCCTCCTCTGTAAAATGGGGAGAACACTACTTCCCTTTTGAAAAATTGAAGATAAAAAAGAAAGAGGCTGTGGGACATGCCTAGTCAGCAGCCGGCCAGGACAGGTCCTTGTTAAGAGGTGGCTTTTATCATCACCATTCCAGTGTTCTCTTCCTCCACATCTTTTTCCCACCACCCAGTGCAATCTGGGCCCTTTGTTTTTCGTAGCCCATTTTTATGCCTCCATAAAATACCATTTCTTCCGTAAAGAAAATCCTTCTCATTTTCCAAGGCCCAGCTTAGATGTCCTCCATGTGCAGATAATCACCTTTTGTACTCTCTCGGTCCCTCTGCCAGGTTTGAGCTGTCCTTTCTCTGTTTTGTGCTCACTTGATGGCTTAGATGTGCATCTCCACATCTGGAGCATAGGCTCTGTGAACATGCAGATGTTTTCTTCACGTGCTTCACCGTACCTGGCACAATAGTGCCGGTAAATGTTTGTAGGAATGCAAGGAAGGTAGAATCTCAGGGTGTCTGTGTCTGTCTGTCTGTCTGTCTGTCAGAGGAGTAGGAGGCGATGAGTAGCCCTGCTTGAGAAGTGACCTAAGAGATGAGGTGTCAACAGATGGAAGGGAGGTCAGAAACCAAGGAGACGAATTTAGATCCTAAAGAGAAGTTTTGAACTTGTTTCAGCCAGCAGGATTCCCTTTTTCAAAAAGTTTGTACCTGGAAGCCCACTGTATAAATTCTGGTATCCATGGGAGGGGTCCCAAAGGATATGAGAGGGGTCCCATATCACCCATATGATAGGGGCCCCCGAGGAATCCTTGCAGGACTCAAAGACTCCACAGTCTGAAAACTTGCACCAGGCAATAGGGAAGCATAGAGGGTCCTCGAGGAAACTGATCAATCAGTCATGATTTTCCCTGTCCCCCTGAACTGACAGACCCTGAAGTGGGTGGATTGTGGTTGATAACCACCGAGACGTTGCCGGGCCTTCCTCCTATTACCACTTCCCCTGGAGAAAGCAGCCCTTATGTAGTCAGAGGAAAATAGCTCATCTCTTCTTTATGGTAAACAAAGTAAGGTTTGTTTATGACAAGGTAAAGGTTGGGAGAGAGAACTTGTGATTCTAAGCTGAGACCTGCAATTATTTGATTAGTATCTTTTCTTTAAAAGAAAAAAGTTACCAAGGTGTTTTTTTTTTTTCCTGATTCTAAGAAGGAAACAACATGATACATACATATAGTATGGTACTATTTATGTAAGAAAGATGAAAACAGATCTAAAATACCTTCTATGGGTATATATTTGCCTGTAAAAACCTAGAAAAGGTCTGCAAGGACACTCATTTGATGGTGAGTGGTCGGTCACCCCTGGGAGGACATGAGGACTGGGAGTGTGGTCCCAGGAGACTCACCTTCTCTGCAGGGTTTAAGTTTTGAAAGAAAAGATGTGCATGTCTCCCTTGTATTATTACAAAATAGCTTAAAAAGTAATACATGTATATTTTTTTAATTGGAAAATATATTCGTGTCATAATCACCCCCCACCAAAGATAACCACTGTTAGCTTTGTTATGTTGACCGCCCGTCGCCAGTTTTTTTTTTTTTAACTGGTGTTAAAAATATATACTTCTTTAAAAATCCCCAAACTGGTTGTATTAAATAGGTTTATATCCTGCTTTCTCTTCCCTTGACCTTTCCCCATGTCATTAAATATCCTCCAAAACACGTGGTTTTTAATGCCTGCCTGGTGTTCCCTGGATGCAACCAAGCCCCCTTTGTTAGAGACACTTGGTTCTTTATGCTTAAAAACTCCTTGGAGGGTCACCGGTTGGAACAGCCAAGTGTTGTCATTGCTGTGGGTTGGCAAATGGGCCCTCGCTGACTAACCTCTGCCACGTTAACACGTGGTTTTTGGATCCGTAGCACCCCGAGCAGAAGGCAGACCGGTATTTTGTGTTATACAAACCGCCCCCTAAAGACAACATTCCCGCCCTAGTGGAGGAGTACCTGGAACGCGCCACCTTCGTAGCCAATGACCTCGACTGGCTCCTGGCCTTGCCTCACGATAAATTCTGGTGCCAGGTAACATTCTATCAAAATTAACACTAAGACAAAGCACATAACATGCTGTTGGTTGGTTGCTGTTATTGTTTCCCCCCCCCCCCCCCCCCCCCCCCCCAGGAGATGCTTTTTTCCTTACTTCTTACACTGGATCCTTAACAGCAAATTGTGGTTTGGATTGCTCTGTCTTGTATCACGATCTTAATGATGTTTACACAACGCCTTCCAACGTGTCGTTTTTAGAAACTTGTGTTTAGCCTTCGGCTCATTCATACCTCCTTAGTCCCTTGGGGTTGGAGTGTTTTCCTTAGGCCAGGGCTGGTAGGCTATGAGCCCCTGCACAGTCCACCCACAAGCCCCTGGGCCTCAGTGACAAATCCTCGCTCTGATCTGTTGTCTGCCATAGGTTATCTTCGATGAAACCCTACAGAAGTGCCTGGACTCCTATCTGCGCTATGTCCCCCGAAAGTTTGATGAGTGGGTGGCCCCAGCCCCTGAGGTTGTTGACATGCAGAAACGCCTCCATCGAAGTGTTTTCCTCACTTTTCTCCGCATGTCCACTCACAAGGAATCCAAAGTAAGCCTTTGATCCCACAGGGCGCTACCCAACACCCAGCACCTCTGTGCCAGATTTTCCTGCGCCTGAGAAGGAAGGCCCTGAAAGTATCGTGTTTCTTCTTTGTCTCTCCTCTGCCTTTATTCCCACCTTTGAGGAAGAAATCTGTGGGTGCCCCTCCCCTTATCTGTGAATTCACTGGGTCTGTGTTACGTCCAGTGTTTTCATCAATGGGAGCAGAGGGCCCTTTGCCAGTTGACGTGTGACTGTGCCTTTTTTCATGCGTCAGAGGGTGAAAACAGTGATTCTGATTTGTTAAAGGAACTTTTATGTGCTTTTTAAAAACCTTTACTTTTTCCCCTCCAGGTTTTAAAAATAACACTGTCTCTAAACAACTCAAACAGTACAGAAATATTTTGTAGATAGTGAATGTCACCTACAAAATCCCTTTCTCCAAAAAAACCCCACCATTATGGTGCATGTTCCTTCAGGGAATTTTTTTTCTTTCAATATACTTGTGTGTGTTTGTGTGTGTATGTGCGCACACATTGATTTTTATAATAGGATCTTGCTTTTTTTTTAACTTTTGAAGTTTGGAAACTTTGAAATATATACAAATATATACCAAAATATATTTTTATAATAAGATCTTGCTTTTTAAATTTTTAAAAAAGATTTTATTTATTTATTCATGAGAGAGAGGCAGAGACATAGGCAGAGGGAGAAGTAGGCCCCATACAGGGAGCCCGATGTGGTACTCAATCCCGGGTCTCCAGGATCACGCCCTGGGCCAAACCGCTGAGCCACCCAGGCGTTCCTACTTGCCTTTTAAAAAACTTTTGTAGTATGGAAATTTTCAAATATATACAAAAGCATAATGAACCCCATGTATCCATTACTCAGTTTCAACAATTGTCAATATTTTGCCAGTTCTATTTTCTTTTTTCCCCTGAGTTTTCTTTTTTTTTTTCCCTAGAGTATTTTATTTTATTTTATTTTTTCCTGGAGTTTTTTTATTTGTTTTTGTTTTTGTTTTTTTGAGGGGGAGAGAGAGCAAGTGTGCAAGTGGGTAGGGCAGGGAAGTAAGAGGGAAAGGGAGAGAAAGAATCTTACACAGATTCCACACTCAGCACAGAGCCCAAGGGGGGCTTGATCTCAACCTTGAGATCATGACCTGAGCCAAAAATCAAGAGTCAGATGCTTAATCGACTAAGCCACCCAGGCACCCCTTTCCTGGAGTATTTTATAGCAATTCCAAACATCATGATAATTTACTCATAGATATTTTATTGTTATTTTTATTTTTTAAAGTAAGCTCTATGCCCAATGTGGGGCTTGAACTCACGACCCCAAGATCAAGAATTGCATGTTCTGACTGAGCCAGCCAAGTACCCCAATGCATAAATATTCTAGAATGAATGCTCAACCAACTATTTTATAGTGTATTTTTGCTTCTTTTTACATTAAAATGAAGAATAGCTATTGCCCCAGGTCAATATATGAGGCTCAGATATGTTCATAGTGTGGATGGACCTTCATTTATTAGCCAGTCTCCCATTATTTCTTGCGTGTTTGCTATTACTTTACCAAGAGTACACTTTCATAAAGTTTCTCATCCTCCCTCCTTGCACTGTTCCTTAGGATCACTTCATTTCCCCCTCTGCATTTGGAGAAATCCTCTACAATAACTTCCTGTTTGACATCCCGAAGATCCTGGACCTCTGTGTGCTCTTTGGAAAAGGCAACTCACCATTGCTCCAGAAGATGATAGGTATGTGGAGCACATGGCCTGAGGGGCTGCACAGAGATGGCCCCCACATGCCAAACTAGAGCACCTAGATGAGTGCAGGAGGATTCAGAACTGCAGTGGCAGCCAGGGGTTGGGTATGACTTTGCAGATGTATGTGTGTCAACTCTGAAAGACACAACTGGCTGGCCATGGAGAAGTGGAGACAACACTGTACTACACACTCCCTCAAGGATCTTGGTATTAGGCCACATGTCAAACAGTTGAAGGAGTGGAGAGATTTGCCTTAGCTATGAGTATAGGAATAGCAGTGATTGCTAACCTTTAGGTAAGTGCCCACTGGAGGCCAGGCATTCTGTTGAGCTCTTTGTATGTGATCTTTTTTTTTTTTTTTTTAAGATTTTATTTATTCATGAGAGACATAGAGAAAGAGGCAGAGGGAGAAGCAGACTCCCTGCAGGGAGCCTGATGTGGTACTTAATGCCAAGACCCCAGGATCACAACCTGAGCCAAAGGCAGACACCCAACCACTGAGCCACCCTGGTGCCCCCCTTGTATGTGATCTTAATTGATCCTCACAGCAGCCCTGTGATGAGACTCCTGTAATCCTCCCTTTTTACAGACAAGGAAACTGAGGTTCAAATGTAAGGGACTTGCTTGGGAGCCCATGATTAATAATAAGTGGCCAAGCTGGGATTTATGTCACATAGGCCTGACTCTTCCTCTTTGTCACTCCCTGCCTCAGGGATAATGGGGTTGCCTCAAAAGTGTCACGGTTTGCATTGTTGCTAAGGACAGTTGGAGACCCAAGTTCAGAGAGGATTCTTTTAGGTTGTGAAAGGAGTGACTTCAGCAGTTGGATCTCATCAGGAGGCAGCAGGCTGGAGGGTTCCATCAGAGCCTGAAGCTTGGTTGAGATGCTGCAGAGGGAATAGTGCCCCAGCAAATTCCTCGCTGAATCATGGCTGATGGCATTGGGCTGGACATGGAGACAGGACACCACCGTCAGCCCTCCTCACCCTAAGATTATAGGATATAGTCTTCCAAATGCCCAATTACAAAACTAAGTTTTCTCTTGAAATGGTTTCCTTCTGGGGATCCCTGGGTGCCTCAGCGGTTTAGCGCCTGCCTTTGGCCCAGGGCACGATCCTGGAGTCCCGGGATCGAGTCCCACGTCAGGCTCCCAGCATGGAGCCTGCTTCTCCCTCCTCCTGTGTCTCTGCCTCTCTCTCTCTCTCTCTTTCTCTCTCTCTCTCTCTCTATGTCTATCATAAATAAATAAATAAATAAATCTTAAAAAAAAAAAGATTTAAGAAATGGTTTCCTTCTTTCCTTCCTCCTAATAATAAAGGTGATAATAAAGGGAATATATGTTAATTTAGAAAGTTTGGGAAGAATATAAAGCGTAAAGAAGTGGAAAAGCGATTACCAAATTCCTGTGCCCAGAGACAATCATTTGGTGATTATTTCCTTACAGTCTTTTCTCTGTGTATTTTTCAAAAACATGTCAGGCCGTAACATGAAATTTCATATCCATCCTTTTCATTGGAACAGCATCTGGTTTCTCATTCAAATCTTTTTCCTTGATCATCAGTTCATTTCTTTTACTTCCCAGAGAAAGACTCTTCATAATGTTACTATAGACTGAGGGCATGGAGTGAGTGAGCAAACTGGGCATGATTAGTTAGAGAAACAGTTATTAGGCCAGTTTGATTAGAGCAGAGCATTCCAGGAGGGCAGCAGCAGAAGATGGGAAGGGGCAGCTGGGGCCAGATTGGGGAGGGCTCTGTGCCAGCCATTAGTACTTGGGGGAGTAGTATCGGTCGTTGGCTCAGAAGGTAGGCTCTGCCAATTCACACCCCAGCTCTACTCCTGACTGTGTCACTTGGTCCAAGTCAGTTAGCCGCCCACAGCCTCAGTTTTTGCATCTGAAGAATGGGAAGACTAATGCCTTATGTAACTTATAGGATGATTGTGAGGGTTAGCACAGTGCCTGGCTCCTTATAAGTGCCTGGTGACTGAGCTCTTACTGTGATGCGGCCACGGGAGCTACTAGGAGGAGCTATCTGGTGTCAAGGTTAATTTGGCAGCTTGCCAGTGGGAAGGGTGGTGACAGGAGACCGAGTAGGAGGCCAGTGCTTCAGTGTGGTTTTTAAGGTGAGAGTCTGGTTGGGCTGAAGAAGACATCCTGGAGGTAGAATAAAGCAGGGCTTGGGAAGGTCAGCTGGAGGGAGAAGTCAATAATTCTGGAGAAAACTGGTGTGGGGTGCAGGAAAGGGGCCTTTTGGGCTGGGGGTGGGTTGCAAGTGGAGGCATAGTCTGTTTAGATCTGTAGGGTGTGAGAAGCTGTGCAGATTCAGGGGGAGAGGACTTTTGGCTGCAGTTCCAGGAAGGCAAGGGTGGAGTGAGAAAACTCCTAATCTTTTGAATTACTCACTTCTTTGAGAATCAAATGAAAGCTTCTCCCCAGAAAAACATACCCCCTTACAGATTTTGAGGTGTTTTTAGAATGTTTTTATTCCCAGATTGGGAACCCTTAATTGGCTTATTTAGGACAGTCCATTCTTTGTCTTTTAGAGGGTGATAAATAGAAAAGAAGGCAGGACAGGCATGTGGAGCCCCTTCATTGTGTGTGTATTGGGGTGTATGTGTTGAGGGGGGTGTGGAGGACAGGTTTGCAGACAGACAGACACAGACACATGCATGCAGGTGCGCACACACACACACACACACACACAGCAGCTCTCTTTCCAACCCTTGAGCAGAAGGCACAAGGGGCAGTCTCTACTGTCTCTACCCCAGAAGCTCTTGAGCAAAGCAAATCAGCTGTAGTAGAAATAAAGGCTTACTTCTCTTAAAAAAAAAAAAAAAAGATTAGCTGTAGTAAGAGTGTTGACAAGGGAGAGAAGGAGGAAACAAGGGGACTGGCTGATCATCCTTTGGCCAGAAGCCCAGTCCTTACCTGGCACCCACCTCCCTCCCCAACCTTCTTGCACAAACACACCTAGCTTTTTTTTTACCCTCAAGATTGGCATTCTGAGTCAGTAAGTGTAATTTTGTAAGTGGGGTCTTTGAGTGAGCCACTTTGTGAAAGCAGGAGGACACCAGGCCTTGGCCCCATTGAGGACTGCTCCAATCTCTTTGGTAATACCTTCCATTCACCCTGGGTTTCTGAACTGCTTTAGTCTCGGAGGGATGCCACTGTTGTCTCTTACTTCTTAATTGTTTCTTTAAGAGATCGAAAGTCAGATCTTCACCATCACCGGATCAGATAAAGGAGAGGGAAGGGTCAGTTGTGAAACGTTATCTGTTTTGATGCTTATAAAACATCCCTGTTATTCAGGCATAGGCCCTAGAAGGATTATGAAAGAGTGTCCTACTCTGGGCCAGGTGGTTGGGGCATAGTGGGGTCTACCATATGGCACTGGGGGGAGACCTGCTCCTGATGCCTGAGTCAGGAGGCACTACCTGGAGAAGGTGACACCTGCCTTATGGTGAATGTATCTCTGGGAAGTCACTCCTTCCCATAGAAGGAGGAGACGGCTTGTTCTTTGAGGTTGAGGAGGTACAAGAGAGTAATGCAGGCACAAGAAATGGGGAGAGGGTGGCTGGAAATGCCATCGGGCCAGATCTCACATAATCCTCAGTGCTGTGGCCAGGAGTTCAGACTTGACCTTGAGGATACCATCAGATGGGAGGGTTTTCTGAGAAAGAACAGAGGTTGGTGGGGAGACAGCTCAGTTCTTCCTTGCTGTCAAGAGTAGGAGGTGGGCACAGATGGTCAGGGAGTACCTACACAGGTTGAGGGATCAGCACTCATCTGTAGGTGGGATGCACTGAGCAAGCTCATGCTGGTAAAACTCAGCTTTCTGGAATCAAGGAACGAAGTAGCATCCAAGAAAGTGTTTACAGAAAATCCAGCTACATAGTGATTTGCTTACTCACTCAGTCCCATCTGGCCTTTGACCTCATTGATTTTCAAATCCTCTGGGATGGGGCAAGGGCTACAGCATTTTCATTAAGGAAACCGAGGACAGACCTGCCCAAAGATAAAAGATGCTTAGAATTCAGCACAGCCTGACAGTCAGCCAGCATTAGATGTTAGGATTATGGTGGGCTGAAGAACCCTGGCCTCTTCTTAAGGGTGTTGGTATTTTGCATCATCATGTCTCCTGGCTAGCTATGATTTTCCCTTCCTCCCTCGCCATTTCGGCAGCCGGAACACTTGGTTTCTGTTCCAGTGACCATATGCTCTAACCTACGCACTCACAACAGCAGCAGTGCTTAGAGGTAGTAGACAGTCGGAAGGAGCTTTGTTTTATAGGAACAATTGCAAATGTGTGGTAAACCTGTCTCTAGGTCTCTCCCAGACCTCTCCTCTTGGAGGAAGATGGATTAGCATGGCTAGTGTATTCAAAAGCAGAGGGTAAGAAAATTTCCAGACAAATTTCTCCCTAGAGTCACCTCACATTATTAGAGGCGTGGCCTGGCAAGAATCCTGGATTGTAGCATCCAGGTTTCTTGAGCAAAGAGATCATATCTCCTGATTTTCCTGGATGACTAATACCCACTTGCAAAGCCAATGCTGTTATACAAGGCACAGTGCCCAAGTGTGATCACTCCCTGGGGACATCAGGATGAGCTGGTTTGACCAGGGCTGGCCTTTTATGTAATTCGTTACGCAGAGGTGTTTAAAAGGTTAAATTGTACTGAATAAAGTCCCTCCCTCATGCTGGGGAAGTTTCTAGGCTGGGCCAAAGCTCTGTGCCAGCAGGGCCTGGGGCCAGGACTGCTCTAGTGCAGACGGGCTTAGGAAAGGGAAGAAAGGTCACAGAACATGCTGGCAACCATTTGTAATGTGTCCTCCCCTCCCTCACCCTCTTTTCCCAATTCCTGCCTTTCTCTTCTCTTTTCAGGAAACATCTTTACCCAGCAGCCAAGTTACTATAATGACCTGGATGAAACCATGCCCACCATCCTTCAGGTACCAGCTCTCAGTCTTGCCCAGATCCCCTCCCTAACCTGATGGTATATCCCTGGACTTTCCTGGAAGAGCCCCAAGAAACATTTACCCACCACCCCTCTCCAGTCCTATCCCTAGACAATCTCTGCATCATGCCCCACAGTGCACCCTTTCAAATTTGCCCCTTTCCCTGCTTGAACAAAACTAAAATCTAAAGGCTATCTAGCACTTATACTAAAAGAGCTTAAATTGTGTGCACTTTGCCAACAGCCATAACCTCTATGGACACCCTTCCAAGAGACCTGTGTTTCTCAAATGAGAGCTTTAAAGTTCTATAAAACTGTTTTATAAAATAATGTTCATTGTAGAAAATTTGGAAAATATAAAGAAAAAAAAACAGAAAGAGGAAAATTAACCCATAATTCCAGTGCCAGGAGATTCCACTATTCACGATAACGTTTAGGACAGTTATGTGCTAGCATACTTAAAAGATGGCGCAGTGAGTTAAAGACTTGCATGATATTACAATGGGCTGTTTTCTCCTCACTGTTTTTTTTTTTTTTTTTTTTTTTTTAAGATTTTATTTATTTACTCATGAGAGACACAGAGAGAAGCAGAGACATAGGGAGAGGGAGAAGCAGGCTTCATGCCGGGAGCCCGATGTGGGACTCGATCCCAGGACACCAGGCACTAAACCACTGAGCCACCCAGGCATCCCTTCTCCTCACTTTTGATTTGTCTTTGATTTCAATATATTTCCATAAATCACCATCTGCAGAGGATCCAAAAATATATATTATTGAATGTGTATCTTAAATAATCATCACCACACACTTGCCCAACATATCCACCCATTCAGATAATTTCTACAGGATTCTGGGGGCTTTTCATACATTTCGTCTTTTTTTTTTTTTTTTTTTTTTGAATTTTATTTGCTTATGTAACCTCAACACCCAACTTGGAGCTCAAACTCACGACTCCGAGATCCAGAGCTGCACACTCTTCTGACTGAACCAGCCAGGTGCCCCTTTACATTTTGTCTTTTTAATCCTCACCACAATCCTGTAAGAAGAATAATCCTCATCATCCCCATTTTACAGTTTCCACTCTGACCCTGGGCCCTGTTGTAGTCTTGGCTGGTTTCTTGGGAATGCTGGCACATACTCGAGAGATCCCAAGGCAGCTTTCATATCACCCACCCCCGACTGCAGGTCAGGGGTCCTAGCTGCTGGTTTGACAGGATGTGGGAGACCTCCTTCTTGTGTTTCACAGGTTTTCAGTAATATCCTCCAGCACTGTGGTTTGCAAGGGGACGGAGCCAGTGCCACACCCCAGAAGCTTGAAGAGAGGGGCCGATTGACCCCCAGCGACATGCCTCTCCTGGTGAGGTTGCCTGTCAGCCCAGCTTCTTCTTAGCTAGTAGGGGACCCAAGAGCTTCTTCCCCTGCTCCTGGCCCTTTGCCCCAACTCCATAAGCCACTCTTCCCATCATACAGGCTTCAAGCATTTCAGTGAGATTTCTATTTCTCTCTGGGAGCTTCATTTAGGGAGTAGTGGGAAGAACAGGGAACTAGAGTGCAGAGGATGGCGGCTCAGTCCTCACTTAGTTCAGCACAGTGAACTCATTTGTGTTATTCATTGAGCCCTGAGTTTGGTCAGCAGATTTGTACTGAGGACGCTCTGCCATGTGCTGAGGCTTCAGGGTAAAGGAGCAGGCAAAAGCAGACAGGGCCCCTGCTCTCATGGAACTTACAGTCTAGGGCAGAGGAAAGTAAGGAGCCTAGACATGTGTCAGGCCTTGTGCTAAGCACTGGAGATAGAGCAGGAAAGAGGCAGCTGTGAGCTCCCCTCTTGGAATTTGCACTTTTGTGGAAAAACAAGTGTTTCAGAAAGAGGCACACCAAGCACTGTGGGAGCAAGTCACTTTACCCATCAGAACCTCAGTTTCCTTATCTGTAAAATAGGGATCCTAACAACTGCTCAGCCTGCTTTTAATAGTCAGGAGCCTCAGGAACGTGTGTAAGAAAGCACTCCATAAAAAAAAAAAAAGAGGAAAGAAAGAACTCTGTGTTCTGTATATGCTCTTCAAAATGTACGAAAAGTGTGGGCTTGATATTCTTGTTCTTGATGGGATGTACTTTCTGTATAGGACCCCAGGTGTTGTCTTCAGGTTCAGGGGTTGGTTCTCCTTCAGCTTAGAAGAGAGAACTGTATTATCCTAGAATGAGAGGTAACCCCAGAGATCATTGGGTGGGTGCCTGTTGGAGCTACAGTAGCAAGACCTGAGGGAGGGAGATTGAATAACTTGTCCAAACCGTGCTCCTAGAGATGAATCAGCCAGGCTTCACTCAGACCTACAGTGATCTCTTCCCCCCACAAGGCATCTGCCTCTTGACTCCCACGGATTTTGTCAGCTTTGTCTCAGACCCACTACAGAGTAGTGTCTGGGGGCGGAGGAGAATAATGCAGTGTTTTCTTTTGGCAACAGGAATTAAAAGACATTGTCCTCTACCTTTGTGATACCTGCACTACGCTCTGGGCCTTTCTGGATATCTTCCCCCTGGCTTGCCAAACCTTCCAGAAACACGACTTCTGTTACAGGTACAGCAGTAGTCCTGAGTGCTAAAATAGAGATTCTAGCTAACATCCTCATTCAGCAGACATTTACTGGGTACTTAGGATGTGCCGGCACTCTTCCAGCCTGGGGTTACAGTAGTGAAGAAGACAAGTAAGGCTCCTGCTTGTGTTGAGCCTGCATTTTAGAGTATACCCATTTTTGGCTAAGAACTAGGTAGGGGAGGAAAAAAAACCTAAACCACCAACAAAAAATAGGACAGTTTTAGTTCAGCTCTGTTCTTTTCAAATCCCCTTTCATGGTCAGGCACAAAGGACTAACAGATCATAAGAAGTGGCCTGAGGACTTAAGCATCAAGTCTAGAGGAGATCACGTGCAAAGAAACAAGTAGATATGCTACATGTGGGGCTGGGAACCCAGAGGAAGGAGGCAAAATTCTGTCTGGTGGAATAAGAGGTTTCATGATGGCCCTTACATGAGATCTGGAAAAATGAAGAGGAACCTTCTAGACAGAAAGATTACAGTGGCAGGAAGGATATTCCAAGCAGGCGGAGTGAAGGGGAAGGCCCAGAGTGTATCCAAGGAGAGCCAGGGAATGAAGTAGGATGATTTGGGGCCCAGGGTAGCAGGAACAGGAGCAGGTAACAGGAAAAGATACTTCAGAGAGGTTGGTAGAAGCCAGACTGTGAGCTTTGACCTCGCTGGCAGGGAGTGGGCCTTTATTCTGTAGGCGCCACTGGAAGCTTTTTTGCAAAGGAGTTATAGAAAGATCCTGCCAGGATGAGAAAAGATGTAGAGGAGGATATGAGGATAGAAAAATGTAGGGAGGGAGACCTTCCTTGCCCACTTAGCACCAGGAGCATTCATCTGTTTCTTGGGCGATGAGAAAAGGGTGCACAGGCCTGGGCTGGTAACCTGCATGTTGCCTGGCAACAGCGGGGGCTGGCCTGCTCTCAGTGGCCTCTGGCTATTGCTCTTGCCAGACATCTCTCCCCACTGTCTGCAGGAGCTTCTGGGAGCTGCCCAATTCCATCCACTCTGCTATCAGTCCATTCAATCATTCACTTGCCCATTCAACAAAACATGTATCCAGCACTGACCTGCATCAGAGATGGTACCGGTTCCCTGACCCCTCCTGGGTCTTCTCAGCTTCTGATGTGAGGACTGATCAGCCTCCCAGAGGATGTTAGAATACAGCACCAATCAACACTCTCCCCAGAAGAAAGGGGTTAGGATAGCCCTGTAGCTGTCCACTTTTTGAAAAAGGTGTCTTTTCTCACAGTTAAAGTGGCAAATGCTCATAGGAAATTTGAAAAATCCCTAAAGGTAGAATATTAAAATCAGGGGTGCCGGGGTGGCTCAGTCCGTTAAGCGGCTGACTATTGGTTTCAGCTCAGGTCATGATCTCAGGGTCTTGGGATCGAGCCCCACATCGGGCTCCATGTTCAATGCAGGGTCTGCTTATCAACTTCTCCCTCTGCTCCTTCCTCTCCCTCATACATAAATAAAATCTTCATTAAAAAAAATTAAAATCACTATGAGAGATCATGCTATTCTTAGGATTTTGTATCCTGCTTATCTTCACTTACCATAGGCATTGTCTTTTCTTTTTTTTTTTTAAGTAAGCTCTACCCCCAATGTGGGGTTCAAACTCATGACCCCATGATCAAGAGTCACATGCTCTACCGACTGAGCCAGCCAGGCACCCCCATAGGCATTTTCCCATTTTGTTAAAGCGTCTTCCCAAACATGGCATAGATTGCTTTTGAAAGGGTCAACAGAGGGTAATTTTTGGAAGAACTGACTTTCCTGCAAGCCATAGTGAAGGGAGAGGAGTGGCTCCACCCATCTGAGAGTGAGGAGGAAGAAAGAAAAGCACTGTTGACTGTAAGTGTGACAATGCCTTTGACCCACAAAGAGCAAGGGGGCTGGCCCAGCCTGTTCACACTGTGCTAGAGCCCAGGAATGCCCGCTGAGCAAATGCAGCCACTTCACTCCTAGCAACTTTCTGGAAGGCGCTACAGCCATCAAACAACTCTGTGGCTGATCCTCTCAGAACAAACTCCATCCTCCCAGACATCCTCAAGTATATCTGAGTATCTCTCTGTCACTTAATTTTATGAATAAATAATATATTCACATGGTTCAAAACTCAAAAGGTATAAAATATATACTGAAGGGCTCCTGGCTGGCTCAGTCAGTGGAGCATGCAAATTTTGATCTCTGGGTCATGAGTTCAAGCCCCACACTTGGTGTAGAGCTTACTTTAAAAAAAATGTAAAAAATAACAATTATTACATATATATAAAGCCATCTATGTCTCCTCTGTCCCCAGTCCTGTTTTCACATACCACCATCGTTAGGGGTTTTATTTGTGTGTGTGGAATTTTCCAGAGATATGCATATAAATATAAGGAGATATGCACATTACATATCACCCTTTCTGCTTTTTAAAAAAATTTTATTTATTTTTAGGGAGAGTGCAAGCAGGGAGGGACAGAGGGTGAGGGAGAGAGAATCTCAAGCAGACTCCCCACTCCCACTGACGTAAGGCTCAACCCTGTGACCCTGGGATCATGACCTGAAGGCTCAACCCTGTGACCCTGGGATCATGACCTGAGCTGAAACCAAGAGTCAGATGCTCAACTGACTGAGCCGCCCAGACACCCCCCTATCTTTTAAATTAACTGCTGACATATTATGAGTACTATATGTATTATATATGTTTTTATTTATTTATTTATTTATTTAAACAACAGAAATTTATTTCTCACAGTTCTAGAGGCTGGGTGCATTTTATTTTTAAATTTAATGTGTATCAGTATACAAAGCAATTACAATCTTTGGTACTAGATAGAATTCTGTTGTACTGTATGGAATACTAGACCCCATAGATCAACCTTTAGGTTTTTTTTTTCAGTTGTTTGCTATCACAGAAAAATGTTACAAAGAATAACTGCACATACATCATTGTGCACCTTTGCAAGATATCTGAGGAATATATTCCTCGAAGTAGAATCACAAGAACAGATGGTTTGTGCATTTTAAATTTTTATAGATCTCGCCAAATCGCCCTCCATAGGGGTTGTTCCAGTTTACTCTCCCACCAGCAATGTATCCTGGCAACACCTGAATCTGTTTGGGCCAAACTCAGCTCTGTCTTTTTCTGGGTGCCATGCCATGGTCCTAGAAAGCCTGCCTCTTTGGGCCTAGTTACCCTCTGTTGTGTATCTGTATACTAGCATAGAAATTCCCAGAATCCTGTCAATCAGTAGTTAAGTGTTTACAGAGTACCCGCTACAAATTCAGCATCTCCCAGGCCCTAAGGCTACAGTTCTGGCTTTGGGAAGCATAAGATATTCAGAGGAAGAATTGACCACAGAAGAGGGACAGCACCATTGTAAGTTGTAAGGGTAACTATTCTGAATGCTAGGCACCTAGTTCTGGGAAGGGGTAATCACGTGGGTGAGCATCACCATGAAGTGTGTGGATGGGACAGAGAATTGGAGTCTGAGTTGGGAAAGGGGATGGGTGTGAGGTTGCTAAGGTGAGAAGCAAGGTTGGCTACTCCACGCAAGCTATGGATGTACCAGAGAGAGGAATTATAGTTTAATGTCTTAGTAGGTGGGGAGCCACTAGCAGGTTTGAGCAAACAAAAAATGACCTTGTTCATTTCTCAAACCTCATTGAGTTCTGAGTAGCCCTTTGGTTGCTCTGTGAGAAGGAGCCTGTCTGGGCCTGTTTCCCATGTGAAGGGGGGCGGTGCGCACGTAGCTACAGGTCACTTCTCACAAGGCTTTTCCTGGACCAGCCACAGTGGGTTGATCTGGGGGTGAGCTTGGGGAAGAGTGAGGGTGGTTCTGGAAGCAGATTGCTGTGGTGACCACTTAGGAGCAAGAAATGGGCCGTCCCATGGGTTGCTGTGATTTCCTCATAGAAGTATGGTATTTTTTAACTAAGCCCACCTTTTCCCCATGTGTGCCTCCACAGACTGGCTTCCTTTTATGAAATAGCAGTTCCTGAACTAGAGTCTGCAATTAAGAAGAGGAGGCTTGAAGACAGCAAGTAAGCAGGGGACAAACTAGGAGGGAGGCCCTGCCTTCCCTTGGCTTCAGTGTCCCCATCTCTAAGAACGAGGGGATGACACCATGGACCAGCTTCAGTGTCCCTACCTCGCAGTCTTTTCCCTCAGCATTTACTCAAAGCTCGTGTTAATTGGCACACTGGTTTCCCATCCACAGTTTAAACAAGAAGCAGCCCTGGAATCAGCTGGCCTCTCAGGGCCTGTAGCCTTTTGCCACCTGCTGTCCACAGTGAATTGTGAGGCTTTCTCAGCCTAGAGGAGGGGCACCTGCAACTGTTGAGAATAAGCTCCCTCTGGGCCTTTTGATCTCCTAGATCTCTATTTCTCTCTTTGTCTCTCTCTCTCTCTGGCCTTCAAAGGCTGCTAGGTGACCTGTGGCAGAGGCTGTCCCATTCCAGGAAGAAGCTACTGGAGATTTTTCACATCCTCATGAACCAGATCTGCCTTCTCCCTGTCTTGGAAAGCAGGTGAGCCTTTGGGAGCAACTGCCTGGGTAGAAGAAGCCCCTTCCCCAGCCCAGCAGAGGCCATCCCCTCACTTCATCCGTCCCCTTCCCTGCTGAGCAGAGATGGGAAAAAGAGACAAATGCCTCTTTTCCTCCAGCTGGCCTGAGGCCTTGTAGAGGAGCCAGGCGGGTAGGCAGGGAGGGGGGCTACAGATCATTTACATAGAGTGAGCTCATCTTCCCTGTTGTCTGTTCCAGCTGTGACAACATTCAGGGCTTCATTGAAGAGTTCCTTCAGATCTTCAGCTCCTTGCTGCAGGAGAAGAGGTGAGTGTGGCCGAGCTGGGACCAGTCCACACAAGGCCTTACATACCAGAGCCTCTGCCGTATGCTCACCATAGTCTAAGGTTCTGGGCTTTGTTGGTTGGGCAGCAGACCAGTACTCCTGTTGCCCCAGCCTTGTCCCTTCCATCTACTCTCTGCCCAGCAGGTTCCTTCGGGACTACGACACACTCTTCCCTGTGGCTGATGATGTCAGCTTGCTACAGCAGGCCTCAGCGGTCTTGTATCCTTCCACAGCCACTGGGACAGGACCTGGCCTGACCAGGTTTGAGATGGGCTGCTAGGACCCAGTGGAGCAGAGAGTGGTTTGGCTCCAGAACGCATGGGTCAGCCAGCTTTCCCCAGAGTGCCCACCAAAGCCCCAGTCCCTGTTCCTGGATGAGTTGACTACTCTAATTCTCAGAGCTGGGTGGGGTAGGAGTCCTGCATTCTGGAGGTGTTTACTGAGTGTCTGGGCCTGTGCGACCAACGTGGACTTGGCCCTGTTCTCACAGACCTCATTGCAGGAGGGGACACAGACAAGTAAACAAGCAGTTAGAGTGTCATATGGGAGAAAATCAGAGTACAGGAAAGCCAAGGAAAGCACCTCACCCAGCAAGCTCAGGATAAGGCTGTGAGACAGAAGTGATGTCCAAGCTGAGAACAGCAGAAGAAAGTGGAGGAGGCCAAGCCCAGAGCTGAGTGTTCCCAGTGGATGGAGGACAGAGAGGCCCATCTGGGGAGCCCACAGACATTTTGTGTAGATCACAGAGTGGGGCTGAGGTCTTGTGGAAGGAGGCTATGGTACTGCACATGAGCCGGGGGTGAGCAGACCAGCACAGCTCTGGGATAACTCTCACTAAGAAGTTTGGACTCTGTCCTACGAGCACTGGGGTGTCATGGAAAGGTGCAAAACAGGGAGTAACAGGGTCAGTTTTATATTTTAGAAAAGCTCTATCTGGCACAGGGAGGAGAACAGCCTGGCCTGGGACCTCTTTGAGGCCCAGGGGCTGGTGAGGATGCTGGTACTGGCATTCAGGCATGCCTAGTGGGGGTTTGGATTAGAAGGGGAGGGAAAGAGTCTAGGGCAACTCCCAGATGTCTGGCTTGGCAATGTCCAGGGTGGTAGAGAGGGAGGAAGGACAGAGAGGAGGGCCTGTGGGCCATTTTAGAGGCTCAGCCAGGTTTCTTAGTCTTGCCTCAGGGATACTGTATGGGTCCCCAGCTTTTGTAAGAAGCCCTCAGCTAGTTGGACAGGAAGCCCAGTGGCAGTACCCCAATCAGGCCCTCCTCCTAGGGGTCAGTGCAGAGGAGGAGTTGCTGGCTCATCTAAATATCATGTCCCAGGATACCTCTGGCCCTGTCTTCATCCAGAGCTGCTTTCTGCTGAGTGGCAGGTACTAGGTTTCAAGGCCATTGTGGTCATAGTCTGGCCTGTTTCTCCATGCAGCCTGGGTGCCCATGATGCCCACTGGGTACAGCCCACATTGCTCCTAACACAAGTCTTGGGGTCAGATGCTGGGAAGGGATTGAGAAATTATGTTGCCTCAGAGCAAGGGAGGCAGAAAAGGCTCTGGCACTGAAGAGGGAGACAACTTAACACGTGTCATAGGGACGAGACTCGGACTGCCTATATCCTCCAGGCAGTCGAGAGTGCATGGGAAGGGGTGGACCGACGGAAAACCACAGATGCTAAAGATCCACCGGTGGCCGAGGATCCTAATGGGGTCATTGCGACAGTGGAGCCAATCAGTGGACCGTCCTCACATCTGGAAAACGCAGAGGAAGAGGAGGTGTGTGTCTGGAGAAATGTTTTCCCCTGCTTCTCCTGCTCCTTCCAGGAAACCTCTCCTTTCTTGGTTTCTGCTCTTAGAGAAAAAGGTTGCTTTTGGAATTGACAGCCTCAGGCTGCTGGAGCTGCTGGTCTGCTCTGTGCTGCCTTTAATAGAGTCAAGTCGCTTTGGTGGCCAAAACCCCAGTTTCTCCTGTATATAATGAAGCAGTGGAGCTTTTTCCAAATGAAATCCTTTGGTGCTCTCCTCTAAACAAGTCACCATGGAGCTGCTTTGGATGCAGTGGAGAGCAGTGCCTGGTCTCACTGCTCAGCCAGCCTAGATGCCCTGCCATGGGACTGCAGGGCTCCTCTGAGCAAGTTTGGAAGCCTCTGATCTAGTACTTTCCTCTGGGCTTTTCCAGAACTTGCCAAGTCTCCAGCTGTACGGATTGGCCACTGAGTTCAGGACTTCTCTGCATGCTAGGAGGCAGCATGATATAGGGTTAGGGTTAGACCACATGGTCTCTGGGGTCAGGCAGCTCAGGGGCATACCCTGTTTCTGCCACTCACCAGCTGTGCGGCCATAGATACATCACTCACATCTAGCCTCTGTTCCCCATCTATAAGGTGGGGACAGTCGCCATCCTTGCCTCCACAAGTTTGTTGGGATTCCCAGAGCTGTTGTGTGGAGCGGCCGGAGCCCAGCTGGCCCTCTGTGCTCTGTTAACAGTTTCTAATCTCCTTCTGGTTAGACTCAGGCCCATGACTGTCACAGGGCCTTGGAAAATGACAGTCCTCCCCACCTTTCTCACCCCCTTCCCCATTTGGCTTCTTATTGGACACTTGGATGATTTTTTATTGTTGTTTGTTTGATTTGTGAATTTCCTTAAATGAAAAACCTAGCAGAATTAAGTCACATTGAGCAAGATATGAGCTGAATCCCCCCTTATTAAAAAGAATATAATCAAAGGGCAGCAGCTCACAAGCCTGGGCTGGTGATAGCTGTTCCTCTCCAGCGTTAGCCATCAACTTGTTAGAGCTGGAGAAGGATTAGTAGAAGCCACAGTCATTTTTGGAGCTCATAGTCTTCTCCAGGCCCTGTGCTTGGCGCTTCAGGTGCAAGATTCTCTCTGAACCATCTGAAACAATCCCATGAGGTGGATGGTAGTATGCTCATTTTATATGGAGGGAGCTGGGGTTCAGAGAAGAGAAGTGCCCTGCCCAAAGTCACACAGCTTGAAGTACCTCCACCAGTAAGTCATAGAATCCCCTTTTTCCCAGGGAAGGAAATGAAAACTCAAGAGACCTGAGTCATTTGGCTGAGTTCCTAGACCCAGGGGTGCCAGGGCCAGGACTCATACTAGGTCCCCTGATTCCCCATCCTGTGCATTTCGGGGCCCTTTGCCCTATCACCCACCTGGCCTGGCCTTCCCCTCCTTCACTCCAGCTCTCTCTGCAGTGCATGGGGGCAGCTGCTGCCCTAGGTCCCCCTGTGTGTGGTGTGGAGCTAGACTCCCTCATCTCTCAAGTGAAGGATCTGCTGCCAGACCTTGGCGAGGGCTTCATCCTGGCCTGCCTGGAGCAGTACAGCTATAACCCGGAGCAGGTGATCAACAACATCCTGGAGGAGCGGTTGGCCCCTGCCCTCAGCCAGCTGGACCGCAGCCTGGACAGGTAGGAGAGAGAGGTGGGAGCTGGGCTCAGGGCGCCCAGGCTGTATCAGGGCCCTGGCCTGAAGCACTTCTTAGCTCCCCTGCTTCCCACTCTTATGCCAAAACTCAGCCCTTTGTCTCTTCTCCACAGTAGTGTTTGCCAACCATATAATTGAATGCCCTCCTTGGGAAAACATCAAAACTTTAGGCCATCCAGGAGGTCCTCACATGCCCCCTGCAGGGCAGAGAGTGTGCACAGCTGGACAGCCCTAAAACACCTTATCGGAGGAGATTAGAAACATAGGATGTGACAAAGGGATTACTGAGCCTTTCAGAGCTTGAAAGTTTCTGGCTTGCCCCTGTCATCGTCACCTTTCCAGTAGATTGCTGAAGGAGGATGGCCAGAGCTTCTCACTTTTCTCACACCTACGTTTCGGAGTTTGGCCCACTGCTTCCCTGAAGGCCCATGGGGCTCACAGGAATGAGTTTACAGATGGGTGTTTCTTCCATGAACAAATTACGTTTCTTAAATGAATGAAGTTAGCTCTGTCTTTGGATAAGTTCTTAGCCACTTCATGCCCATTTTACAGAGGAGGGTACTGAGGCACAGAAAGGTTGAGTGATCTTAGCTCCCTATCTCATTGGACTGTTGTGAGTGTTGAGTGAGGGAGGGAGCCTTTAAGAAAATCTGTGTGGATGGCATGTGGGACCAAGGGGGAGGGATGTGGCATACCCAGGTAGGGGCCAGACAGGGCAGGTTTTTAGATTGTGTCTCATATGGCTGTTGAAGGGGAATGGAGAATCTAATGAATGTAACATTGTAGGGATCCATAGGGCACAAGTGGGCATCAGCTGACCAATCCCCCTGAAACTGATTCTATGACATCCCCTCTCCCCCTAACCAGGCAGGTGAAGCCAGACCCGACACCCCTGCTGACATCTCGTCACAACATCTTCCAGAATGACGAGTTTGATGTATTTAGCAGAGATTCAGTGGACCTGAGCCGGGTGCACAAGGGCAGGAGGTGAGTACAGGGGGCTGTGGGGTGCCAGGGACCCCAACTCCATAAGTGCCGTGAAAAAAAATGGAAGAAAAATAAGGGCTCCATCTTTAAGGAACTGGCCTGAGTTTTGACTTGGGTCCCCGCCCCCCCCCCCGCCCCCCACCCCAGCAATTCAGGACCTGTGTGCTCCCAGCAGGCAGGGGCAGGTTCTCTAACGCTTATGCATTAGGCTCTGACTCTGCACCGTATGGTTTTTTAATGAATCCCCTTGTTGATAGCAAAAGGCCAGAGAGAACTAAACTGTCCCCCTCTTCCCTTCTTATATCTTCGGATGTGTCAACCATCAAATCTCTGGGCAATAAATCTAAGCAGTACTTCCCAGAAGCTGCTACTCCACATGATTTTCTCCATTCTGTGACAAAATGAGAAAATTAAGGATCTGTACTAAGTAAGCTTTTCAGAAGGTGAATATATTCTGTTTTAAGATCTTTTTCCTTATTTTTAGGTTATGTCCTTTCTACTTTTTTGGCATTGAAAAGTCCATTTATGATTTATTCATTCATTCAACAAATATTTGCCTGATGCTTACAGCATACTAGGCCCTGGATTTATGAGGTGCTAGAAGTGTAGTGGACAATGAAACAGACACGGCCCCTGGCCCTGTGGAGTTTGCACTAATCAGTTCAGCAAACAAGTAAAGTAAAATTGCAGATCTAACAGGGACTATAAGGTGAAGGTGTGCAGACTTCTGAGCCTCTGGTAGGGGGTTCGATCTGAGCAGGAAGGCTCCTCTGAGGAAATGACATGGAACCAAGAGTGGATGGAAGAATGAGGAAGGGCTAAAGGGCCAATTCTGCAAAGAGCAGGGAAGAAGAAACCTTCCAGGCAGAGTGAACAACAATGGGCAGTGACCCTGAGGTTGTGGGGAACATGGTGAGGGTCCCATGAGCTGACACATTTTATGCTTTGGAAAGATGACCTGGCTTTGGAATAGAGGCCCATTGGAGGGACCATGAGCCAATAGTTGTAATATGGGGTTTAATATAAAAGGCAAGATAAGATGTTGACAACACTATGCTAGCCCCAGAGTTCCCCTAAATGGTACTGGTTCATGAAATCCCGAAATCTGGGAACTGTTAGACGAGTACAGTCTGCCCTCTCCCCCATCATATATACAAAAGACGGAGGTTCGGAGAGGGGCAGTGGGGGACCTGCCTTGTTCTTGTGATAGGAGCCCCAATGGCAGAATTGCAAGCTACTGCTTCAAGTGAGGGCCCTGTGCTGCTCCCCAACCCCAGGGCCATCCGATGCTGGAAGCTTGGCTGGCCAAGGTCTTGGGGGAGCGGGCACAGGGCAGCTATAAAGCCATCTGGCTGGCTGGACAGGAAGCAATTGTAAACTGCTTAGTCACACACATTGCGACATCCCCAGATCCCAGGCTAGAGATGTTATCCTGCATCAGTGGCCACTGTTCCAGACTGGAATGACCCTCTGCAGCTTTGGCTATGGAGACAGGGGCAGATGAGGAGGGCTGTGCCTGCTCTTAGGGCATTCCGAGTTGCCAGGCAGAGAGACTGGGCGGCAAATGTTTACTGAACTTGTGCTGGGTAGCCTGGGGTCTGGGGATTGCGAAGAGGCAAAGCCTCCATTCATGTGTTCATTATTTATTTATTCATTCAGCAAATATTTATTAAGTGATTTACTAGCTCCAGATTCTGTGCTAGACACCAGGGAGACAAGGTGAGCAGGGCACCCGGGCCTTGCTCTCAGAACAGAGACCGTGGGAAAGACTTAGACCATTAAACAAGCAGTGACAGAGTGGGAGAGGTGCTGGGGTGGGGCCTACAGGGACCTCAGTGGGGACACTTGTCCTAATCTGGGCAGGACAGTCAGCAGGCACATGAGAAAAGTAGCACAAGGCAGGTCACGCTTGGGTTAAAATGTATGTGTGTGGTTAAATCAAATAGGATGAACTCAGTGGCTCAAGTAACAGGGAAATCTGTTCCTTGCATGATAGGGAGTTGCAAGGTAGGACACTCTAGGCTTGGTTAACCTGTGGTTCAGCCTCATCATCAAGGACACATCTTTGCCATCTCTCGGAGCTGGTTCCTTTGAAGCCACTGGGTCACTGCAGCTATTTCAGCTGGGACTTCCAGAAATGACAGTGCCAAGAGGAAGTCTGGACCAGATCTTCCTATATCTCTCTTAGAGGCCAGGAAGCCTTTCCCAGAAGTCTCCAGACTCCACTCATATCTCAGTGGTGAACTGGGTCACAGGGCTGAGGCCCAGGCTCCAGGAGAAGGGGGAAAGATGGAAAGACCTGAACCAAATGAGAATCTGTTAGGAAGGGGGGTGAGATGGAGGGTGGCTCTTGGGTAGATGCCAAGCACATGTGCTATAGGGATATCATACTTAGTTGAAGAAGGCAGTGTGTATAAGGTGGGGTCCCAGAACTTGTTTGGAGTGAACCGTGGCACCCTGGAAGATTATGAGTGTTCTCCCTCAGCAAAGTGTCCATGGCCAAGAAAATGTCAATGCACTTTGCTTCTTGGAGAGTCACAGAACACATTAGCTCATTAATGGTTCTGACAAGTCCTGCAGTAAAAAGAAACAGGATTCACTTTGTTGAGCTCCGCAGGTGCCAGGTTCACTTTTAGTCATCATCTTACTTCATTCCTGGGATATAGAATTAAGACTTGGCAAGGATAAGAGGCTTGCTTGTGATCGGTCACACCACTCAGGAAGTCCCTGAACAGACTTGAGCCAGTAGACCTATGTTCTGGCCCTGGCTCGGCTGGTAGAAGCTGGGTGACCTTGGAAAGTCACCCTGCCTCTTGGAATCTCCCTTTCCTCACTTGGAAAAGGAGGGGCTTATTGCCCTACTAGTCCTTTAGAAGTTTAAAGGTGGTAGTCACCCCCCAATGGCCAGTTTGAGTTGGGCCTCAAAGGATAGGGTGGAAGAAGTGAGGAGGGGGAAGAGTGTCTGGGCTTTAGGGGAGCCTTCAGGGGGCCCCCTGTCATCTTGTAGGGGGTCAAGGAAGGACTTGCTCCAAAGTCTCTGAGGCCATGGTTACCTGTGTTCCAGACTTGACTGGAGTTCTGGCCCTCACATGGATCTTTTCCTGGCTGGCTTTGCCCCTGACTTTCTTTTCCTTCTTGGTTCTGAATGGGCTCATGGGGCCAAGGCTGCCCCTCCTTGGGTGGGATGCCCAGGGCACTAGGCTCCACTATTCCTGCCTGTGTGACCTCCCAGGACCCTGGGTGGGTAAAGTTTGCAGGGCTTCTCTGGCCCTGCCAGGGATCCACATAAACCAGAGACCCACAGCAGGATCTTACTCCCCAGAATCAGGGATCAGATGGACCAGGAGCTGTGGGGTGTGACAGAAAGGACAGTGACATCTCTCATTCATCCTTGGATGCCTGACTCAGCACAGGTCCTAGCACTTACTAGGCCCTCAGGAAATGTGTGTGGAAAGGGCAGATGTGCTCCTTTCAATGGCACCAACCACCTGCATGAGCTCCGGCAACTTTGCCTTGCTCTTGGCCTCTTTCCTCTTTAGCCCCTAGCCTAGTGAAGAGAGCCAGGTAAGGGCCGGGGCTGCAGTCACAGGCCCCCTTTCCTGGCATGATATAAAATTTTCCTGTGGACCAAGAAATTTCCCAGGTCTAGATCAAATGCCCCCTACCCCACAGTGCCTCCATTTCCTCCCCCCCTCTCCCAGTAGACCCCCTGAGCCAGAGTTCACATTTCCTTTTTCTTTTCTTTTTTTTTTTTTTTTTAACGTTTCCTTTTTCTATGTTCCCAGGGCACGCTTACCTCCATTCAGCATATTTCACGTAAGCCGCCATTTGCCTGTAACCCTCATTAGACTATGAGTTCCACGAGGACAGATCAAGATCTTTTTTCAATCTCTCCCACAACTCAGCCTTAGTACCCTCTCTGGCACATAGTAGGCCCTTAGTAAAAACTGTCAAAGGAAGCCAAATCCTGAGCTGCCCCCAGGCTTCCAGGCAGACAGCCTGAGACACTCAGGCCCCTGTCCCTCCCTGCACCAAAAGCCAGTTAATAGAAGATTTTTGTGGAAGTTGTGTATGACTTTGTATCTCTTCTTCTTTTTTTTTCCCCTACCCTTGATACATTCCAGAAAACTGATTTCACAGCTAAGCTGGATTTTCTTGCCTGGCATCTCATATTGATTTTCCCCTGCAGGGCTAGAAACTACATTCCACAGGCCTGTCTATGTGTCTGACAAGCCAGGTTTTTCTACAGATTTGCAAAGCCACAGTCAAGAGCCCTGAGTCCCCACTGAGGCTGTGCTACGGATCACCGATCCCAAGCACATCCCTCTCCTTCCGTGTACTGCACCCGAATATCTTCACCTGTGATATATAATAGGAATTGAACTTTTGGACTTTTTCTTCCAGTGCAATCTGACATGGAAGATTGAACTGTAGAACAGACAGAAGGCCACCATGATGAAAGCGGGGATGGGAGGAAGAAGACAGCTAGCTACCCCTACTCACCCCACATACCCCTGAGGTCCCCTGTGGTTCCCCTGAGCTCAGGAAGAGGGCCACATGGGACCTTGCTCTTAAATTTTTGTTTTTAATTTTTTATTTAAGAATTTATTTATTATAGAGAGAGGGAAAGAGACAGCATGAGCAGGAAGGACAGAGGGAAAGAATTTCAAGCAAACTCCACATTGAGCAAGAAGCCCGATGAGGGGCTCGATCCCAGGACCTTGAGGTCTTGACCTGAGCCGAAACCAAGAGTGTGAGGCTTAACTGACTGTGCCACCCAGGTGCCCCTAAATTTTTGTTTCCTTTTTTTTTTTAAGATTTTATTTTTTATTTATTCATGAGAGACACAGAGCAAGAGAGAGAGAGGCAGAGACACAGGCAGAGGGAGAAGCAGGCCCCATGCAGGGAGCCCGATGTGGGACTCGATCCCAGGTCCCCAAGATCACACCCCGGGCTGCAGGCAGCACTAAACCGCTACACCACCAGGGCTGCCACAAATTAGTGTTTCTTAAAAGGTTCAAATAATCTCAGGCCCTACCCAGGAGTAACCATTGTCATTTGGCAGGGGACTTACTAGCTCTTTCTGTGCATTGATATATGTATACTATAATCTGTGTTTTCATGGGAACAGATTGTCTGATTTGCTTTATGCTTTTTATTACAGATGGGATCCTATTGTATACATTTTTCTGTAGCATGCTTTCTTCCTCAGGAATAAGTCTTAGAATTCTTTCTGCATCAGCACAAATAGACGAATGTCATTCTTGATAACAGCCGCCTGGCATTCTGTAATATAGATGTGAGACGTCATTTGGCCATTTCCCTTGTGATGGACATTAGTTGTTTTCCATTTCTCACTGTCACAAACAATGTTGAAAAGAACATTCCCCCTCAGACCTCTTTATGCTCACAGCCAGCGTTTCCCCAGAGTGGGCGCCTCAAAGAGGAATTTCCTGGCCAAAGGATGGGCATGTTTTACCATGCAACAACTCCTTTGGAAGGCCTTCCAGAGTGGCTAGACCCAGTCACATGGACACTGGCAGTGGCAAGTCCCACCTTCCCACCCCCACACTGGTGTTTGACACTATATGTCACAGTTTGTGCCAGCCTGAGCCTGTGATGCTTTGGACCCTTGCCCTCACAGCCTTCAGAGTCTGATGGTTTTCCTTCCTCCCTGTCCCCTGCCTCTCTCAACACCAGGAAGGAGGAGAACACTCGGAGCTTGCTAAACGACAAGCGGGAGGTGGTGGCGCAGCGGCAGCGCTACGAGCAATACAGCGTGGTGGTGGAGGAGGTAGGAGGTTCCAAGCCAGGCCTTTGCTGGGGGCAGTGGGGGTGGGGGCAGGTTGTGCAGGACCAGCCAGCTCAGGGTCCTTCTGCCCCACACTTCTGCCATTGCAGGTGCCACTGCAGCCTGGCGAGGGCCTGCCCTACCGCGGTGACGACTATGAGGACGAGTATGATGACACATATGACGGCAACCAGGTGGGCGCCAACGATGCTGACTCAGATGATGAGCTCATCAGCCGCAGGTGAGGCTGCAGGGCCCTAAGAGGGCAGAGTTCTGGGGGGGCACAGCAGCACTCCTGAACCCTCTTGTTTATACAGATGGGGAGGCCAAGGCCCTGATCATGGGAGCAAGTCAGAGGTAGGGCCAGGGCCCAAACTGAGGCCTCTTGACTCCTAGTCCAGTGCTCCCTCCACCATCAGCCAGCCCCTTGGCCAACTAGTTGGTCCAACCCATGCTGAATGGGGAGGCATTTCTTTGGTTTCTCACAGTCCTTTTACATTGTTCTTCTTAACTGCAGAAAACTCTCTGAAGTGGGATCTCAGATTTCCCAATGCAGATAAAAGCAGAGCTGCCCCAGCTCAACTTCCCCTAAGCCCCCACATCAGACTCTGGTACCCTCAGAGAGTCAGGGGGCTGGAGCAAAGCTGGCTTGAAAAGCACTTTGGTTTTTTGTCCAGCTGCCTGAGCCCATCCCCATCCTGATGACCCCCTCTCACCCAGCCCAATGCCTTCCTCCCCAAGGCTCCCTCTCCAAGTTTAATCTAGTCTTTGATCTCACTTTCTCTCTAAACCCTCAGGCCCTTCACCATCCCTCAGGTGCTGAGAACCAAAGTGCCTGGAGAAGGGCAGGAAGAGGATGAGGAGGAGGAAGAGGAAGAGGCTGAAGACGAGGCTCCAAAGGTACTTCCTTGGCAGGTGGAAGATGAAGGGGAGGGTGTAGTTCCCAAGGAGCAGATTAGGACCACCACGCCCCTGCTTGCCTGCATCTGGCTTTAAGGCGGCCGTTGGATCACTACCAGGGAAGAAGAGGGGCTCCTTTGAGCCTAGGATGCCTTTTTGGAGAGCTGCTGGCTTAGAACTCCCCTCCACTACCTAGTGAGGGCTTAGGGGATGGATTAGAGGCCAAGCCTTTGAGCTGCTGGATTCATTAGGCCCAGGAGTCTGGGCCTGAGACTGGGCTGAGAGAAGGGTAGCTCTTTGCCACCATGCTTAGGATAGTAATTCTGAAACTCAGAGATGTTAGAGCCCAAGAGCCCTTGGAGGTCATCTGAGCTGGTGGGTTTGAAACTTCTGTTTTTTAGCAGCTGAACTTTTTCTTCAAATAAAGCCTTAACTAGAACCTCAGCATATAAAACAGATAAGGGCAGTGTTGCTCAGGTTGAACAGAGTGGCACCCTGGGACCTCTGGATCACCTCGTACCCTCCCACCAGAGTGACAAATTCAGATGTGTCCAGACAAATGCAGGCTACCCAATGTAAATGAGTAGCAGAAACTGATGGAAACTATGGCCAGTGTGGTAGGAGCACACATACAATCTGCCCAAGGGGCTTCTCAGCATAAACATAGGCCCAGAGCTTCCAGGGCTTTCTCTTCCTCCCAGGCACAGGATTAGCCCAGATTTCTTTTATATATATATAAATTTATTTTTAATTGGTGTTCAATTTGCCAACATATAGAATAACACCCAGTGCTCATCACGTCAAGTGCCCACCTCAGTGCCCGTCACCTAGTCACACCCACCTCCCCTTCCACCACCCCTAGTTCATTTCCCAGAGTTATAGCCCAGATTTTTATGTAAAATCTTCCAGTTTTCAAATGTTACCAGTTGTACTTGTTTTCTTTGTGTTTTTTTAAACAGTATAGGCCATTAAGAGCTGTCTGTGATCCTTAAGTCACAGCCGCTAGTCCAGGCTCCTTTGCTTACTGGCAAAAAAAAATGGTCTTCAGGAGTGAATAGTCCCAGGGCACCTGGGTGTCTCAGTTGGTTAAGGATCTGACTTTAGCTCAGATCATGGTCTCAGGGTCCTGGGATTGAGCCCCATGTAAGGCTCCCATGCGGGATTTGATCCCAGGACCCTAGGATCATGACCTGAGCTGAAGGCAGATGCTCAACCACTGAGCCACCCAGTCGTCCCTCAAATCAATACATTAAATCTTTTTTTTTTTTTTTAAGATTTAATGTATTGATTTGTGAGAGAATGAGAGAGAGCACAAGCAGAGGAGAGAGGCAGAGGGAGAAGCAGACTCCCCGCTGAGCATGAGCCCAACATAGGACTTGATCCCAGGACCCTGGGATCATTACCTGAGTCAAAGACAGATGCTTAACCAACAGAGCTACCCAGGTGCCCCAAGAAATTAAATCTTACAAAAAAAAAAAAAGACTGGGAACTCCCACAGCACATTAGTAGTAGCACTAGAGTGAGGATGAGTCAACTCCCATGGGCAGCTATCTGGGCCTTTAAGATGGCCTCTCATGGTGGCCATCATGGCCTGTCCCCCATTTGTCATCCGTGTTCCAACTGTGATCCACCTGCCCCACCATGTCTGTGCAGGAAGCCTTAGTCCCTTTAGCTTCCTTCCCATCACGAGAGAGGTGGGAAGGACAGAGGAGAGAGGCTTCTGATGGGAACCTTGGACCCAAACAAGGGCAGCTCCCTTCTAGGGCATCACCCTGCCACACTGTGGCTTCTCCCACTCCTGGCCTGGAGGCATCAGCAAGATTCAGTCAGGCGCAGCCTTACTACAGCTTCAGGACATGGGGAGGCTCATGACTCTAGACTATTTTTCCCCCTTCCCGTCCACAGCCCGACCATTTTGTACAGGACCCTGCAGTGCTGCGGGAGAAAGCAGAAGCCAGGCGGATGGCCTTCCTTGCCAGGAAGGGGTGAGCATTTCAAAGAGTTGTTTCTGGTGGGAGGGGACCCGTCTGGAGACGGCTCAGTCAACCACCTAGGAAGCCCACACCTAAACTCCAAGTGTATTACATGTATTAATGTAACCCTCAGGAGGACCCTATGAAGTAGCCACTTTATCATCACCCTCTTACAGAGGAAGGAACGGGCTCATCCCTGTACCCAGGCCCTCCTCTCCTTGCTGCAGGCTATGGTTAGCCCACAGCTGGGCCAGGGACCCATCTGGAGGCAGGGCTTAGGGAAGAGAATTCACCAGACACAGGACCAGCCAGAGCCCCCAGAGCCCTGCCCTTGCTGGGCTCCATTACTTCTCCCACTGGAAGTGGGGACATGGGTGTCCTGGTCCAGGTGGCATGTCCTCTCCCATGGGTCCTCTGAGAAAGGTGGCGGGCTCTTCCCATATGTTGGGGCGGGTTGTTCCTCCCTTAGGTACCGGCATGACAGCTCGACTGCAGTGGCTGGCAGCCCCCGGGGCCACGGGCAGAGCCGTGAGACTACCCAGGAACGCAGGAAGAAGGAAGCCAACAAGGCCACACGAGCCAACCACAACCGGAGAACCATGGCTGACCGCAAAAGAAGCAAAGGCATGATTCCATCCTGAGGCTGTCATGTTGGGGCCAGCCGGGAGGCAGCAGCACCAGACTTGCCAGGCTGAGTTACCATAGCCTTGGATCTCCTCACCACTTGGCCTCCTGCCAGGGTCCCGAATTCAACTCCACCCCTCAACAGCCTCAGCTTTGTAGCCCCTGAGAAGGCCGCCTCGTCGTCGTCTACCAGCCAGCCGTGAGCGCCTTCTTGCAGAACACACAGTGCCTTATCCCACAGTGGAGGAACTCCTGGGCCCAGAGAGCAGGCAAAAGGGATGGGGATAGAGCCCCAAGGCAAGCCCCACAAACCTCATGCAGCAAGACACCAACTACTCTTTTACCCTAGATGGCAGGAAACCTCTAAATTCAAAAACAAAGACAAGGCCTGCAAATAAAGTTTTTGACCCTTTCAAGCAGTGATCCATGATGTGCCCCTGGCCTGCTCCGCCTGTCTCCCTTCAGCGACAGCCACCATCAGGAGAGCAAGAGAGCAGGGTGATCGCTGCTCTGCTCATCAGCCTTTCATATTTGCCTCTCATTTTAACCCCTCCTGATGTTGCCCTACTTTGCTGTGTGGCCCTAAGCACATTACTTCCTTCTGTGAACCTTTAGTCCCTGCCTGCGGAAGGAAGAGATAAGGGTGTGAGGCCCTATGGTCCTTTCCATGTTCTCTTTCAGTCTGTACGACCTCCACACTAGGAGGTAGGTACTTTTTCCAGGCCCTATGCTATAGGTGAAGTGCTGTAAACTGAAGGTGAAGGTTCCTGCCCTGGCAACATCCAGGAAGTGGGAGAACAAGGATTAGACCCTCAGTCTAACCCCTGGCCTTTATAGAGTCCTAGATTCCCATTGGTGGTATCATCGCCATCTCATAGCTGACCCAAGGATACTTTTCCAGTAGCAGAGCCGGGACCAGAGCTTGGTGCCTCCTGATTGTGGGGCACCATCAAATCCTCCAGAATCAAGGAGTCAGAAACCAGAAGACACTAGTAAGAATGTCACTGCTAAGCCCTGTTGAAGGACTTGGGCCTTGTTCCTTAAAACCCCCTCCTGGGCATAGCCAGTTGGTTTCCAGTGTAGCAGCAGCTGTGAGGTATCCTGATTCCTGGGCCCCCCCAGAATGATCAACAGAGGATCGACTGTGGGGTATTTATTTGCTGGCCTGATCCTACCCAACGTAGCCTGGAGTCCTTCCATGGGAGCCAGGGCCCCTGCCCATCTAGACCTTGACAAATCACCCTAGATGCTTGTGTAATTTATTTGCACGAGGTTAGGATGAGTGTCCGGAGCAGCAAGGCAGACAGGCACTTGACGAATTGGTTTTGTTAGGTCAGCTGCACAAGTGAAAATCAATAACAATTCCTTTGAGTCATGCCGGTTCTCTTGGTACATTTGAGATGCAGAGCAGATACAAGAGTGGTGTCTTCCCCTTGAGCTGCCGAATTAGCTGAGATCAGGCTCAGGATCAGCCATTCTGACAGGCAGCAGGAAGACTCTGTTTCCTCCTAGAGGCATTTACCAGGGAGGGTCATTTCTTTTCTCTCTCCTTGAACACCTCAGACCCAGCTCTTGGCCCTGGAGTAAGGGGAGGTGAGTTGGGGGAGCTCTGGGCTTTACCTACCTTACTTGTTACTGTTCACACATCCCCTCTCACCTTCATTTTGTCATATGTATACCTCCTGACTACTGGGAGTGGTGTTCAGGCCTCACATTGGCATCCTGGTTTAAAGGATTGGAGAAGATAAACGATTTTTCAGACTTTCCAGAATGTACTCCCAGGTCATACTTGATCTCCCTAGAAGAACTATGTTCTTTCTCATTTCAGATCTTAGGGCACCCTTTCAGGGATGCTTTGCAAACGCCTCACTCAGGAGTCATCCAGAACAGTGCTGGTAGGCATACCTCTTCACCTCTCGGGGCCTCAGTTTTCCCATCTGCAAAGTGGGTATATTGGGCCGGGTGAGTGGTTCCTTTCCACTCAGTGCCAATTAGATCCTCTGAGGAGGCCTCAAGATTTAAGATGGGCAATGGCAGAAGTGTTACAAGTGAAATGGGTGGGAGACCTGAGCCCTGTTCACTTGATCACTGGGCCCCACCACCCCACTACTACTCCTAAGCAGGAATTTCTAAGTGCCTTCTCTGCACCCTGTTAGAGAACATGACTATCACAGGCATTTCCCAAGAAGCTTTTACAACCTAGTGCCTCCAAGAGGACTTAGGACTTTGAGTGTCTTTCTTCCTAGCTCATGAGTGGCAATGATGGTGGACGTGTTTGTTTGAACAGTGCTTCTGTGCCTCTGAGAGGTGGGTAGGGCAGAGCCTGTCATTGATAAAAAGGGACCCAGGAGCCCAGGGAGGGCAAGTAACTTGCCCAAAGCCCATGGCAAGTCAGCAGCAGAGCCTGGATACTGATCTTTCTTAATTCCAGGTGTAGTCTGAAAAAGTAAGTGAATAACAGGAACCTGCCTGTCCCTGTCACACTGGGAGCTTGGGTTAAACAATGCAGGGAGGGAAACAAAACACAAAAGTAAACCCACCAAAAATGCAGGGAGTGATTGTGGAACCCCCCTGCTTTAAAATGATGTCAATGAATACTTACTTGGTAGCAATGTGAGAAACTAAATATTGAAGAATAAATTTGTTGTTGTTCTTGTTTTTAAGAGAATAAATTGGATGTTAATGCTTCATGATTGTGAAAATATTTTTTTTTCCCTCAGTAGTCTTCTTTTTTTTTTTAAGATTTTATTTATTTGAGAGAGCGTGAGTTGGGTAAGGGGCAAAGGGAGAAGCAGACTCCCCATTGAGCAGGGAGCCCAATGTAGGGCTCAATCCTGGGACCCTAAGATCATGACCCGAGGCAAAGGCAGACACTTAACAGACTGAGCCACCTAGGCGCCCCTGTGAAAATATTTTTTTTAATTTGCATACAGACCAAGTCTGAAAAGGACTGTGTATAAACGAAAATGACAGTAAGATCATATTTGTAATGAGAGCAAAAGCACTTGCTAAGTACTTAACCATGGTCAGGGGTTCTGGTGGGCTCTTTCCTTGCATTTACCTTGTCTAATTCTCACCAGGTAGGAACAGATGAGAAAACCAAGGTCACAGAGGATAGGCGACCTAAGGTCACACACTTAGCATATGGCCAAGGAGGGATTCAGCCCCAGGCTCATCTCCTAAAGCCCACGCCCTTAGCCCCTACACCACATGCTATTCCTTTCTTTCCCCCACATCTGCATCTTTGTCACGACTGTTCTTAACAAAGAAAGGAGAAAATACAAGTCACATAGCTGTAGGGCAGGGGGATGGGAAATCCTAGTAAATCAGACCAGGTTGATGGGACCCTCCCCACCTTGTATGTATGTTGCACTATTGGATACTGTCCCATAGATCTCAGATGCCCTTGTTTTTTATTTTCACTTTGTTTTCAGATTCATTCATCCTTCTGTTTGTCCAGTTTGCCATGAAACCCATTGAATGATTCTTCGTTTTTTTTAAAGATTTACTTATATATTTATAAATGATAGAGAGCACAAGCAGGAGGGGCAGAGGGAGAGGGAGAGAGAATCTCAAGCAGACTGCACTGAGCACAGAGCCCAACATGGGGCTTGATCTCACGACCCTGAGATCATGACCTGAGCTGAAATCAAGAGTGAGACACTTAACTGATTGAGCCCCCTAGGCGCTTCTGGTTCTTCATTTTTACATCCAGTCCCTGTCCAGGGGAAGCAGAGAAAAGACTAGGAGTAGAGCTCTCTCAGCCAAGATGGAGACAGCAGAGCCTAAGGAGTACTGAGGTGTGGGAGGAGGCCAAGAGGCTGGGGTGAAAGGATCTAGAGGAAGGGAACCTTAGAATTAGGACCACAGAACAGGCCATGGCCCAGACATTTGTCTCAAGCAGTCACTCCAAGTATTTACTGCCTGCCCTCAGGGCTCGGGGCATGGACAGTCAGCCTGGTTGGGAGGACCAAGGAAGGAAAGGATAAATGCATCCACTCAGCTCTTTACCAAGATCTACTAGGTGCCAGGTACTGCATCAGGCATGTGTGAGGAAGACTGGGCCCCTGGCCTCACGGAGTTCACAGTCCAAGGCAAGACATTTAGGCAAAGTGATTTACTCACAGTTGTGCTAAGCCCTAATAAGAAATGAACAGGCAAGGTGAATGGAAGCCAAGAGCAAAGAGACTTTTCAGAAACAGAGGGTAGTGGTTACAGTGTCAGGCAGCAGCTGGGAGGTCAAGGCTTACTCAATGAGGCTCACTGGGTTTCTGCCCCACCTTTGCTAGGAAGTGATGGGGAGGCATGGAAAGAATGGAAGGTGAGGGAGAGAAGGCAGGAGTGTGGGCCCTTCCAAGGAACTTGGCATCAGACAAGAGGAAGAGGGAGCTGAGAGCTGAGGAGGGGGCATTGGAAACCAGACCATGTTGATGGGATTACCTAGGAGTAGGGGAGGCACCAGAGTTCTAGAAGATCCACTTGGAGGGAAGGCTAGTCCGCAGTAGGAGTTCCCCAGATCAGCCTGGTGTCAGGTCCTAGCTAGATCTCTGAGTGCTGGGGCAGGAGGAAGGGACCTTGACTATGGCCAGAGGCCATTGTTGCAATTCTGCAGCCTGAGGTAAACAATGTAATCTAAAGGTTACTATCTCCAGCCCTGGGTGTGTGTGGGGGAGGGGGGGAGTGAGGGGGATGGAGGGCAGTATGTCTTAAAATGAGAATCAAATTCTCACTTCACATCACACTGGAAATTCCCAACAATCGATAATCATCAAAAGAATTTTACACAGCTGATAGACTTCGGGGAGCCCTAAAGGGCATTTTGTCCAGAGTTTCTCAACCTATTTAAACTCCCAACCCTCCCCCATTCTCAGACCCTGGGATCTCAGGTACCCCCACCACCCAGGCAAGTGGGAGAAGTTTGCCTCGCTTAAGAATTCGCTGGGCTTTCATGGCGCTCTCCCAGCCGTGGAGGTTATATCATTTAGCTTTACTCGCTGTGGTCTGAATTACAAAAACAACAGGCACTTAATTCTAGTTTCCCAACTATGAAATTATGACATTGAATATGCTTTTTCTGGCTGCACGAGCCCATGCTAGGCACTCTGATGGGTCCCCTAAGCGTTCCACCATCCCAAGGGAGTAATTATGGTTTTCTTCTTCTTAAAGTGGTTTTCACAGAAGAGCCAGGCAGAAAGGGGGCCCTTCAGTGGGGTGAGGACCAACCATGCCCGTCCATTTAGGAATTTTACATGCAGAGCTTACACGTAGGCTCCTGCCCTGTCTCCCTTCCTGTGGTCTAACTTGCTTACTCTGCATTCTTTCCTGCAACCTCGCAGATCTCAAGAGCCCATACTTTTTATTGTTCTTTTGTTCATCAAGGGTGGCAAAAGGAGCACTAGACTGAAGGTCAGGAGGCTGGGGTCTAGGCCCTTAGATTCCAACAAGCCATTTGACCCTGAGTCAGTTCCTTGGCCTCTCTGGGCCTCAATTTCTTCTTACAAGAAATGGGGATGATCATTCTGTCACCCCTCTTGCCTCGTGGGCACGGCTAATGGTGAGGGCAGCTGAGTGCATGCTGGGTGGGGGCAGAGGGCACTTGGAGATTGGTGAATCTTGCTCAAAGGGCAGAGAAGAAAACTGAGGGCAGTTTTCGGGCTACTCTGCATTTAGGGCAATTTCCTTTCCTCTCTTTTAATCACCCTGCCAGAAACTTCTTTTGCACAAATCACCCATTTCCAGCAGGCACATTTCCAATGGAATGCCGGGGTTCCAGGGCCAGGAAAAGTTCGAGAGCTGCCTCCGTCTGGATTTTCGCTGACAATTCTCAGTGGAAGGACAGAATCCGGGAATGATGTGAACTCCAAAGCTTTTGGCTCTATGAGCAAGTTCTGTCAGGAAACCACCTTCCCAAAGCTCCTCCCTCTAGGGGGAGCCTGGGAGCTGTGGCACTGGGACCCCTCTGGGTGATTAGACTGTTGCCCCTTCCCTCTGACAGGCAAATCAGGCACTGCAGCACAGAACCGATGGGCAGATGGACAGAATCTGATCACTTCTGCAACCAAACCACCATATTTGTTCAAGCTGCCATGTCTGGGTTAGCAAATGGCTTCCCAACTGGTCTCCTTGCTTCTACCCTTGGCCCCTGAACTGCAAGCAACATGATCTCGTTAAAATACATGCCCTTAGTTTGTTCAAGTGGTTTCCTATCTTGCTCAGAGAGAAAGCCTAAGACCATACGATGACACTCAAGGCTTTCAATGATATGTCCCCCATTATTTTTCTGCCTCCATAAAGAGGAATTCATTGGCCTAAAAATTCATTCATTGGAATTCACAGGAGAGAGGCAACAGATGAGGACCAGCTCCATGACCCCGCCACAGGGGTGTGTACAGCCTGTCCCAGCTGGCAAGTCAGACTTCCCCACTCAGGGGGGGTCTACAGAGAAAGGCATTGGTTCCTTCCCCAGAGTATTAACACAGAGTAACATGCAATGGCCATGCCAGAACTTTTCTTTGGGGATCAGGGTCCTCCAAATGGCCAGTGGCCTATTTGGCTTTCAACATTTACAGCAGGGGCTGAGCTCTGGGGTTAGAACCAAACTAGTCTTAGCCACTCTCTGGCTCTGTGACTCTGAGCAAGATAGCCTCATTTTTCTGAGCCACAGTTGTCTCTAAATTGAGATGTCGGCAGGATGACTGGGACAAGGTGTGCAGTTCTGGCCCGCTGCGAGGCAGGCTAGTGAACTCACACAGCCCTGCTCACTGGGACCCAGGATGAGAGTGGTGAGTGCCTCCCACCAATGCCCCAGATTTCTGTGTACCCCATCTCTCACCCTTCAGCACATCTGCTGTGACCCCTCTATGGCAGTCTTCCAGAAACCTCTAGGCTCAGGATAATCTGGACACACAAGAGCTGGCAAGAGAAGAAGACTGGTACAATCCAGCCTAGTAAGTGTGTGATAGGTGCCCTGCTTAGCTTTGTGTGACAGAAATTACCTTACTGAATCCTTGAGACAAAGCTAGATGATAGGTGTGATTGTAAGCCTCATTTAGAGGTTCAGCCACTTGCTCATGGCTGAGTCAAGATTTAAATACAGGTTTGCCAGCCTCCAAAATCCATATTTTCTGCCATTTGGCTTTCTGCCTCCCTATAGCTTGACACTTACTCCATGCATAGTTGGCTCAGCACAGAAAAGAGGACCTATCACCTCCTTTGTTCTAAACACCATATTTCTATTAATATAACCTGTAATCAAGTCATTCCATTGACAGAGATGAGAGCAGGAAGTTGGGCAGGATATATTTTCCAAATCTCCACTTTGCAATAGTTTCCTCTGTCTGCTAGTAAAAGGAAAGCATGTCCCTTAGAGGGTCCAGTTTGACAGAGGTATATCATTAGGAAAGATTAGTGAGCCGAGGAGATAAGACATCACACAGAATTGCAGCCCCAGGGCAGGAAGTAGCCTCTCCGTTGGAGGCCTGTACAGAAGGGAGACAGCAGTGCACTCAGACAGCTGGAAAGGAGGAAGATAGACAAAAGCAGAGAGGAGTCCGTTACATGGTTAAAGGTGTGGGGAAGAGATAAGGACTGCCTGAGGAATACACGAGTCTGCTGGAGTTTAAAACAGTGTTAGAGACAGTGAAAACAAGATTATCACAGGACACACAGGGGAGCAGGAGAAAGTGATCAGGCCTTAGAGGGATAGAAAGGATGTCAGGAACATGGTTTCAAAACAGCTGGGACAAGGGGTGGGGCACTTGAATGATTCAGCTGTACTGTCATCACCAAAGCTCTCAGCCTGTATTTTGTGGATCGAATATGCTAATTAGGCACTGTTCCCTGAAGACCGTGTGGGGGCCCCCCCACTCAATGTACTCACTGTAACCACATAACAAAACCACTCCTGTTGGCATGTGCTAAGAACATGTTAAGCATTATTTCACATATCTTCCCAACCACCCTGTGAGATACAGTTATCATTATCCCATTTTCCACAGGAGGAAACTGAGTCTCACGGAGGGGAAGGTCACCTGGCTAGAGAGTAGCAGAGCTAGAATTCAAACACAGGCATGTGCTATTTCCATAATCCATGCCCAGGCACAAGATGGGAGGGCAAAGGGACCCACAGCAAGGACCGTATTTGGAAGGTTTGTAAAGTGAGATTTGAGGTAGCTTGAATCTTAAGCGTCAGGTTATGGAATTTGAGCTTGATCTTACCAGTAGTGGGGAGCCATTGAAGTTGTTTGAGCAAGGGAGTTGATCTGGCAGTCTTATGACGGTGCAGTGGAGAAGTGTCCAGAGCAGCCGAGGAAGTTTTCTGTGCAGGAGTTTTGAAGGGAGGATAGGCCATGAGCAGCAGGAAAAGCAGTCAGTACCTCTGTACTCACAGACTGCCGGCTAAGTGGCTCCCAGCTGACACTTTCTCTGCATTCCATCATTGCCTTGTCCTTGATGTCGGCTGGAGTCTGCCCTTGGCATGCAGTCTGTGTATAAATCCAAGCATATCAGGCCAAGGCCCCAGTGAAGAGAGATAAATGATTTTTACACAGCATGGAGCTGTGGATATGAGCATAGCCTCTGGAGCCAACTGTCCTGTATTTGAACCTCTGCCCTACTTTCTCTAGCTGTGTTACCCTGGGCAAGATACTTAAGGTCTCTGAACCTCATTTTTCACGTGTAAAATAGGGGTAGAGAACAGTGCCCACCTCAGATTGAGGATATAGTGACATAGGATATGTTAGTGGTACCAGGCCCAGGCCTGGCCCTGGTGAGTGTGAGGGGTGTGTGTGTGTGTGTGTGTGTGTGTGTGTGTGTGTGTGTGTGGTGTGTCCTCTGCATGGGCTAGTGCCTGCCCCTTTTACTAGGTGTTCATTCATTCTTCTCTTACACTGAAGCAACTGCCATAACCTCCATTTTGCCTAGGTATTTGTATTCCCCACAACTTTGCACGTTGCTCAGACATTTTAAATTCATTGATTTCTGTCCTTTCTTCACAAGACTTCAAATTTATCCATAGGACAGTCCTTGTTCCTTGTTATTGAAAGAGCTGGCTGAGTTACAGGATGGAATCTATTTCTTATTAATAACTTACATTGCTTTCCCCCCTCTTATTACAAAAACGGTACAATGCTTCATGGCATGGTTCACATCAGTAAGCAAAGAGAAAGAAAATTTCCACCATCCGGAAATAATTGCTGTTAGGATTTTAGCTTTTATCCTTCCAACATTATTTTAGAAAAAGGAGTATACATATGTGGATTTTTTTTACATATGTGTTTCCCACGAAAATGCGATCATATTACACATGCCATCATCCTTCATTTTTTTAAAAAAGATATTATTTATTCATGAGAGACACAGAGAGGCAGAGACATAGGCAGAGGGAGAAGCAGGCTCCCCGTGGGGAGCCTGAAGTGATACTTGATCCCAGGACCCTGGGGTTTACGACCTGAGCCAAAGGTAGACGCTCTACCACTGAGCCACCCAAGTGCCCCTCATCTACATCCTCTTTAATGGATTAGTGGTGTTCTATCATGATACTATACTTCAGTCAGCCCATGCCCTGTCATTGTGCATTTTGATTGTTTCTCATTATTTGCTATGAAACTACAGTGAACCTCCCTGGGTAAATATTTGTCCACATCCATGACTATTTTCTCAGGGCAAATTCTTTGAATTATTTTTGACTGTTAGGTTGGCCTTCCTTCCAAGCAGGATTTGAGAAGGATCATTTCCTGTATCATTGCTCACGCTGGGTATTATAATTTTTAAAAATCTTCACAAGTTTAATATGTAAGAGGATATCTAGCTATTTTTATTTTGCAAATCTGTTCTCACAGAGCCTCAAGGAGTAGATGCAGGTATAAAATGGAGCAGAGAGAGTGGGGGAGATGGACAAAATGGGTGAAGAGTGGGAGATACAGGCCTCCAGTGATCAAATGAGTAAGTCATGGGAATAAAAGGTACAGTATAAGGAATATAGACAATGGTATTATAATAGCATAATATGATGACAGATGATAGCTACACTTAATGGTGAGCATAGCATAATGTATAAACTTGTCAAGTCACTGTGTTATACACCCGAAACTAATGTAGCACTGCGTGTCAACTACAAATTAAAAAATTAATTTAAAAAATTAAATGGACCTGAGAAATAAACCTCCTGCACACTAACCCCCAACCCAGAGTCCTGGGGAACCCAGCCTATTATAGGTATCATCCTTGTGTCTACTGGGGAAAAGCCTAGAATGTTCCAAGGGCTGGTCACTTTTTTCTTTGAGCTGCCAGGACAACTTGGACTCCACCCAGAGCTGAAAAGTTTTGAACCTTGGCAGGCAGCTGTAGAGTGCCAGCCTGGATAGTCCCTGGCTGGGTTAATTAAGCAGTCAGCTGGGTGAGGATTTACCTCACAGTAATCCTTACTCCCCTTGACACCCCTCCAAGATGACAACATCTCCAGAAATAACAAGAATCATAGCTGCCATTGTGCAATATCATGGTGGATATTTTACAGATGAGAAAACTGGCTCACTGACAGTAAGTAACTTGCCTAATTCACACAGCCAGTGAGTGGTGGGGCTTGAATTCTAACCCAGGACTGTCCATTCTTTACACCTCACTAGATCTATTCAATGGGAATAATAAAACAACCTCTTGGATTATTGTTCAAATAAAGTGACACATAAACTGCAAAGCACTTAGTACAATGCCTGGCTCATAGTAGGTAGTTGAGAAATGTAACCTATTAATCATAAACCCTCCAGTGGCTTACCTTTCTTTTTAGAATAAAATTCAAACTCCTTTGGTATGACCTACAAGACCGTACAGTATCTGACCCTATCTATTACTCCTTCACTTCCTTCAGTTCAGTGAATAAGCCAAACCCATATCCACCCCAGGTCCTTTTCATTCACTGTTCTTATTTCCTGAAATACTCTTACTCTTTTTTTTTAATTTTTAATTTTTATTTATGATAGTCACACACACACACAGAGAGAGAGAGAGAGAGAGAGAGGCAGAGCCATAGGCAGAGGGAGAAGCAGGCCCCATGCACCGGGAGCCCGACGTGGGATTCAATCCCGGGTCTCCAGGATCGCGCCCTGGGCCAAAGGCAGGCGCCAAATCGCTGCGCCACCCAGGGATCCCAATACTCTTACTCTTGATCTTTACCTGGCTGAAATTTCTATTTAAATCTCACCTCAGGGGCACCTAGGTGGCTCAGTGGTTGAGCGTCTGCCTTTGGCTCAGGTAGAATACTGAGGGGTCCTGAGCGAGTAGAGCATACTGGATGCCAACTTCCCAGAAGAGGATTTCAGAGGGCTTTGGTAGCTAGCTTTATGAGGCACCCAAGCATTTAAGCTTTTCCTGACACCTGTGGGAGGGGAGCAGGTGGGGAGTCCTTGGGGCTTTCTCACTGTAAAGACTGTCCCAGCTCTTGACTCCAGGAAATACCTCAGGCTGAGCTTGGGAAGGAAACTTTTTCCAGTAATAAACAGCTTCTTGGTGCCAGTCTGAGGAGGGTGTTAATCCTCATTTCCCCCACCTGGGAGGCACACCCACCCAAGGAGCTCTGGGGAGGCCCAGCTCCCAGTTGGCAGTGCTACTCGAGGATGAATCCTCATTGCATCCTCAGGAAGGGGAACTCTGGGCCTCCAAACAGCTGGGTTCTAGGCCAGGAGCCAGGGCGGGGGGCTCACATTTTGCATTTCTTTGCATTCACACTTTCTCTGGGCAGCCCCCTTTTAACTTATTCCTCCCCCATTATAAGAATAATACATGCTTAGGCCTCCTGAGTGACTCAGACAATTAAACATCTGCCTTTGGCTCAGGTTATGATCCCAAGGTCCTGGGATGGAGCCCTGCAACTGGCTCTCTACTCAATGCAGAGCCTACTTCTCTCTCTCCCTCTGCCCCTCTCTCTGCCTTGTGCTCTCTTTTTCTCTGCACTCTCTCTCTCAAATATTTTTTTAAAAATCTAAAAAAAAAGAATGCATGCTTGATGTAGAAAACTTAAATAGCAGAGAGAAATACAACAGAAAATAACTCAGAATTAACTTTTATTAACAATTTTTAAAAATATTTAATTTATTTATTAATTCATGTGACACACACAGAGAGGCAGAGGCAGAAGCAGGCTCACTGAAAGGAGCCTGATATGGGACTCCATCCCAGGACTCCGGGATCACCACCTGAGCCATAAGGCTGAGCTCATAAGGCTCAACCATTGAGCCACCCAGGTGCCCCTCTATTAACAATTTGTAGTGAGCATTTCCAATTTTTTTCTTATACGAAAAAAATGCATCATGCTTTACATGAATTTGTGGCTTTTTTTTCTCACTTAGCTTTATATTTTGGCTTCTTTTATCCATGTTTTATGTGAACAGTCTTCTTAATCATTTTTTACTTGCTTTTTTCAAAAAATTTATTTTAGAAAGAAAGAATGCGTGTTCACACAAGCAGAGGGAAGGGCAGAAGGAAAGGGAGAGAATCTCATGCAGACTCTGACTCCCCGCTGAGCACTGAGCCCAGTGTGGGGCTGGGTTTCACCACCCTGAATTTGCCGCTTAACTTACTGAGCCACCCAGGCTTCCTTTACTTTCTTTCTTTCTTTCTTTCTTTTTTAAGATTTTATTTATTTATTTGAGCATGAGAATGAGCACAAGCAGGGGGAGTGACAAGAAGGAGAGAGAGAAGCAGGCTCTCTGCTGGGCGACCCAGGCCGATCCCAGGACACCAAGATCACAACCCAATCCAAAGGCAATGCTAGGGCAGCCCTAGTGGCTCAGCCTTCAGCACTGGGCGTGATCTTGGAGACCAGGGATCGAGTCCCACATCGGCTCCCTGCATGGAGCCTGCTTCTCCCTCTGCCTCTCTCTCTATGTCTCTCATGAATAAATAAATAAAATCTTAAAAAAGAAAAAAACAAAGGCATATGCTCAACCAACTGAGCCACTCAGGTGCCCCTTGCTTTCTTTATTACAGAATATTTTTTATTAGAATATCAATACCTACTTGTAAGAAAAAAAGGCAATATCTATTGCACAAAGTGGAAGTTCTTTGAAATCCCACCTCTCAGAGATAATTGCCATGAAAAGTTTAATTTATATCCCTCAGTATTCTGTGTGCACATATTGATGTGTATGTATTTACATAAAAAGGATAAAAATAAACACAAATTTTGAAGCTTGATTTTTTTTTCTTTTCATTTTCTTCATACCTACACACTGAGCCATTTCAGTCTCCTTAATGTCCACGTGTCTGTGCTAGGAATCTACCTCTTTAGTTAGCTACTTCCCTATTGAAGATTATTTTCTTTTCTTTCTTTTTTTCTTTTTCTTTTTTTTTTTTTTTTTTTTTTTGAGAGAGAGAGACACGAGCAGGGGTTGGAGAGAAACAAATAGACTCCCCACTGAGCAAGGAGCCTGATGTAGGGCTCAATCCTGAGACCCTGGGATCATGACTCCAGCTGAAGGCACTTAACTGCTACCTGGGTGATTAAAAAATCTTCTAGATTTTTAAAATTCCAAACAATGCTCCAAGGACTTTTTGTATGTGTGCACATGCACATGTGATTCTGGAGATGTTTTTCTTTCTTTCTTTCTTTTTAAAGATTTTATTTATTTATTTGAGAGAGAGAGAGAGTGCACAAGCAGGGGCGAGGGGCAGAGGGAGAGAGAGAAGCAGCCTCCCCGCTCAGCAGGGAGCCCAATGCCAGGCTCTATCCCAGGACCCTGGGTTCACAACCCAAGCTGAAGGCAACCGCTTAACCGACTAAGCCACCGAAGCACCCCTGGAGAAGTTTTTCTAGAAGTGTAATGTCAGGATCCAAAGGAATACGTATTAAAGAAAAAACAAACAAATTGGATTTCATGATCTTTTTGAAGATTTTTAAAGTAATCTCTACACCCAACATGAGGCTCAAACTCACAACCCTGAGATCAAGAGTCCCACATTCTTCCAGCCAGGCGCCCCAGGGATCCAAAATTTAAGAGCATGCATATGTACATAGGGGGAACTCACACACAGATATGGAAATTCCCTGGTATTGCTAATCTTTTTCATCTTTGTTGATTTGGCAGGCAAAAAATAGTATTCCACTTTATTAATGAAATGGGCATCATTTCATGTTTGTAGCCATTTGTATTTCTTGTATTAATTGCCTATTTGTGTCATTAGCCTTAGCTTCCGAGTTATTCACCTGTTTCTTATTAATTTGGAAATGACTGTTTCATGTATTAGTGAGGTTGGTGCTTTCCCACATTTGTTGGATATTTTCTTCCAATTAAAACAAGGTTTTTTTTTTTTTTTTTTTTAAAGATTTTATTTATTCATGACAGACACAGAGAGAGAGGTAGACACACAGGCAGAGGGAGAAGCAGGTTCCATGCAGGGAGCCCAATGTGGGACTCAGTCCCGGGTCCCCAGGATCATACCCTGGGCCGAAGGCAGGCGCTTAAACCGCTGAGCCACCCAGGGATCCCCAAAACAAGGTTTTAAATGACTGCATATTTTACCCCAATAGTAATTCCTATTTTGGATATTTTGTTTTCATTTTTCCCATTATAAAAAACACCATGATGAACATCTCTTGTGGACACCCATTTTTTAAGGAAAATTTGCCACAAGTGGAATTTCTTGGGTCAAAGGTATGCACATTGAAGATACTAATACCTAGGTACAAAATATCCTATAAGATGGTACCATTTCACACACACTTTCCTATAGTACATGAGTCCTATATATATTTATATAGAATAGCATTTACAGTATCTCCTGTAGGAGTTTCAAGCCTCATGTTTGCCACCATATGCCTAGCAGCACCGAGTACAGTGCCTCACACAGTGGCCACCCAAATGTTTGTTGAATGAATGACCAGACTATGTTCCTTGAACCTCTCTTCTTCACAGTCCTGCTGCTCCATAGCCTACCGGCAGTCTTCTGGTTCTCCAGGTCCTTAAGCATCCCATGTGTCTCTACCAGCAGTATGTCCATGTGCCAGGATCTGTGACTGTGTTAACTGCATTTAACTCCTTTAATACTCACAAAGAACCCACACAGAAAGCGCTTCCATTATCCCCATGTAACAGACCAGGAAACTGAAGCTCAGAGAGGTCAAGTGCCTTGCCCTTGGTTCACACAGCTAAAACTGGTAGAGTGAGGATTCAAACCCACCAAATAAGCACCATGATAAACCAAACTTATTAGAGAGGGGAACCCTGGCAGGTTGGTCAGAGATTTGGTCCAACTTCGTCATCAGAAGATGCGCTGTGGCCCCAGAGAGGTATGCCAGCTGATGCCAGCATTTAATGGCAGCATAGAGAGGACCCTAGGGGCAGGGAGTGGCCCAAGACCCTTGGGCTAGGGTTTTTCTACCAGCTGAATCCAGGGCTTCCCTATAGTTAAGCCAGTCAGCCTCCCTCTGTATGATTTAAAAATGGAATTAATGGGGTGCCTGGGTGGCTCAATAGGATAAGCATCCACCTTCAGTTCAGGTCATGGTCCCAGGATCCTGGGATCCAGCCCAACATCAAGCAAGGCGCCTGCTTCTGCCCTTCCCCTACCTCTCCCCACCCTATTCATGCACACGGACTCTCTCCCAAATAAATAAATAAAATCTTTTTTAAAAATGGAATTATTGGGGCACCTGGCTGGCTCAGTCAGTAGAGCATGTGACTTTTTTGGATTAAGTAATCTCTACACTCAACGTGGGGCTCAAATTCAACCCAAGATCAAGAGTCGCATGTTCTACTGACTGAGCCAGGCACCCTGAGCATGAGACTCTCGATCTCAGGGTTATGAGTTTGAGCCCCCACGTTGAATGTAGAGCTTACATTCAAAAAGAAAAAAAAAATAGAGAAAGAGTGGAACTACTGATTTAGAAGCTAAAGTGGAAAGTAACACCTTCAATTGTACCTCATGTTTTGTAAACCAGAGTTCTTTGGAAGTTAATGGGGAACCCAAAATAATGGAATCTGCCATTCAGATGTTTGTAGAGGACTCTGAAGTGGTCTCAACCGACAAGTGAAGATCAGGTATAATTAACAAAGCACTAGATGCAGAAGCATGTCTCAGGATAATTTACATTTATTTATTGATGACTCCCAACATACTTCAAATGTGGCAGAAGTCAAAGAGTCTGTCAGGTGAAGCTGTTTCTTGCCAACAGCTAAAGGTGGTTGATGAAGAGTAATCTGAGCATCATCTTCAAGCTGAGGCCCTGGTTCTGGGCAAACAGCTGGTGCGTGGATCTGGTCCTTTCAGCGTGGGTAGGGGTGTCCAAGGAACTACTCCTTATTCTCATACTTGTGCTTGATGTGTTTCCATAGCTTCTGCATTTTAAAGGCAAGAACCACAAACTTTTAGCTTTGTCTCTCATATTTTACAGCTACTCCGACTGTTCTGGTCTCTAAAACAAACTTAAGAGAAACAGGTACCATGTCTGGACAATTGGGGAGGGCAAACTGGAAGCAACACTAGGCTTGATGCATATACTTAACACTTGTAAACTGCTTTGATGTTATCAATCCCATGTAAAGTTAAGTGGAAAAGGATGATCTTTCTTTTATGGGAAACTGAGGTAAAGAGACTGAGGTAATTACTCAAAAGTTCACAATCATTAGGGAACAGAGCCTCGAAGAGGTTGTCAACTTCCAGGTATTACTCAAGAGGTCCTAAATGCATAGCCCCAAATAATTCACATTGAACCATTTTTTATTTCCTTAAATCAATGATCCTTGGGTCAGGGATTAGTTGGATTCTCATCCCCACCCCCTTTTTAAAGATTTTTTTTTTTTTTTAAATAATCTCTACACCCAACATGAGGCTCACAGGGAAGTGATATCAAGAGTTGAGCACTCTACTACTAAGCCAGCCAGGTGCCCTTAATTCTCATTCCTAAAAGCACAGATTGGTAAGCTGACAGCATACTTAAAGCCCTTTCCCGAAGACTGGGAATGGCAAGCGGAACTGCTTGCAAGAGATTGAACAGTAGTAGCAACACTTTCATGGCAGCAAGTGGTCCTGGCCACAGGCCGAACAGCATTAGTGGACAGGGTCGGCCTGGGCTGTAAGGTCAGAGAGCTTCAAATTAAAAACACAAGTGAATGGTGAAACAAGGTTATCTGCAGGAGACCTTCCCTAGTATGAGCCACAAGTGTAATAATAAAAAGCATGTACAACAGCTAGCAGTGTCTGCACACAGTGAGTCTAAAAGGTGTGGTTATTCCCTATCTTCCGCTTTCACTTTCTCCTAAGGAATGTAACAAATGTTATTTTTTTGAGTACATCACCAACCAGGTACTGAGGCACCTTGCCTGCATCTCATACAATCCCCACAGTAGTTCCCTACTCTAGTTACCATTATCTCTAGATCACAGATAAAAATGAAGTTCAGAGAGGTTAAGAAACTCGCCCAACTGAAAGCCACAGTTACCAAGGTGACAAGACCCAGTATCCTCATGCAGAGCTCTCGGATTTTATATTGTCTCCTAATCGTTGTTACTACCACAATGTCTGCGTGGGAATCCTTGGAAAGTGAAGACTGCTGTATCTGAAAAGGCCAACCACAGTACCTAAGAAGCTTTCCTTTTCATGACCCCTGCCCTTTCAAATCTGCCCTTGAAACCCTCAGAGGAGACTGGGTCCGGGTTCCAGCCCAGACTCACCCTGATGGTGTAGCCCTAATCAGTCCTTTCACTGGCCTTTAGTTTTTGCTTCCGCAAATGGACAAGTGGGTATATGGGGTGTGAGATATCAATACTTAGAACCCACCTACCCACCCCCCATAGTGGGATCATTCAATGTTTTGGGATTCACATCCTGCGGAGAGGACATATGCCAGTCGACTAACAAAGACGCCCAACGTTTTCCCTCCTCTTAGTAAAGGTAGACTGGGTCCCACCCCACCTCCACTCCCACTGTCACCCCTCAGGCAGGCCCAAGGTCAGGGATGGCCCAGTCCCTCACCCCCTGGTTGATGTGTTCGTAGATCGCATCCGCGCCTTGATCGAAGGCGCGCTCGAAGAACAAGGCGCCCACGGCGATGGTGAGGGCGAAGGTGGAGGTCCTGCGGAACAGCAGCGAGTACAACCTCGCAGTAAACGTCGGGCCCGCCATGTTTCTCCGCTGTCAAGCCTGCGCCTGCGCCGCGGCCGACCATGCGCTCCAAAAGTCCTCCACGTGCAACACTCTATGGGATTTGTAGTTTTTCTGAATCTCAGTGCTTATCGTTCTGAAAGACAGAGGTAAGTGATGGCTTGCGGGGGTAAAAGTCTCATAGGATTCAGATCAGGACAGCCCAAATAGTGTGGTAAGACTTGTTACCCAGTGTTTCTCCTCAATAATTTCTTGCTGAGTGGACCAACCCAGAACTACAACACCCAGAAGGCCACGCGCTTCCCTTACCCGCCCCCCACCTCCCGCGCCGTCTCCCCCCGCGTCGTCTCAGCTACTTTGATTCCCAAAGGTTTCTGGGAAGGTCGGGCTGATACTCAAGGAAGGACTACGAACCCCAGCAAGCAGTTCGCGACACGAGGGCGCAGAAGGAGGAGGAGCTCGAGCCGTGGGGCCCTACGGAAGCAGGTACTCTACTCTCTCTTTGGCTGGACGTCGAGGGGCTGCGAGTGTTAGTCGTCTTCTCTCCACGGGAGAATAGGGGCTCTTCTTTCCAAGCCCCTGCCCCACTCTGTGGACCGCACCATTTAACGGAACGGGGAGTGAATAAAAGGGCGCCCAGGCCCCCGGCTCCTTCTCTGCGAGTCTTTTCTGTTATCCTCGAAGTCCAGGCCTAGAGTTGGAGCCTTTGGCAAAGTTGGGCCCAGGAACATTAACAGGCCTCTGGGGCAGGAGCGGTTCTGCACACGCTTTGCCCCCTAAAACTCTGGCCTAGAAGGGGCAGATCTGGGAACCACTCATTCTTTCTTGGGAATAGAAATAGGGGCTTTGGTATACTAGCGCCGTTCAACTGATGTTTTCGGAGCGCCACCTCTGGGCCATGCCCTGGGGACCTAGCGGTAAGCAAGTCCCTGCAGTCATGGAGCGCTCACCCAGTGTGTGGATAGATGCGGAGATGTGGTAACCACAAACAAGTAATACTCTAAAAAGCAAAAGACGGGTTGAGGAGAGTCTGGCGGTGCAGTTTTAGAGTGCCGAGGGAGACACTTTAACCAGAGACGGGAATGAATGGAAGTCGGCCAAACAGGAAAAGGTTGGTGCAAAGAAAAGGCTGCAGGAGTCCTGGAGTGCTTTAGGGGAGGTGGTAGGGCTGACTGTGAAGAGGTGGGCTTGGGTCAGCTCATATATGGCCTTGTAACTCATACTAAGGAGTCTTACTTATTTTTAATTGCTCTAGGAAGCCCCTGAAGGGTTTTTTTTTTTTTTTTTTTTTTTTTTTTTTTTTTTATGATAGTCACAGAGAGAGAGAGAGGCAGAGACACAGGCGGAGGGAGAAGCAGGCTCCATGCACCGGGAGCCTGATGTGGGATTCGATCCCGGGTCTCCAGGATCGCGCCCTGGGCCAAAGGCAGGCGCCAAACCACTGCGCCACCCAGGGATCCCAAAAGCAACAGAAATGCCTGATTGGGGAAGAAAAATGTGAAAAGCCCTAAAACCAGGATGAGTTAAACATAGCTGGGGTTATTTTCTATTTGCAAAGCATCCTGGTAGCTCCTTGGGGCAGAACGTTGTGAAGCTTCTAGGAAAGGATATCTATGCTGTGCTAACAACAAATCTGGCCGATGGGAAGTTCAGAGAAAGGAGGAATTACTTTAATAAGGATGAATTAGGAAAGACCACAGGGAGTTAAGTTACTTTATCGTTTTTTTTAGTTAATTTTCATTTTGGAGCAACAATTTTGAAATACCAAAATTTTCTTTAAGCCACTTACTCAACTTAGAAATTACTCTATACATATCATAAATCTAGAAAAATAAGAAAAATGATCTTTACTTTTCCTTTGATGTTTGAACTCAAGTTGAACTAACCTTAAATTCTTTTAAACAGCCCATCTACAGCTTAATTACATTCCCTTACACATTTATTTCACTTATAAATTTGATTTTCTTTTTCAGTACTTAAGATACATAACCTAACAAGTATGATTTCCTAAGAATATTTAAACATTACTAGAAAATCTAATAAATTAAACTTACAAACATAATGGATTTCAAGTTCTTGTAAACAGTTCAGTACTTTTAACAGAGACTTAAATTATTTTATGTCACTGGTTCTCAGTCTGGGAAGCTAAAAATATATATATACACGGGTGTCATCTCTGACACGAAATGAGGATATGGGGGGGGCGCCATCAGTAGCTTTCACAGCACTCCAGATGATTCTAATATGCAGCCAGTGTTTTTAATCATTGCTGACCATTCAACTTGAAATGATGGATCTAATATTAATTACTGATACATATTTTATCAATTGCCTAACTACATATATATATATATTTTGTCCATTCCTGAGTTTATTTTATTTAAATATTTTATTTATTCATGAGAGACAGAGAGAGAGATAGAGAGGCAGAGACACAGGCAGGGGGAGAAGCAGGCTCCATGCAGGAAGCCTGATGTGGGACTCGATCCCACGTCTCCAGGATCCTGCCCTGGGCTGAAGGCAGTGAGTGCTAAACTGCTGAGCCACCGGGGCTGCCCTACATATATATTTTTTAAACATCTTTTTTCTTTCTTTCTTTTTTTTTTTTTTAAACATTTTATTTATTCATTCATGAGAGACACACACAGAGAGAGAGAGAGAGGCAGAGATAGAGGCAGAGGGATAAGCAGGCTCCATGCAGGGAGCCCGATGCAGGACTTGATCCCAGGACTCCAGAATCACGCCTGGGCTGGAGGCAGGCGCTAAACCACTGGGACACTCAGGGATTCCCCCAACATCTTTTTTTCTTAGAGATTGTATATATTTATTTGAGAGAGAGACAGTACAAGCAGGAGGAGGGGCAAAGGGAGAGGAAAAGGGACAAGCAGACTCCCTGCTGAGTGCAGAACTCCTCCCAGGACCCTGAAATCATGATCTGAACTGAAGTCACACACTTAACGGACTGAGTCCCACAGGTGCCCCCCAACTATATATTTGAACCTCTGTATTTTTTTAAGTAAGCTCTGTAGGGTATGAACTCAAAACCCCAAGATCAAGAGTCCCATGCTCTACTGACTGAGCCAGCCAGGCACCCCTAACTTCTGTATTTTACTTTATATTTTTCTTAAGACTTTACTTTTAAGTAATCTCTACAGTCAACATGGGCCTCAAACTTAAAACCCCAAGATCAAGAGTCACATGCTCTACCAACTGAGCCAACCAGGCACCCCAATATATTTCTCAATTCCTAACTATGTATTTTATTTTATTTTATTTTATTTTATATTTTATTTTATTTTATTTTATTTTATTAAGATTTTGTTTATTCATGAGAGACACAGAGAGAGAGAGAGAGGCAGAGACACAGGCAGAGGGAGAAGCAGGCTCCATGCAAGGAGCCCTACATGGGACCCGATCCTGGGTCTCCAGGATCAGGCCCTGGGCTGAAGGCAGCGTTAAACCGCTGAGCCACCCAGGCTGCCCATAATTAATTATTTTATTTTTTTTTATTTTTTATTTTTATTTATTTATTTATTATAGTCACAGAGAGAGAGAGAGAGAGAGGCAGAGACATAGGCAGAGGGAGAAGCAGGCTCCATGCACCGGGAGCCCGATGTGGGATTCGATCCCGGGTCTCCAGGATTGCGCCCTGGGCCAAAGGCAAGCGCCGAACCACTGCGCCACCCAGGGATCCCAACTAATGTATTTTAAATTGGAATCACAATGCTTATCTGTCATACTCAACATGTCAGATTATCTTCAGTGTTATACTTTTAAATACGAAGTATTTAAAGCCACCTGGGTGGCTCAGTGGTTGGGCATCTGCCTTCGGCTCAGGGCATGGTCCCAGAGTCCCAGGATGGAGTCCCACATCAGGCTCCCCTTGAGGAGCCTGCTTCTCCCTCTGCCTGTGTCTCTGCTTCTCTCTCTGTGTCTCATGAATAAAATCTTTTAAATAAATAAATACCAAGTATATGCTGATTATTACTAAACTTAGGTTAGGAACATCAATACAATATGTTTGATTTATTTTACTACCTCTATTTTCAATTTAAACTTACCTGGAGCATGACAGGATATCTAACCAGTAAGAAAACAGCTTTATCCATTCTAATGAATTGTGTTTAGCATTCCAATCGAGTTGGGTTTACCCTTTCAGTGAGCTGAAGTTATTTATAATCAGACAGATTTCTGACTGAGACAATCCAAGAGTTGTGTCTACCTAGAGTGACTGTCCCCATCAGAGGCTGTCTTTGGGATACAGGGAATAGAGAGGTCGATGAGCAGGAGAAGTTTGTTCCCCCAGGCTTTGTGTCTTAAGGGCTACCTACTAGAGAGCACTAGATTCACTGATTAAAATGCAGATTTCTGGGCCTTGCTCCAGATCTGCTGAGTCTGAATTCCTGGAGATCTGACCCAGGAGACTTCATTTGTATGAAGCTCCTTACCAGAAGTCCTGAAAATCTTGAGCAGGAATCATTCTAAAAGGGTTGATCTGATTCTGCTGCTCAGGGTGGGGTGAACTGAAGAGGCTTGTTCAGATGCCAGGAGATGAGACCTAACTTGCCCAGAAGTGAGGGTGGTGACAGGACCAGACTGTGGGTAGAAGAAGGGGGAGGTAGAGGCAGTTCTGAGTCCAGGTTTCTGGTTCAGAAGTCTCAGACTATTTTTAACTTTCCTATTTGGAAGCTCTGGCCTCCTGGGACTTGTAACTATCTGATGAGAAACTCTGTCTCCGGCCTGCAATTCCCTAGAGCCCAGATTTGGGTTTAGCCACCCTGTGCTGACCCAGGTCTGCTTGGAATCATGGTGCGTTCTATCAGCCTTCAGCCAGGGATTGAGGGTGATGTCTATTGTAGATCTCTTTCAACACCACCCCTGACTGGTCCATCCAGGTGAATCAGGTCATTGGCACCATCCACAGCAGCCTCCTAAGGGAGAAGGAATAGTATTTATCCTTGCTTGGCAAATTTCCCACTTTTTTGAAGGGGATTTTTTGAGAAAATTTAAAACAATACACACTAAATGTAGAAACTTAGAAAAACACAAAGTGAGAAAAAATTTTGTACATAATCCTATTATCCAGACATAATCATAATACTCTGTGTCTGCCTAGCATTGTGTGTGTGTGTGAGGTGGGTGTGTTGGGCAGGAAGTTCTTTCTCCTTAAAAAGTGGTATCATATGGTATAAACTATTGTGATAAGGAGCCATTTTTAAATTTAGCTGTATAGGGAATGGTCTCTTTTGATTTGATTTTTTTTTAAAGATTTTATTTATCCATTCATGAGAGACACAGAGAGGCAGAGGCATAGGCAGAGGGAGAAGCAGGCTCCATGCAGGGAGTCCAATGCGGGACTCGATCCTGGGACTCCAGGATCATGACCTGAGCTGAAGGCAGATGTTCTTAACCGCTGAGCCACCCAGGCATCCCTCTTTTTCTTTTTTTAAAGATTTATCTATTATTTTGAGAGAGATAGAGGCAGGGGCAGAGGGAGAGAGAGAATCTCAAGCAGACTCCCCATTGAGCATGGAACCTGATATGGGGCTTGATCCTATAATCCTGAGATCATGACCTGAGTCAAAACCAAGAGTTGGACATTCAACCAACTGAACCACCAAAGCACCTCTCCTTTGACTTGATTTTTAATGGCTATGTGGTAGTGCATTGCACAGATGTGGCTCATGCCTTACTCTTGATCCTTGCAAGCTGTGGGCTCCTTCTGTCCAGTCGTTTTAGGATAAGATGAGGATAATGGGCTTTGTGAGTCATGTCATTGAACCCCTCACTCCTACCCTGTAGGGGAAACTGAGCAGCCTACCTATATTAGGCAATGTTTAACTGTCAACTGTTCTTACTGTTGGACATTTAGATATCAGTTTTAGGACAAGCTACATTGCACTGACCACCTTAGTACCTAGGTCTTTGAGGTCATCTCTGATCATTTCCTTGGAGGAATTCCTATTAGATGTAGGTGCCTCTCCTTGGTGCTCTCTGGCACACAGCTTATCACCTGGTATTTTTACTAGGGGCACAACTGTCAGCCATCCCAGCATATATTCACTGCCCCTTCTTGATGAGAGTAGAGACTTTGTGTCATGAGGTGTGAACCCATCTGGCAGAGAGAAAGTGTTCAGCAAATGTTCGGCTAGTGAATAAATAGCTGAAGGGAACCATTGAACTCAAAAGTTATGCCTGTGTGGGATGGCTCTTTTGACTCAACTCAGGAGTATTTTGGGATATGGGGCACTATGGAGCTGTGACCATCACATATTTTAAAGTGATTTAGTTTTTCCATTTATTTCACTGTATCAGTAAGCTATTGCTGCATAACAGAGTGCCCCAAAACCTAGCAACTTAACACGACAAATCTCTCATACAGTTTCTGAGGGTCAAGAATTTGGAGTGGGAGTATGGCTGGCTCAGTCAGTGGAGCATATGACTCTTGACCTCAGGGTTGTGAATTCAAGCCCACATTGGGTGTACTGCTTACTTTAAAAAAAAAAAAAGAATTTGGGGAGTGGCTTAGCTGGGTAGTTCTGGCTCAGAGATCCCATAAAGTGTCAGTCAAGCTATCTGCTGGGGCTGTACTCATCAGAAGGCTTGACTGGGCCAGAGAGTCCACTTCTAAGCTTATGCACATGGCTGTTAGCAGGAGGTTTTAGTTCCTTGCCACATGGGCCTTCCCATAGGGCTGCCTACAATATGACAGCTGGCTTCCCCCAGAGTAAGTGATCAGAGAAAGAGGCACCAAGATGGAAAGCATATTGTCTTATCACCTGATTTTGGAAGTGACATATCCGCATGTCTACTATGATGTTCTTTTAGTCACACAGTCCTGATATAGTATAGTTTGGGAGCAGACAACACAAAGCGCAAAGCCCTGAAGATGGCCACAGAGGCTAGCTACCACATCCAAATGTGTACTGAGCACCATCAGCATGCCAGCATCTAGTATCCATGATTTAATCTTCATAGTAATCATATGGAATAGGATTATTACTCCTACTTGCCAGGTGAGGCCCAGGGAGTAAGTAGTTTGCTGAGAGTGTCACAACCTAGAAATGGCAGGGATGAGATGCAGACGTGGGTTGAATGATTAGAGTAAGGACTGGCTTAGGTAGTCTGTGTGACGATGGGCAAGTTCTCACCCCCTCTGTTCTACAGTCCATCATCTTCCTTAGACCAGCATTTCTCTGAGTGTGGTCTGTGATCTGTGGACTGTACATCAGTTTTCTTAGATCCTGGCCCTAGCCCAGACCTGCCAAGTTAGGATTGCTGGGGGAGGGGAGGTGGCGGGCACTGCCTTATAGTGCTGGGAGTATGATGATATACATGCCTTACCCCAGGGGGTAAGGTCAGGATGAGAGACGTGTGTGGTCGCTCCTAAGCACTGAGGCATCTGAGGGAGACCTCTAACATAACGGGACTCCTATTAGGGAAGGCATCTGGAGCTTCCTGGCTCTTCTGTTGGAGTTGTGTTCTGAGTGGGTAGCTTGCCGGCCACCCCCACAGGCAGTTCCGATGCCATCCACTCCAGACGGCAGGCATATGTGGCTCTGGGACATTGCTGTGCTCCTAGCGGGTGTGCAATAAAGCCATCCTCTGGCTGCCGTTTACTGTTTACCTGGGGTCTGGCAGTGCCATAATTAGAAGAAATGACAGGTGAGCTTCAGGGCAGCATGTGGTGAGCACAAGTCCTGGATAATTATTACAGTGCACATCCCAGCCCTTGGCCACGGCCGAGCTGTTGGCTTATTTTAGCCTTGTGCCAAAGACAGCTCTGTACCAGAGACACACACAATGAAGGGAACCAAGAATATCAATGAAGCACAAATCTCTGCCCCACGACAGCAGACCAGTGGAATGGAAAGAGAAAGCGTTTGAGGCTCAATCAGACCCCAGAGGCAGTGCTGGCTCTCCACGCCTTGGCTGTGGGGTGTCAGCATATAGCTTCACAGCGTCAGGGTGGGGTCTCTCCAAGAGGGTGTGTGGTGGTCCTCTGTGCCACTGGCCACCAGCAGCACTCAGGCTGATAAGAAATGACTGTTACTGGTGTGTCTCCCAGTCTTGGCTTTGAGCAAATTAGGAGTTTTTTTTTTTTTTTTTTTTTTAATTAGGAGTATTTTTGAACCCGTGTCCTCATCTGTGAAATGGACACCTTGCTATCTACTCAGAGGGTCTCTGTGAGAGAACAAAAGCCAGGTGCCTAGCATGCAGGGATCCCATGCTATCTTCCCTCACTCCATCCCACTGCCGTTCTCTTTTCTTCCCTCTTCCACCCCAGATGTCTCAACTAGTAGGTAATCTTTTCGTTGAGCTCAGAAGACTGAAGTCAGGTGCCACAGGATGGCAGTGGTTTTAAGTCCGTAGAGCAGGGCTCTGCTGGAGACAGAAGTCCTGCGGGGAGGGCAGTGGTGGCAGCGAGAGACCCATATTTGGGGTCTTATGTGTCTTTCTTCTCTTCCATCCTTATCCTGGTCCCTAGATCCACCCTTGAGAGGAGGGCCTGGGTCTGGAAGCTGTAGGTGAGCAGAGGGTGAGAGGCCTCGGGTTCTGCGGGCTGCTCCTTCCACAAGCAATTGCATGCGTGAGGCCCTGTTCCTGGTGCTGGGATGCAGCAGGATGGACAGAATTCTTGGTCGCGGACAGTTCTCTGCCTTCATGGAGCCTGTAGTCTAGTGGGGAGGCGGTGCACATGACAGTACACCAGCAGGTGAGGTGAGACGAGCTATGGAAAACAGTGGGTTGTAAGAGGGCGTGAAAGTACCTGCAGCTGCCACTTTGGCCACAATTTTAAGTCCGATGGTCAGGGCAGGCTCACCAGGAGGGCGAGGGAGTGAGCCACCTGGATGGTCATAGTACCAGCAGTTATAACCTCTGTTTTTTGAGCACTAATTATGTGGTAGGCATCCTAATATACTACTGCCTTGGTCAATCCACAGTAGCAGTGGGATCCCTATTTTATAGTTAAGGACATATGCAGGGAGATGAAATAACTTTCTAGAGGTCACCTAGCTGATAAGTGGCAGAGCTGGGATTCAAACCCACACCTGTGTGACCCCAGAGGGCCATCCCACTAGCCTTGCCTGCTGCCCTTTGGCCATGAGGAGCCACCTTGTCACCTGGTGAAGCTCCAGGGAGCCAGCAGATGCTGTTGCAAACATGGACCTGGTCCTTAAGAGTGGGTGGGTGGCACTGCCTGTGTTCCCAGCAAGGGAGTGCGGCTTGATGGTTCTGTATTGGACAGGGCCTTGCTTACGTGCTGCCCAGTGCACCAGCCTCAGAGGATGAGGATGAATCATGGCAGAGCGGGCCAGCTTAGTCAGCACCCCATGCTGGTGTCTGGGCGCCATCAGAGATGTCCAGCTGTCTCCACCCCCCTTCCCTGACCTCCCACTCAGGGCTGCCAAGTGTGGTGATGCAGGCTGTGCCTTGTGCAAGGACACCTGGCTGAGGGGTGAGTCGGAGTGAAATACGCCCTGCTTGCCAAATTGCCAAATAAACTCTGGCAGGGCACTGTATCTGTCTGAAGGATTCTGCACCCACACCTTTTCCTAATGTGCATCAAGGCACTAGAGAGGGAAGCAGCTGGGTCAGGAGCTCTGGAAGTTCACACATGGCTGCTGCCTGGGTGAGATCACTCACTTTGCTAAAGCCCAGCTCCTGCCCAGGACCTCTACCTCCATGGGGATAGTCCCGTTAGGTGGGTAGGAAGCACTGGCTGCCCTGGAGCTTATCTGCTCTCCAGACACCATCCCCAGGAAGTATGGGCTCGGCAGAGCTGCTGTTCAGGGCAGGCATCCAGGTCCATTGTGAAGGCTAACGTTCCAGTCCCACCCCTGCCTTGTGCTATGTACTTTGGGCAACTCACTTCCCCTTTCCTGGCCTCACATTTCTCCTCTGTATATGGACCACCTGACCCCAGTGGTCACTTGGACACCGACATCCTGTTCCTTGTTCTGAGCCTCAGTTTTCTGGGCCTTTTGGAGACCAATAATAATGATGGTGATGGTGACTATTGTTTCTTGAGGGGCTCCTGGGGGCCATATGTGGATGATCTGATTCTCAGAACAATCCCTGAAGTGGGCACTGTTACTACCCCAGTTTTCATAGGAGGAAACTGAAGCCAGAAGTTAAGTAATTGCCCAAGATCACAGAATTTAAAAGAAGTGGCACCTGAATTTAAATCTGGATCTGGAGAGGCCCTTAGAGATCACCTTGTCTAGCTGCCTGCCTCCTGCTTCACATGTGGGGAGACTGAGGCCAAGAGTGGGCAAGTGACAGAGCCATAGCTTTACCTAGCAGAGCTGGGACTAGGGTGTGGGGTCCATTGAGCCAGCCTAGACAGCTGAGCACCTCCGCTCTGCCCGATGCAAAAGGGTGGTACTGCCACTGCACCTCTCCGCTGAGGCTGGTTTGTCCTCTGCAGTTTGTGCATGTGAGAGAGAAGGGGAAATGTGAACATACACAGAATCCGCTGCCGAGGGGCTCCTTATTTAGCTTCATGGAGGCTTTCCCAGATGATGGAAGTGTGGACACCATGAGACCTACCCGGTCTTTCCTGGAAGTGTGACCTGGGACACCCCACAGCATCCCTCTGAGCCTCAGCCTTCTTCGCAAATGGGATTATAATCCATATGTCTTGGGTTTTGAAGGGGCCATGTGGTCTGAGGGGTTTAGTGAGTGATTCAAAAGGAGAGCAGTTAGCAGTATGATTTGTTAGGAGGAGACTTTTGTAAGTGATTAGGGGTGTGGGCTCTAGAGCCATCCTGCCTGGATTCTGAACCCAGCTTGGCTGCCTTCCAGCAAGCATTGTGATCTCAGCAAAATCATTTTGCTTCTTAGAGCCTCAGTGCCCTCATCTGAAAAGGTGTAGTAGGTCCTACCTTACAGGTTCTCCTGAGGATTAAATGAGATAATGCATTATAAAGCTTTTAGCCTTGTGCCAGCACGTAGTAGGTACTCGGTAAATCAAATAGTAGGAAACATTTATTAAGCACTTGCTCAGTGCTGGACATGATTTGTGCCATTTGTATTTGCATTACTCTTTCATTAACAGTTCATTTGGATTAGCAAACTTCTGTGTACTGCTCCCCCTGCAATCAGCAAACCTGTCAGACCCATTGTCTCACCTTCCGGCAGTGAGAAGAGAGGCCTAGAGAGTTCCAAGGTCACAAGGCTGGCTTCCCAGGCCCTGTGTGGTTTTGTCCAGCTAAGTCTGCTGCAGAGCCACCGCTCCATCTCTCCCTCCGGGAGGGACACCCTCCCCTCCCCATTACTCTCCAGAGCCAGCAGCTCCTCAGAGCTTCAGGCTTCGTGAATGGCTTGGTTAAGCACTCGGCCGTTAAACGTTCATCTCTTACAATTTCAATCCAATTCCTATAAGTTTATTGGCAAGACGGGGTGTATTAGAGCTGCCAAATTTAATATATCAAGTCCGTGTGTCTGGGATGCGGTTTCTCAGCAGTAATAGGAGAAGAGAGGTTTTATACGTTTTCATTTTGAATGACTGTCTGTTCCTGATCCCATTACAGCCCTTGACTTAATGGCTGCTGTCCCTGGTGCCACAGGAACAGCCTTCTCCATCGGCCCACCTGGCTGCCTGAACTGTCCAGGAGGCTTGTTTGTCTCTGTCTCTCTCCCCCTTCTCCTCTTGCAAGATGCATTCTCCCATCCGTCTGCCCTGTGGTCAGGTCATGGCCATATCTTTAATTTGCCAAGTCCCGGGAGTCAGGCTTTTGCTGCTAGTGTTGCTTGGGGAAGTCACTTCCCTTCCTCTTCTGAGCCTCAAGAACCTGCTCTGGGAAGTGGGGAATCAGATTATAGGATCTGAAGGGTGAAGGGGCTGGTCTGGGCTCAGCCTTTGCAGATCCCACTTAACAGCCCAGTGTTGACCCATTCATCTTCTGGTCTTGTGTCAGCAAACTGGGGACCCCAGGGCTGTCCCTGACACTCATAGAATTGCCCCCTGCCTATGGCTGGAGAGCTCCTGGGTCAGGTATGGCAGCTGTGGTCACCATGGCTGAAGGGTCTTCAGAGGCTTAACACCCTGACACATTCTCATTTCCCTCTCTGATTGGTGGGGACCTGCCACCTAAGAGTTTAGCTAATCTCCTTGGGAACCTGTTTGCATTTCTGCCTGAGCCCTCTGGCTTCTGTAAGCTTTGAGCTCACTATGGAAGAGAGGACACCCAGCAGTGGGATTTTTAGGGCATCTAAGTTTGCCTTCTGCTTATCAGCTGTGTGACCTTGGGCAAATCACTTTCTTTCTCTGAACCTCAGTTGTCAGAGAAAAATTGGGAATAGGAGAATGGGAATTAATCCATTTACACAACAAGTAATGGTTACCTACTCTGTACCCTGCACCACTTTGAGTACTTGAAGCTTCAGCAGTAAACAAAACAAAAATATCCCCACCCGCATGGATTTATATTCCTGTTGGGAGAAAAAAGTAATAAACATATCAAGTGACTTATTACTTCAAAGGTGATAAAAATGAAGCAGGGAATGGGGAAAGCTAAGTACAGCATTCTGCAATTTTACATAAAGCCGTCAGAGGAGATTACTAAGAAGATAGTATTTAAATGAAGATTGAAGGAATCAGGTGAGCTGGGGTGGCAAGGAAGAGCATCCAGGCAGAGGGACCAGCAGGTGCAAACACAGAAGGTGGCTGTGTGCCTGGTGTGTATGAGGAGCAGGAATGAGACTGATGTGGCCAGATTGGAGAGATGAGGAGAGAAGAAACCAGAAGTGGAGTGGGGGCTGGGGGGAAGTGGCCAGTAAAGCTGTGGTTCCCCAGCCTCGCTGCATATGAGAATTCCCTGAGGAGCTTTGCAAAAATGCTGATGCCTTGGTCTCACCCACTGAGGTTCTGGGTCACTGCCTTTGGTGAGCATCTGCCTTTGGCTCAGGGCATGATCCCATGGCCTCAGGATGGAGTCCAGCATCCGGCTCCCCATGGGGATCCTGCTTCTCCCTCTGCCTGAGTCTCTGTGTCTCTCATGAATAAATAAGTAAAATCATTAAAAAAAAAAAAAAGAATTCTATTTCCTTATAAATCACTAAGATATTTGTAAACTGATGGAGACTCGGGTCCTACAGGACTATGATCTCCATCAATTCACCGCTTGTTTTTCCCTTCCCTTAGTTGTAGGGCAGCCACAAGGGCCCACGGCATGTCACATGTATCCCACCCGGGATTAGGGGGAGTGGACATTGTGGGATGTCAGCCTGTGCTTTGTCCTCAGCTTGCCTTCTGCTCACTCATCACCATGGGCATTGGTGTGGGGCATTTCCTCCATACCTTTGACTGAGTGTTTTGGGGTTCCCAGGCAGCTGCAGCACCTGATGTAGGTGGCCATGGGGAAGCATTACTTCTGTGACTACTGCAACCGCTCCTTCCAGGACAACCTCCACAACCGCAAGAAGCACCTAAATGGGCTACAGCACCTCAAGGCCAAGAAGGTCTGGTATGACATGTTTCGAGGTGAGTGCTGGCTGGCTAGGAAGCAGGGCCAGTGGAGGGCAGGTCTCCAATCTTTCTTATTGTCAGACAAGGAAATGCCATGGGCCAGTGCCAGTCTTGGTCTGGGCTCTTTGAGGAGCAAAAAAGAGAAGGGTGGGGCCACTGGCCCCTAGGGGCAGATGGGCCCTCGGAGGGGCAAGCTGGAATGTGAGCTCCTGCCCCAGTAATCTTGGCCCAGGTGAGGGTGCTGTTCTGCCATCCCCTGGGGATACTGTGGCCAGGAAGAAGGCTTTTCCAAGGAGATGTTGTTTGATCCAACAGTTGGAAAGATAGGGAAGAGCCAGCCACACCATTTGGGGCAGAGGGTATGCAGAAGCAGGCGGCCATGAGCAAAGTATCAGGTGCTCTTCCAGAAGAGGAGAGAAGGTATGGCTGGATACAGCAGGAGAGGAGAGTGGTAGGGGCTGAAGGCGGTGGCAGGGCTGGGGCCAGATTGTTAAGTCTGCAGAGGCCACACTAAGGAGGGTAGTTTGTCCCTGGAGTGAGGGCTGAGGACAGTCTTTGAAGGGCTTTAGGCAGTGGCCAACATGACCAGAGCTACATTTGACAGTGATGACTGCCTGCTGTGTGCGTGTGGGGTGCAGTAAGTGGCTGTTGAATGACTGGCTGGCCAGGTGAATAATGGAGCTGCCGGAGGGAGGACTTTTCCGGGAAAGGCTTCTCAGAGGAGGTGCTACCAAAGCAAATGAGCTCAGGCCATAAGCACCTAGCACAGAGCCTGGCATCTTCGAGGTGCTCACTACAAAGGAGCTGCTGCTGCTGCTGCCCTGCTGTTATCAGACATAGACATTGAAGAACAGCCAGGGAAATGTTGGCTGGCCAGCCAGGAGCCAGTGAAACAGAAAGGAAGCTTGGTGGTTGGGTCAGGGTGGGCCTGGAGCTTCTAGAATGAACTGGGGCAGGGCCAATGCTTCATGAGTTGGGGAGCAGGATTCCCAGAGCAAAAGGAAAGAGCTGAGTCTCAGCAGCCAAGAGGGGAGGAAAAGGGGAGACAGAGTCACCTGGTCTGAGACTCAGAATTCACCAGAAGGGAGTGGACATTTATAGAGTGCCTGCTGCATGCTGGGAGACTTTTGTGGTTTGTCATTTGCTTTATCAGCAGTTCTCTAAAGCAGAGCTCCACCCTTCAAGTTAGGATCACCTGGAAACCTTGAAATAAAAAACACTGGTCACCTGACCTGACCCCATCACTAGAGGCAAGTTTGGATGGGGCCTTGGCACAGTATTTTCAGAGCTCTCCCAGACTCCTTTCTGAGGAGGAAGCTGAGGCTCAGAGGCTTGGGTGTGGAGGATGGCCAGGCTGCTCAGCAAGCCAGGCATGGCTGAGGTCGCAAGGGACTGAGAGCGGGGACAGAAGGGAATTCAGTGGCGGAAGCGTCTCCTAGGTGCCTGGGAGGCCTCTGTCTCTGGTTTCAGGCAAAGGCTCCTTGCACGTCAAGTCCAGTAGGGACTGTGATTTGGCAGGAGCTAGGCCCCAAGATTACCTTGGTGTTCGCCCCCAGCCCCAGATTCTCAGGTGAGGACAGGTGGTCTTTGGGTCGAGGGCTGATTGGTAGAGGCTATCGTATTACTTAAAGGAAAGATGAAAGAGTGGGTACCAAAAGCCCCTTCCCAGGGGCCCTGCATTCCTAGTGTCCTCACACATCCCCAGGCACATTCAGTCCTTAGGGCAGCTCCGCAAAGCAGCTGGGTAGGTGGAGATCCCACTTAAAGGTAGATTTACTGACCCTGGGCCCACAGGTGGCATATGAGCTTTTTCCACTTGACGAGGCTTCCCCAGGGCTCCAGCTTACCTGAGCAAACCGCATAGACTTTGGGGAGGCACGTGGTACCCCAGCCTGGGCTAGGACTCAACACCCACTTTGCTCCCAGCGTCATGGCCTTCGATGAGTCCCCTAACCCCCGAGGGGCTGGCCATGCCTCTGCCATGGCCAGGACAAGCATGAGGCCTGGAACTGGGCTGACTGGCTACCTGTCCCATGGCGTCCCTCACTAACAATGCAGCCCTAATTCTGCCAATTGTAAAACAGCTGCAACAACGGTATCCACCTCCCAGGGAGTGACGGTGGCTCAGTGTTTTCATGATGCTCTGTGGCACCTAAGGAACAATGTGCATCCACAAAAGGATTGGCCTAAGGCCCTTTATTTCAGTGAGCACTTAGCATGTCCTCAGTTCCCAGGCAGGCTCCGAAGACTTACAGGTGAATAAAACAGGGCCCCTCTCCTAGGCAACCTCACCCCCAGTTACAACAGTGTGTTCTGGGCAGAACCCCTGTCTTAGGTAGGCTTCCATGCCCTGCCCACCTCGCCCTCCAAGCTCCATCTGCTCTGGGCATTACAGGTATTGTCCCCTCAGTGGGCATGCCCTTCCAGCTGTCCTCCCTGCCCTCAGCCTTGCCCTTCCATCTCAGAACTCAACCCAGGCAAAGTGTCCTCAGGATGGCCTCTCTAACCCCTGGGTGAGGTCAGGTCATTTGGTGCGTGTTAGCTGTTCCCTGTTTATGTCCACATGGCTTAGTGTGACTGTTGGACCGGAAGGTAGAAGCAGGTCTGACTTATTTGCAACTAAATCCTCATCCTGGCATGGTGCCTGGCATACAGGACGTGCTCAGTAAATGTTTGTTAGATGAATATCTAAATGAGCAAGCAAACAAACACCAGGCACCAGGGTAGCTGTTAATTTTGGGAGATGAAGCAAGAAGGACCAGTGAAGTCAGATCACGAGGAGCCTTGAGTGCTGGGTGGAGGAGCATGCCTTCTTTATGGAGGCCCTGGGTTTGGGGTCTCGGTACTCGGTGCCCTTCAGAGTCATTGAGGAGCTTTGAACAATTTTCATGCTCTCCCTCTCAAATGAATTAGAGCAGAACCTGAGAAAGATGGGCCTGAGGATTCCTGTATTTTAAAAGCTGCCTGGTGATATGTGGTTGGGGTTAAGAACCACCGGCCAGATGCTGGGAAGCCTAGAATTTTTCTGCACACTGAGTCCTCCAGTCAGGGTGCCTTGGTAACAACTCAGGCTCAAACCCCCACCCAGGCTCAGCTGTCCTACCTCTGGGATATGGAGGTGGGGCTGGGTAATGTTCACATGCTCCCCTTCAGCCTGCCTCCCCTGGGAAGGTCTGGCACCAGTTGGACGGGGTGAGTCTGACAGGCCCAGTGCTGACAGTTGGGCACCCCCTACCCTGCTGGTCCCACCCACACTCCACCAGGTCACCTGGACTGAGTCCTCTGATAACCAACTCCTGACCGTAGCAGCCCACCCCCACTGGCTGCCTGGCCTGGGGAAGCGAGGAAGGGAGAAGCTCCCCTAAGAATCAGCCACGTACCTAGCCACCAGGAGACCAGCAACTACGTGGGAAGGAGCAGGGGCTTTAGAGTCACACACCAGGATTCAAACCTGGCACTGGCACTTCCTGACTGTGTGCCATTTCTCCTGTTTGAACTTCTGTTTTCCCCCCTGCAAAATGAGGACATTTGCACTGTGCAGGAGGCTTGTGAGGAGGACACGAAATAAGAACTGCCACTGTTTGTTGCGCATCCATGATAGGTTCTGAGCCCTGACCTCACATTAGTGTCACCTGGGGAATGTGATGCTGAAGCCGCTCCCGGCCCCACTTTCCTGGCAATTCTAACAGGCCATCAGGGTTTGGAATCACTACCCACCGCTGCCAAGTGCTCTGCATCCATTACCTTACTCAGTTTTCACAGCAGTCCTACCAGAGGAGAATTTTCCTCGCATTTTACATATTGGAATAACTAACATGCCCAAGTCTCTGGGCAACAGAGACTTGGAGAGATTAAGCAGCTTGCCTGGGGTCAAGTGTACTTGAACTCTGAAACCCGTGGTATTTCCTTTACTCCAGCAGCCTCTAGAAAAGGCAGTGAACCAATGGGGAATGTGTCCAGCCCAAGCCCCCAGGGTGACATCAGGGCCTCTGAGTCAGGGCACATTCCTGTCTTACAGATTTGTTCCTTACCTACTGAGAAGCACACAAAACTTCAACCATAAATATATGATGAAAATAACGGTCAGAAAAATCAGAGGAAACCAGGGTTAAAGTTTGCATCCAGAAAGATTGCTGGGAAGTCCTGTGGGGTCTGGCGGCTGGCCTGGCTGTGGCTCCGAGAGCCTGCAGCTCGCAGGGGGCAAGGAGAGAGCAGAGAGCAGCCAGTTGCAGCCTTGGCTGTGGAGTGACATCTAAGCCCCGGGGCTTTCTGATGGGCTTCCTGGGCACCAAGAGGGTTTTTCTTAGCTTTCTATATTGACATAATTATAAACTCACAGGAAGTTGCAAAGACAGTATGAAGTTGTCTATGGTACCAGGATTTTAAAAAATGAAAAAACTATCCAGGTGGTTCCATTGTATGGTCAAAGCCAAGAATCTCACACCTAAAACTTGGTTCTTGCCTTTGGCTGGGTCTGGGTGGAATGAGAGGGGTTGAGGCCACCTAAAGCTCAGATGCTTCTGCCCAGCATCCCCACCTGTGGTCATCCCCTCCTACACTCCTCTGTGAATGGGAACTCTTTCCTCTCCTGATCTTGGGGGTAGGAAGTGCCTGTATGCTGCTGAAGTCTGAACCCAGACACTCTGTTCTTGCAGATGCAGCTGCAATCTTGCTAGATGAACAGAACAAGCGGCCCTGCAGGAAGTTTCTACTGACAGGTAAAGTGTTCTACTCAGTTCAGGTTCCTCCAGGAATCAGCATGCCCTATCTGGCCTGCTTGGACCTCTGCGGAGTCTCTGCCCTACCCCAGCCACCATCCTAAGTCTACTTTGTGGTCTTAGTACATTAGCCAACTAATGTCATTTGAGGCCTTCCCAAGGTTTGTGGCTTGGGACTTCCAGGGCCTGGTTCTTCAGCTCTTCAGACCTAGAACGTGATTTTATTGGCCCACCCAAAACAAGTAAACGCTGGGAGATGGCAAATCTAGGAGACACTGATGGGTGTGATCGACTGGCTGATTAAGTTAGCCTGGGAGCCCTTTCTCCACTGTGCCCTACTTCCTAGCAGGCAAGGCTGGAGATGGTAATGGGTTTGACAAGAAGCTTCAGAATTGGAGCCAAGGATGCCAAGTGTTGATTTGACTGCTAAATATCCACCAAATAAAGGTGCATGTAGTTCAAACACGTAAAAACCTCAGTCAGTGAAGGAACCAAGAGCAGATGAAAATAAGGATACAAAAAGTAAGACAAAGCTGAGAGAGTGATTAGTTTCCTCCATGCTTGTTTTGAGTTCCTGTATATTCTCTAAGGATTTGGCCCTGAGCTTCCTGGCAGCCAAGGGAAAGAGGAGACCATGGTGATTAACATGGTATGAAAGAGAGCTTGGCGGTAGAGAGAGGTAGTGCTGTTGGTCAAAGGAAGCCCGGTGACTGGCCATGCCCCCCTCAGGAGATGGGGCTGCCCCTAAACTGGTCATTAGGCCTGCACATCAGGGGCTTCCCCAACAGACTTCACTTGGATGTGAAAACACCACTGGTAGGTGACGCTGGCTTAGGATACCTCTAGTCTTCTGTTATTTTGAGACACATGTTAGTCTCCCAGGCTGAGATTGGGAAAGCCACCCCAGGCTTTGGTGCGTCCTTGGTAAGCTACCGTTAAAGCCTCTCTGGGGAGCAGTCCAGCAGCTCATGCAAGCCAGATGGGCAGGTGGGCACCATGCAGGGGGCACAGCGTGTACAATGACCTGGATTAGAGAGAGGAAGCATGACCCTTTCAGGGACCTACCTGTGGTTTGTTGAGGCTGGGGAACGGGAGGTAGGGGCCAAGAGAGTAGTGACAATGGACAAGCCTACAGAGGCCTATACGCCCCTATCACAGAAGGCTTCAGGATTTGATTCCAGGGTTGAGAGTAGGGCAGAGTGACCAGACAGGCCGCTCTGGCTACTTGTGTGGGTGGGGTCAGAGAGATTCCAAGTTTTTCTCTGGGGATGGGGTTGTTACTTCGTAATTCTAGAGGCTCATACCCTCATCAGGGTGCCCCTCAGCACATGGTGGGAGCTCTTCCAAGCAGTGAGTAACTCTACCTTCCCTGTCTTCTGTTGCAGGCCAGTGTGACTTTGGCTCCAACTGCAGATTTTCCCACATGTCAGAGAGAGACCTGCAGGAACTGAGTATCCAGGTGGAGGGTGTGTTTGGGCAGGGACCCTGGGTGGAGGCATGAAGTGGGCTGCAGGGGGGATAGGGCCGAAAAGCTGCCCTGTGCCTCCCCACCTCCTTCTCTTTGTGGCCACCTTGTGGGGATAAGCTGAGGGCTGCCTCAGGTGATGGGGTGTGTGTCAGGAATGCCTCCAAACCGCTGCAGCACAGGCATAAGAGGAGAAGGAACAGGGGAGCTTCCATCTGTGCTCCCTGCTGGGTTTAAAGTGACATGTGGGGCTTTCCTGTCCAGGAGCCGTGAAGGGTGTGCCTCAGCCTCATCTGTGCCCTTCTCATTCATACATCTCCTCCCTCCTTCCCTCCATCGGGTAACATCTATCTTGAGCCCTTCCTCGGCACCAGGCAGATCCCCTACCGCATTCTGGGGACAAAGGGGAGATGAGGAGGATACCTTCCCTGCCCACAGAATTCTTAGGCCTTGTAACAAGTGTAGCTCCCTGCTGGAAACTGCCATGTCTGCTTTTGGGGACTTCATTTCTCACTTACCTAGTTAGAGAACCAAGGACATTTCCACTTAGATGGTCTTCGCTGATCTCAGGGAGCCCCTCACTGAACAGATGGAGGAACAGAAGCCAGCCTAGAGCAGAAGGGCCTCCCATGAGCCCCCAGCAGGTGAGAGGCCAATTCTGGCCTCCCAGGATGCTGCTGCCCACTCTTCCCTCTGTTCAGGTGGCCTCAGGGCAGCCAGTGGGTGTCCCTTGTCCCCCAGTGGGCCTTACTCCCCTCTGACCAGTCACAACCTTCAGGCCACGCCCTGCCCTACTCTGGGGAGCCGATGGCTATGCGGCCACGGCTCTGGCACAAACACAGGGTTTCCAGGAGCTCTCCCAGGGCAGAAGTGAGGCCCCATTGGCCTCGCCAGCGAGTCCTGGCAGTGGTGGCATCTCCAGTTCTTCACTGGCCGTGGGCTCTCGGGGAATATTTGGCCATGGCAGAGAGAGCATAGGCCAGTGGGCCTGCAGCTGCGGATGATGCCTGGGAGACACAGGGATGGGAGAGGCCCAAGGGGCCTGGGAGCAGAGGTGTACCCCGCCCCCAGCAGCAGCTCTGATCATCTTGGCTTTGCCATATCCCCTGTGACCTTGGCACATGGCTAAACCTCTTGGAGGCAGGATCCTGATTTGACGAACGTGACTGCTTGTAAAGGTGAAGTGGGATGACGTGTGCAGTGCCAGCCCAGGCCCCGGCCCCCTCGTTGGTCTCCAAGGATGATTGTTTTCTTCTGGCCCCAGGCCCCATCCCAGGTCTTCCCGGGGACTCTGACCCATCTCACACCTGGCTTGTTTGAGCTGTTTGCTCACTTTAAAGTGAGCAAAGAGGTTCTTATAGGACATTTTATGAAAAGAAAAACCAGGAAGGCTGAGGCTCCTTCCCCCACCAAGGGTCAGAGAGACCTGGCAAGTGGCAGAGCCAAGATTCAAACCCTGCTCTGCCCTGTTCTGCTGCCCACATTCCCCCCCAGGTTTGAGCCCCTCCTGCGGACCAATCTCTCTACAATGCTTTCTCTTGGGTCCAACTGTGAAAAGCGTGGGAGCCAGCTAGTGTTTTATTTTCACTTAATGAGGGAGCAGAGCGAGGCCCAGAGGGGCAGTCCTAGGAAGGTAGCAGCATGGTAGGGACTGCCCAGAGGCTCTCTGCCCCTTCCCTCCCAACTTGTACCCCCATGCCCAAGAAGGTTCTGGCTGCTTTGTGGGAGGGTGGGGTCGGGCGGTGGTGAATGTGCCTCTCATATGCCTCTGTTTCCCTGTCTCCGCAGAGGAGAGGCGGGCCAGGGAGTGGCCACTAGATGTTGTCGAACTCCCTGAGGGCCATCTGGAAGACTGGTTGGAAAAGAGAGCCAAGCGGCTGAGCTCAGCTCCGAGCAGCAGGTACAGGCCCCTTGGGTCCCTACCTCCTGTGCCCTCTGGGAGAACCAGCCTGCCCTCGCCGGAAGCTGAACTGCCCTGCCCAGGGCCAGACAAGGATGCCCCCCACAGAGCTCCTCAGAGGGGCTTCACTGGGAGTCTTGGGTCCCCAGGCCCTGGCCAGAGGCTGAGGGGCACTCCTTTAAAGGTTCTTGTTCCTAAGCCTCATCCCCTTGCCTTAGTGGTTCCTCCCTTAACTGACATTTGTACTGGCTAAAGGGGAGGCAGGTGGCCAAGCTAACTTGACTCGACATCACCAAGTCTATTGCCAGAGGGAGCAGCCAGATTGTGGTTACTGAAGCCTCAGTGTGCCAGTCACTGCGCTGTCTCCTCTAGGGCCCTGCCAGATAGGCATGGTTACCCCGACCCTGCAGAAGGGGAGGGGAGGCTCATAGGATGATGTGAGTTGCCCACGGGCACAGGGCTAAGAGGCAGAGCTGGGATTGCTCATAGATGTGACCAGCTCACTGCCATTGTCTCACTGCCTCCTTGAGGAGGGGGCTGGGGCTGGGTCAGCCTACCTATTACCTGGGCCCTGCACTAAATATAATATGCTTAGAAGTGGGTAGAGCTTCCTGGGTCAGGGGCCCTCAGGTTTGTTGTTGCCTATTGTCCCAGGGCTCCTGGGCTTCTTCCACCAGGTGCCAAAGGAGGGAGAGGGGAGGAAAGGGACTACTGGATGTGCTTGTGAGCTGACTGTAAAGTTGCCTGTGCTGGGCTGCCTCACTTTGCCTTTTTTTTTTTTTTTTTTTTTGAAGATTTATTTAGTTATTTATTTATGAGAGAGTACTAATGGGATAGAGAAGGGGAGAGAGAGAAGTAGACTCCCCAACTAAGCAGGGAGCCTTATGTGGGGGTCGATCCCAGGACTTTGGGATCATGACATGAGCCAAAGGCAGACGCCCAACCACTGAGCCACCCAGGCAGCCCCTCAGCCCCTCACTTTGCCTGTCTTGCAATGGGGCTTCAGACCTGATTGTCTCTACGGTGTGGTCTCATGCGACAACAGCCTGGCCTGGACCCAGGGAGCCTGGTTGGACAGTTGGGGGTGAGGCCTTGCCTCTGAGCTCTACTGGGAGGTAGAAGCTAAGTTTCCTGCCATCTCTGTGACCCCATGAAGAGAGCTTTTTATTCAACTATTTTAAAATTAACTTTTAGTTTTATTTATTTTTTTGAGAGAGAGAGAGAGTGGGGGTGGAGCATGAGTTGTGAGCTTGGGGTGGGTGGGGTAGAGGGAGAGAGAGAGAGAATCTTAAGGAGACTCCACGTTCAGCACAGAGCCCAGTGCTGGGCTCAATCTCAGGACTCTGAGATCATGACCTTAGCTGAAATCAAGAGTCCGACACTTAACCAACTGAGCCACCTCAGCACCCCAAATTTTAGTTGTTTTTTAGCTTCATTTAAACCTGTGTCATTTTTGTCTCCCTACCTTAAAAAAACACAGTACAGACATACATGTTGGAGAGTTCCATCCTTCCCTTCTGGTCCTGTCTGAGGTGGCTGTGACTTTGGTCAGGAGAGTGCCCCCTTTGAGACTTGTCCAGGGACCGTGTCCCAAGCGCCAGCTTCCCTCAGCCCGTGTGTCACAGGGCTGGGGCTGGCTGGTGGTGCCCAGAGGGCTCTAAGGCTTTCCCCACTCTCCCATGGCTGGGGCCTGGCCACCTGTGGGTCTCAGCTGTGTCCCCTGCTCACCTCCCTGCTCTGACTTGGTGGTTCCTCTGTTGGGAGTGAGCACCAGAAGCCTGGGCAGCTCCTGAGCTTTTCCCAAGGGCTCAGGAGACTCAGTGCCTGGGCTGGCTTGAGTGCAAGAGTGGGTAGAGGTGGGTGACCAGAGGTCCCCACCTAGGGACAGATGTGTCCCAGTGCTATCCAGTGCGGGACACCTGTGACCATGAGACTCAGAGGACTGGGGCATGAGGCGGAGAAACTAAGGCTGAATGACAGGCCCAGAGTCTCAGGTAGAGGTGGTTAGTACATGACGATGAGGTGCGTTTGGCGCTCTGGTGCACCCTGGCCCTTGGCCCTGGGCAGTTATGGGGATTGGTGCCCTTAAATTGGTGTGGCTGAGGAATCTCAACCCCTCCAGGAGATTGTGGCCACCTGCTATCTTCGGTAGCACTGAGCTGTCACTTGAGAGAGAGAGCTTAAGCCCCTGCTTGGTCTAGACCCTGGTCTACCTCTGTCACCAAGGGCCCCATCCAGCTGGAGTCTGCAGTGGTGGTGGCAGTAGCCAGCTGCTGGGATGGCAGTATGTATTTCTGGAAGACAGCCTGCCACTGGGGACCACTGTAGGGAGTCTCAGCCCTGTTTGTGCCCTTCACCCTCTAACCGCCCAAGCTGGCCCCTTCTGGAGTACCTGCTTTTCCCAGCAGCCACTTGTTCTCGGTGCTTGTGTACCTTTCCACCTGCCTCCTGAGGACTCAGAGCCAAAATGAATTGCTCTCTGGGCAGAGTAGGCCTGTCTGGCCTTGAGTAAAAGGTTGTTGGAAGGGAGGTGACCATTTATCATTACTTTGCCATCACTGCTTCCATCTTCCTCGGTCCTCTCTAGTAGGCCAGTCTCACAAAAAATAATCCCTGAACCCCTAGCCCATGGGCTTCGGGCTCTGCCCATCCACCTGTGGCTGCCCCTCCCCTGCAGGGATTCAAGGGGGAGGTGGATTCAAGCTCCAGGGTGGCTTTGTTCTGTTGCCTGAGTCTCTTCCCCTGGAGGCAGCCCTGCGGAAACCATTCCTTCTGTGCCCTGCACCCACTCGGCTTTCCAGAAGGCCACAGCTGCCCGTCTGCCTCCCTAATGCTCCACCCATCCATTCTCAACAGGAGCCCCATCCAGCTTCTAAAACCCTCCCTGGCCCTGAGCCCTGCGCCAACTCTCCTGGGCTTCCTCTGCCTCAGGGGTTCTGGACTCTGCAGCCCAGCTCCACAGACACCAGGGCACTTCCCTGCCACCTCCCCATCCCAGGCAGTCACCTTCTCACCTCTCACATCTGGCCTGTCAGCCCCACTGGACACTGGTGGCTTCTTGGATACAGTGGGCACTGCTGAGTTTTGTACACCACGTACACACTGTTTCTTCTGCCTGGAACTGGAATTGGCTCCCCACCTCTGCCTGGCAGAGTCAGACTCATTCTTCAAGCGTTAGCTAAGATGCCCCCCCACCCCCCCATGGCACTGAGTTCACATTGTTGTCATTCGGGATTGGCGCAGGCTCAGGACATATTGACTGCACCTGAGCATTTGGGGGAGCAGGGTCCCCGGCCTGGAGGACTATTCCCTAGGTATTGGTGCTGTGGACCCCATGTGGGGACCAGTGTGGCAGCTCCTCTTCTCTGGGTATGTCTCCTCCCCGAGGGACAGGGAGAAGATGGCTACCTGGTCCAGTGGGGCCACCTAGACCCAGGGGCTCTAACCCCACAGGCTAAGCAAAGACTTCAGGGTGAGCCAGGCCAACACTCCTTGTAAAAGAGGGAAATGGGGGACTGTGATGCTCCAGCCAGGCACATTGTCCCATCCCCCGCAGCACAGTGACCCTGAGGGATCTGCTGAGAGCAGACAGTGGCAAGAGGGACAGGCTGGACTCAGACACACGGACTAATCCCCCAGCAAGGCCAGTGCTTATCCCTGTTTTCCATTGTTGGCTCTTCAGATTGTGACTTTATCCCTCTTAATCTCCCCTTTTGTACCCCTCTCTGGGCTGGCGCTATTGCTCCGGTCCAGACGCTTCCCTGAGACTTTTCTTGTCATCAGAACCATGGCTGGGGAAAAGCAAAAGAGAGCTGCTCCTGTCCTGGTGCAGGGGGGCAAACAGGTCCCTAGAGAGACCACGCGCAGTGCACCTCGGTGTCCCCTTGTGCTCTGTGCAGGGCTGGAGGGGTGCGCTCCAAGAGCTCAGGGGCCTGGGGAATGTGTCTGTGTCTGAGCGCATGAAGGGGGTGCCCTCATCCTGGTGGGAGGCCCCAGCTGCCCTGGAGTCTGCCCAATCTTCTAGAGAAGGGTCCGAGGCTCACCCTCTCTGCAGAGAATTGCAGTCACCTTAACCCTGCGGGAAGCCCCAGGGCGCTCCCTTCCAGTAACTGCGGAGCTTCCCACACTCCCACCCTTCTCTGGTGGAGTTTATGAAGTCTCCCCAGCGCCATAAATCATGCTGGGAGCTGCCTTCTGCGCTCTCCAGCACACAGCACGCAGCTAAGCAGGGGATTTCCCTGGCCTCCCAGAACGGGAGGCTGTCCGAAGTCCTCCAGTGGGCTCTCTACAGGGCTGAGGGGTCAGGGCCGAGGAGCTGCGCCAGGCACACCCTTGGGGCTCCTGACCCCACCCCCCACCTCTACCTCGGAGGCCCGAGGCCTCTCCAAACCTTTCAGAGGACCCAGGACTTTCCCTCTTGGCAGAGGGCTGGCTATTGGATCCCAGCCTGCCTGGAGCTGCCAGGGCATCACATCCACTGAAAGTTGGGCCTGTGGATTGGGGGGCAATGTCTGGAGCCCCTGTATACGTTGCCTGTTAGCCCCTACCCCCCCAAAACCCCAGACTCTGTCACTTGGGCCTATGACTGACTCTTTGTGCCTCAGTTGTCTCATCTATAAATGGGGTTCATGTGAGGGTGCTTAAGGTTTCTCTGGACTGTGGTGTCTGGCCCAGAGTGGTGTGTCAGTAAGAGTGCTCAGTGTTGCTACTTGTCGTCAGCAGACATTCACTCAACGGCCTCCCTGTATCAAGCCTGGCTCTAGGCACTGGGGGACACATGGATACCACTCCTAACCCCTGGTCTCTTCCATGTGAGAGCTCTAGTCCCATAGGGGAGACATGAGCTCTCAGGTGAGTTCAAAGTGCTCCATAGCCTGTGAGGGGCTACACAGCCCTGGAGCAGCAGACTGAGTAGGGATTAAGTCCAGAAGCATTGGACTGTGGAGCAGTTGGGGGGCAGGAAGCTGCCTCTGTACCCCAGCTGGCTGCCTCAGGACAGGGTGGCCCCTGGCTGGGCACCCAGGTTGCATGCTCCAAACAGGCCCTGGTTCCCAGGTGGCAGCTCCAGGGTGGTAGACCTCAAGGTGAAGGAGAGTGAGGAGCATGAGAAATGAGGCTTTTAAAAAATTTTTAGACAATATTTTTTTCTGATTTCAAAAGTTTGCATGCTTGTAAAACTTCTCTTGAAAAGTATAAAGAAGTAAAAACAAACAAAAACCACCCATAACTACACCACGCAGATAGAACCACTGTTAACATTTTGCTGTGTCTTCCAGGTTTTTTTTTATGCATTTATATATGTTATATATCTTTAAACAAAAATAGTATCATGCTATATACATTATTTTATAAGCTGCTTTTTCTCTCACACAGTATATCATGACACCTTCCTTATCAGTGCATACAAGTCTGCCTTCATTCTTATGCGGGCTGCATAGCATTCTTTGCTGTGGACGTGCATGTGTATTTATTTAATCAGTCCCCCACAGGTGGACACAGGCTTTTTCTGCTTCTTGTAGCTCAGTCTCTGCCCACAACCCTGCTATTTCACTTGGGCTCCTTCTTAGAGGTGAGGTTACTGGCTCAAAGGGTCTGCATGTTTTTGAGGCTCTGCCTTCCAGAAAGGTCGTGCAAGCAGCTGACCTTTCCCGTAGCTGGGGTGGTAGGGATGGGGAGCTGGAGGGAGGTGCCCCAGCCCGGGCCTGGGCAGGGCCCCATTCTAGTTCTCTGACTTTCTCTTTCTCTCTAGGGCCGAACCCATGAGAAGCACCATCTTCCAGTACCCCATAGGCTGGCCACCAGTCCAGGAGCTGCCTCCATCCCTGCGGGCACCCCCACCTGGGGGGTGGCCCCTGCAGCCCAGCGTCCAGTGGGGCTAAGCCCCTCATCCCCACTTTGACCCCCATCTGGTCAGCTTTTGTGTCAGTCACAGTAAAGATAAGGGCTCATACTGGGGATGCCAAGGGCCTCTCCGGTGCCTGCTGCCCCCTGTGGAGCCTCTGAAACCACATGCTGGGCCTGGCTTGACTGAGGCCCCAGAGTCTCCCCAGCAGGTATAGCCCTGGTCCTAGCTCTGCTCCAGACAGCTCCATCCTCCCTCCCTCTTGGGACATCTTGAGAAGATGGGTGATAAAACTTCCTTCTGGATGTTTATAAAGAAAGTCTGTCACCATGGTGGTGTGGCTTCCTCCTTGCCCGGTGCCCTTAGCTCCATGCCCCGGCCCCGGTCAGAGGACGGGCAGGACTGGGGTTGAGATGAGGTCCTCTGCTAGGTGAGAAGTGCTGTTGCCCTTCTCCTCAGAGGGCTGGCAGAGGCTCAGCACGGCTGGGCACAGGGTGCGCCAGTGTGGCTGAGATGGTCACCTCCGTGAAAGGGAGCTCCAGATCTGAGAGAGGAGCTTGAGGACTCCATCTGCTGTCCCAGTCCCTGTGTCTGCCCACACTGAGCTGGTGCCTGAACGTGAGATGGCACAACTGGGGCGTGGTAGGAGCTGTGTCTCTGGCCTGGACAGTGTAGAGAAGTTGGGGGACCCGGAAGGACACGCCCTGGACTTGGGGGAGTGGCCTGGCTGAGCTTCCTCGGCTACACCAGCCCCTTAGCCCAACATGACCCAGGGCCCCTCCCAAGGCTTCTGCCCTGGAGGAGCCCCCTGGCTGATGAGGAGATTGCATGGGCTGCTCAGGCAATGTGCAGCCTCCAGGCCCATGGTCTGCTTCCCTCCTTGCTGTACTCCAGTTCTAGATTCTGTGCTGGATAATGGTGGGCAAGGTGGGCCTCAGGCCAGTGGGCCTCTGGCAGGGGGGCTCAGAGGGTGCAGAGACTGCAGGGCCACCTCAGATGCCCCATCTGCTGTGAGCTTTTGCCCTTCCTGAAAATCCCAGTTGAAGGGGGATACTGAATCTGGGGGCCCTCTGAGCCTCAGGCTCTTCATCTGTGAAATGGGCAAATTCTCTGGCCTCAATGGGCACATGGAGGAAGGCTAGGTTTGAGTCTAAGGAGGGTCAGAGAAAGGGACCCCACAGAAGGCCAAGGGCCTCCTCAGGCTGGGCCAGGGAGTAGGGCCCAGGAGACCTCAGCCTCACCCCCTCTCTAGGAGGAAGCCTTCTGCCCCCATCTCTACCCTGCCCACAGCCCTGGGCAAATCTCAGGGACTAGGGTCAGGTTGGCTGTGTGGCCCTGGGCACAGGGTGCTCCTTCCTGCCTAAGTGACCACAGCAGCTACCAGACCCTGTACAAATGCCTCCTAAGTTTCCCAGGAGCTCCTGGACAGTGGGAGGGAAGAGTTAGTGCTACATACAGGCCAGGGTGGGCAGGGTGCGGGCGGGGCTCGGGGTGACCTCAGCTGTCACCGGGCCCTTGCGGCCGGGCCATGGCTCCATGCAAGGGCCCGCAGGGGTGGGTGGGGTGGGGTTGCCAGACGTCCAGGCCCTGGAGTACACGCAGCGGCGGTGGCCCCGGGAGCTGAGAGGGAGAGGACTGCAGGCAGCCGTGGGTGCGGAGCGGGCCCCAGGCACCGCGTGTGCCTACTTCATGCCGCTGCGCAGCACCTGGTTGGCTGCGATGAGCATGACGCTGATGATGAAGGCGATGGCGAAGGCGCAGATCAGACTCTTGCGCACGCACGTCTGGCGGATCTGCTGGTTGGAGCAGGCTGTGGCCGCCCGCCAGGGAGCACCAGGGAGAGACAGACGGGGACAGCGAAGCATGGAATCAGGAGCCGCCTGCACATCCGCACATGGGCTTGTCCCATGGGACGTGCAGGAACACGAGGCCGGGGCAGGCAAGCAGGCCCCCGCCCCGTCCCCGGCAGACCCTGGTTCCTCCTCCCCTGCCCGAGCAGTTGGCCTGCCCATGGGCCACCAGGGGTCGTTCACTCACTCTCCACGTCCACGGGGCACTCCTCAGCTGTGCCCAGGTGGCTTTCCTCCTCCGTCATGATGATGTTCTCAATGTCCTTCATGGACAGGTGCTCACAGAAGGTGTCGTACAGCAGCCGCTTCAGCTCATCCACGGTCAGCTTCTGCATGTCACACTTGGAGGGGGAGGAGACATGGTGCTTTGGCCACTGCCACCACCACTGCCACCACCCAGTTCCCTGCAGCCACCCAGGCTCAGTGACAGGCCTCCAGATTCTGGAGGACTGGGAACCACTTCTCTTTATCTGGGAGATAAGACATCGGGGGGGGGGGGGCGGAGAGAAGCCTGGGATAGCCAGCCCCCTTTACAGTGTGGCCCTGACCATTCACTGGCCCTATACAACCCTCCACAGTGTGCACATGCCTAAATCCAAACCAGCCAGGGCATACCTTCCAGAAGACGGTGTCAAAGTCAGTGCCATGGAACTTCTCTGGGATCCCCGAGGTGGAAAGCTTGGGTCCCAGGAGGGCCACAAACTCCTCGAAGTCCACTTGGCCATCGCCTAGGGCAGGCACAGGTCCAATCAGGGGGCCAGCCTACAACTGGGCTGGGGCCTGGGCCAGCTTGGGCCACTGGTACCTGGGGCAGGTCCCACCTTCTCCGAGCCTTGAGTTATTTTCAGGGACACCTAACATCTGCCAAGCTCTGGACTGATGCTAAAGCCACCAAATATGACCAAAGCGGTGATGGAGCACAGCAGGTGGGCAGAGCGTCCAGGAGAGCCTCAGATTTTACTCAGAAATGTGGCTCCCCGGCACCCGCTGCCTTCGCCGGGGTGGGGGTGGGGGACTGTGGGGCTGACATTCTCAGTGCACAGACAGGACACAATCTACCCAGACCACTACCTGCTCTCAGGGTGGAGAGGGGCAGGGTGGGAAGCCCACGGTGGGGGGGGGGGCAGGGAATGGAAAAAGGGGACCACACATGACTGGTCTTTTTCTTTTTTTTACTAGGTTTTCCTTAATAAAGTGCCAGGTGGCAAATAAGACTAAATGATTTTTTATTTGGGGTGAGGGGACCTGGGATGTTTAATACATCCTTTCTACTTTTCTGTACTTTAAAAATTGCTCCGGAGGGCAGCTCGCTGGCTCAGTCAGTAGAGCATACAACTCCTGATCTTGGGGTTGTAAGTTTGAACCCCCTGTGGGGTGTAGAGATGACTTAAAATCTTAAAATTGCTCAGAATGCAGAGCGAGAGAGCCAGAGCCTCTGTGTGGGTGTGGTGGCAGCGGCGTACTCTAGCCTCTACTCTCCAGGCTAAGAAATGGGGCCAGACCTGGCTGCATACTGCCTTGGGCTTGGGGTGCCCGCAAGGAGATGCTCAGGGTGGGCTCAGCCTCAGAGGCCCAGGTCAGGGGTGAGGAAACTGAAGCAGAGAGTGGTGCTCACCATCCATGTCCAGCCGCTGGATGATAACTTCCAGCTCCACCTCGTTGGGCATGTAGCCCAGGGAGCGCATGGCCGTGCCCAGCTCCTGCTTAGAGATGAAGCCATTGCCATCGCGATCAAAGACTTTGAAGGCCTCACGGATCTCTGTGGGGGGGAGCAGAGCATGTTGGGACCTTACCTCCATCCCAACACCCCTCTCCCTAGGCCCCCAGGATCCCTGGGCACGGCATTGAGAATCCTCTACAGACCCTGCAGGTCTGGTCAGAGACAAGTGGCAGGTGGCCCAAGTGCCCCCCATAGCGCTGCCTTCCGGGAGGGGAGCTCTGGGCGAGCCAAGGCAGGCAGCAAAGGTGTGCCCAGGCTTGAGTACTGACGAGATCACCCTGGGGAGGGGTCTCCTCTGAGTGCCAAGCTCCCACAACCGCTCAGGACGTGCTCACGACGACCCCGTGTGGCGGGTAAGCATGAGTCCCACTGTGCTGGCTGTTGGCTGGCACCCCAGGCCTCTGTGCCTGCCACAGGCTTCCGGGTCCACCCCTCCCTCCTTCCATCCCCCACTCCCCTGCGTCCCCATCGAAAGCTTTCTCCCCTGGGCTCCGCTTGCAAACTCCAGCCAACATTCCTTAATGGCACCAGGTGAGGCAACCACCAGCTCCAGCTCAGGGCTGACAGGCCGACAGCTCCATGCAGAGACTGCTTCCCCAGCCCAAGGTTTAGGGGAAGGCGGAAGCTGGATGGACGGGACCCAGCAAGCCCAGGCCTGCTCAGATGTGGGGACTGTCCTCTGCACCCTACAGAGGAGGAGACTGAGGCCTGAGGGCCTGGGTGACTTGGGTGGAGAGAAATCAATGCCTGGGCTGGGAGCAGTGAGTGACCTTGGGCCAGACCCCGACCCCTGCAGCAGAATGCTCAGTAGTGATATGCATATGGCAAGGCTTTTACCAAAGGTGTCCAGGAACCACTGAGGGTTCCAAACCTCTCCCTGCTCCCCTTCCCTCTACCTGCTGTCCCTTCGTGGTCACTCAGCCACGGAAGAGCCCTACCGAGCACTTTCCTTTGGCGGAGAAGGAAACCTCACTCCACTCACACCCTCCCTGCTCTGGCATGGAGGTTCCCCTGCCGGCCTCCTGGCCTCCCGGCCTTCGCCTCAGCTGTCCCCGCTGGCTGGGACTTCAGCAAGCACAATCCTGCCCCTGAATGTGGGTGTGGGTGTATTTTGGAAGCAGAGACAGATAAATGCTCCACGCTGCAGGCCTGGAAACTGAGGCCTGGAGAGGCAAAATAGCCAGACCAGGCTCAGTTTGGGGTCAAGGCTGTTTCTGGTGAGAGCAGGAATCTGGCTGGCCCAAGACTGGCCTTAAGGTTGTGTGAATCCCTAAAACTGACCCACGAAGTTATTCCGTGATTCCGCTGGCCCCATTGCAGACTAGGGGGCCATGGCAAGGTGGCTGAGGCTGAGGCCCCAAATTACATCAGGTTCTTCCTACATGGTGTCTGTACCCAAGGCCTGGAGGTTAGACAAGAGGACATGTAGGCCAAGGTAGAGACAGACAGTAGGCTACAGCCGAGTTGCCTAAGCCCCCCCCCCCAGACCCTTGACTCTGGACCTTCTCCAACCATCCTAGACTGGGCCTGAGAATCTGGTCTAACCAGGGGTTCCCAGGCCAGAAAGCAGCTGGCATGCGAGATCTGGGCCAGGCCCCAGGGTTTCTATAAACCCTGGACTCGGCCCTCCAGGCTGACTCCCACCTAGCATTTTCCTGGGCCACTGACAAGGTGGTAAGCTCCCCATCACCGGAAGTATATGAGTGGAGGCCCGGTAGTCATGGAGGCTGCTAAAGGGGTCCTATTGCTGGGAGTCTCTAGGTAGAGACTAAGGCACTGACCATGAGACCAGGCACATGGTCTGCCACTTTTGCCACCACACACACTTAGGTGTGTCGCCAAAACTGTTGCCCTCCTGACCCAGCCCCAGGCTCTGCCCACCTCAGGTGTCCTGAACTCCAGCCCTAGGGGCCCTTTCAGCCGTGGTGAGCACCAGGATTGCTCCATGTCCATGGTTTTGATCATATGGCTTCCCTTGCCTGGAAGTTCTTCCTCTCACCATAGCAAACTGATGCATCTCAGGTTCCCAGCATAGACAGCATCACCTCCCTGGGTATCCTCCCTGCCCCCCAGAACTCTGGCCTTCTTCTGGGATCCCACAGACCCCACTCTTCCTTTGCACTGACCACATTGGACTGTGACCTCGAGTGACATGAGGGAAGGGGCCAGGTAGGTCTTGTTCACAGCTGGGTCCCCACCTGGAATAGTGCCTGTCTGTCAAGCATAAACATCTGCCCAACTAGTGAGTAAATGAATGAATGACTGATTCAGGGAACACGCCCATCTGGAGCACACAGAGGAAAGAGCTGAGCAAAAGTTCATGCACCACTTGGTGTGAGGCCATCATTCAGAGCCCATTTACTCCTAGTTTACAAACAATCCTAGTAAGAGTAAGCATTTGCTTTCTGCTTCGTAAGCAGGCGAGAAGCATGAGGGGAAGCTGAGGATGCTGCTTGTCCCCTTGTCCAGCCCCCAAGGACCCCACACCAACCCAGCCTATGGGCCACCACAGAAGAGGAGAATCAAGCCAAGGGCAGGGTTGAGGATACCTTCCCCAGATTTCTGGGTGAGAGGCTGATTTTGAGAGGAGGAACCCAGGGTCAAGGATCCCATCTTTCTAGGTGCCTCAGTTTCTTCCTCTGTAGAGGTCCACTAGGAGATCTCAAGTTGGGATGGCAAAACTCTTGACCCACAGGCGCCTGCGGTGGATGCTGGTCCCCTTCTCTGCAATGAGCTGGGGTCCAGGCTGTCCCTCCCACCCAGACAGGGGCTGGGTGTGGCCCCAGAGTCCATGCTTGCTTCAGTCGGAGCCCCCGATCCTCTTCTGGAAGCCCTGAGGAAATGTACCGGAGACTGTGGGCAGGTGACAGACCCTGAGGCAGCCCAATAGGCCTCCGGGGGTATCAGCACTCTGGCAGGAGGCTGGAGTCCAGAGAGGGGGTGCACACTCTGGAGGTCACTCGGGAAGGGGGGCAGCGCCTGTCCTCTGCAGCAGCTGCCATTCCCTGCGGCACTGGCCCCGTGCCCCCCCCCCCCTGGCATCCCTGAGTTTCTGGTCTGCGCAGACGCAGCTGCTGGGCTTGCAGGGAAAAGGGGCAGGATGGGGGACTCCCCCACCCCCCATGCTCTGAGTGCCCTATTTGGCCACTCTCAATGCAGGCTCCACTGTCTGACTGAGCAGGCAGGGTGCCAGCCTCAGAACCCTGCCCTGGTGGCTGTCTGCCTGTCTGTCTGTCTGTCTCCTTCCTCTTCTCTCTGGCCAGAAAGGGCTGGGCTAAGGCTTGCAGTCACCCCACTCCTACCCTCAGGTGTTCACGTCTGTTGATGCCACTGGGGCCAGCCTCAGTGCCCCTGCGGACTCTGGGGGGCTCTGCTGGGGATCTATGTTGTGGCGGGGGGGGGGGGGTGAGACAGGAAGAAGCTGGAAAGCCTGTGCTGCTCCTTCTCAGGGGTCAGACAAGCTCCAGGCCAGCTTTGCCCAGCCACGTCTACCCTGCCAACCACCACCCACGGTTCCCCAGGGCCACAGGTCCCCAGGTGCCTTTGCCAGACCTTCAAGGACTCTTCTCCCCAGCCTTTGGCGATCCTGCCTGCTTGGCCCATCCCCCTGCACACCCTGGGTCCCTAACTCAAGAGCTTGACCAATCCTCTCCACACTCCAGGCTCTTACTCCTACAAGAATCCCCTCCTTGGCCTCCCCTGCTGCTGCATCTGGGTCTGCAAGCTCCTGCTGTGTGCCAGGCACCTTGACGAGTACCTCCATTGTACCCTCTGTCACCAGCAGCCCTGGGGAGGGGCAATGCCAGGCCCTTTTTACAGATGGAGAAACAGAGGCAAGAAAGGCAAATGATTGTTCAAGGTCACTCTGTGAGCTGAGGGTGTAGAGATTTGAACCTGGTGCTGCCTGGCTGGGAAGTCCTCATCTACATCTGTGCTCTCCACCTCCCTTACTGGTCCCTCTCCCCCTCAGATTAACAGCCCCCTGGATTTCTGCAGCAGGCACATAATGTCTGCAGCATTTCATCCTGAGCCGCCGGGCATCCTCTTCTCTGCACATGTGGATCCCCCACTGGTGGGTGGGTGTCCTCCCAGCCGAGGGCCTGGGGCCTCTCTACCCCTGGGGCAGGAGCATGAATGTAGGGCACTGGGCAGGGGGGCTGGGGGGCTGGGGGGTTACTTCTTCCATCCGGCCCTGGCACTCAAGGACCACCGGGGCCTGCAGAGACTTGGTGTCCCAGGAGGGCTTTTGGGGTGCCTACAGCCAAGAAGGGGGTCAGTTGTGGAGGACTTCTTGCCCTCATCTACAGTTGCCCACAGGCTGGGAGATAGGCTGGGACCCCCCAGACATTTGCTTGTCTCACGACCCCTACCTGGTCACCCCAAGGAGGGCCTGCCCTTCAGGTTTCCCCTGGGCCAGGATCCCCCTGCTCAGGAGAGAAGCTGGGAGTGCGTTTGGTGTGGCTGGTGACTAACGCTGCTGGGTTCCTGCCAGTGTGTCCGCCAGGCGGCCTGAGAGGAGCCTGCGGCCTCCTACCCCTGCACTGCCCTCCCTGTGCCCACTCACCCCTGCATCCCAGCCTCTTCTCAGCTTCTCAGGGTCTGCACCCTGGGACTAGGAGATCAGGAGAGGAGAGACCCAGCCAGGCTCATAGCTTCGCTGCCAAAGTCATGGTGGGGTGTGAAAGCAAGGGCAGGGAATGAGGTGGAAGCTGCAAGGGTTTTGGGGGGGACACTGTGGCCCCCTGCCCAAGTGGCCAGGAGGAAGGGATAGAGGAGCGCCCATGCAGGAAGACACTGGCAGGAAGTTTGGGGTGGCCCAGGGCAGGAGGAGACAACAGTGAGGAAGACATGGCCTGTGTCCCATCCCCTGCTCTCTTGGTTCCCATTGCATCTCTTCCTTTTCCCAGGCCCTGGACAGACAGGGCAGATGCTAGGGCTTTGGGGTTCAAGGCCAGAGATCCAGCAGCAGCACTCATCTCTCTGTTCTGCCCGTATCCAACACCGGACCCCATCTCTGTGGCTCTGCCAGCCTCTGGAGGCTTTCAGGGGACTTGAGAGGAGCAGGTGGCTCATAGTCTATGGTGCAAGGTGTGTATGTGTGTGTTGGGAGGACAGCTCCCTTCTCCCTCTTAATCTTCCCCTCACCAAGTCTGACTCCCCCAAGATCTACCCTCTCCACGGCTTGGAGATGAGGGAGGACCTCTCTCTATGCCTCCCCCTGTGCTCCCATCAGCATCCCTGACAGCACTGGTATCTCAATTGCACCCCGCTAAGCTCCGATGAGCTCCCGGACCCCAAAGACCCTTGGACCCAAGATAACTGAAGAGAGGCACAGCCTCTGGGTGATCTTAGCCCCTCACCCAACAGCACACAAGTAGATCGCAGGCGTCCAAGACTTCTATCTGCCCAGAACCCCCACTCCACTCCACATGGGGCCCTAGGAGATCTGGGGGATGGAAGGCCGGAGCACCCACCCCCAGCCCAGGAGGGAAAGAGCTTGCAGGCCCTAGGGGTCTCAATGCTCCCCAGAATCTTCCGTCCAGAGCCCCCAGCCCCTGACCTCTGCTCTGATCTTGCCTAGCCCCTTCCCTACCCCATTCACGGTGAGAGGCAGAGTGACTGGGGTGGGGGGTGGGGGGTGGACATAGAATTGGGTCCCAGCCCCTGCCTTTCCCTTCCGGGCTTGGTTATCGCGACCCAGCAGCCCAATCTGGCCACTTGTTGTCGCCACCACCTCCTGGGCCGCCCTCCCAGCGCTCAGGGTTGGGGGTCCCCTCAGGGCTGTGGGGAAGTGGGGAAGGCCGCAGGAGGGACTGGGGACAGCCCCGCAGGCGGCAAGAGCAGGGCAGTCGCCCTCTCCCCTTCTCTGGCTGCCGGAGCAGATTGGATTTTAAAAGCGACACGAGCGGAATGTCAATTCGAGCGCAGAGCAGCAGGCGGGCGCCGCGGAGGGGATCAGGATGCGGGTGCTCCGGCCGGGCCCGCGCGGGGGGCGCAGCTCGGACCCCCGCCCCAAGCGCCGCGTTGCCGCACCGTCACCGCGGTCTGCGCGGCCCCGTGACCCCGCTGCGGGGCTCGGCAAGTTTCCGCAGCGCGGGGGACCCTGCGGGCAGGGGCCCGGCCGCCCTGCGCCTCGGCTGCGCCCACCGCGGCACCCAGAGGTGCGAGTTGGTCCTGACTCCCCGCGCAGCTGCTCGCTGGAGCGCCCACCTGGCAGCCGGCACCTGCGGACGGCCCCCGCCCCCTGCGCCCCTGCTCCGCGCTTCACCTGGGCGCACAGGTAGGAGGGCCAGCGGGCCGGGGGCCGGCGGCGCACTCACCCTCCAGCTCGTCCTCGGGGATGTCCACGGGGCGCTGCTCCGACAGCAGGTTGGGCACGGTGTAGATGCCCCGGTACATCAACGCCGCCGTCACCGGGTGGAACGGCATCTTGGAGGCTCCGCGCCCGCCCGCCCGCCGCAAACTTTGAGGTCGGGGCTCATGGGCCGGCGGCGGCCCCGGGGGCGGCTGGAGCGGGCGGGGCGCGCGGCTGCGGAGGGCGGCCCGGCGGCAGCGGCGGGGGCGAGGCGGGGGCGCCCCTCCGGGGGCCTAGTGCCCCCGCGCCCCGGGCCGCCGGTCCATGCCGCCCCCTCCCTCGTCGGGCTCCCGGCCGGGGCCCCGCAGGGGGGCGGGGGCGGCGGCGCTCGGGCCCTGGGCTCCGGCCGCCCGCGCTGTGCCCGCCGCGCCCGCTCCCCGGTGCCCCGCGCGCCCCGCGCTGCTCGCCGCCCGCTGGTCCGCTCGCCGGCGCGGCCGCCCGGGCGCCGCTCAGGTCTCGCCGCCTCCCCTGCTCGCTCGCTCGCGCGCTCTGTGCCGCGCTGGCTGCGCTCCCCGCCTCCCCCGCCCGCCGCCCGCCCCCTCCGCGCTCTCCACCCCCGCCCCCCGCCGGCCCCTGCGCGGTCGCCCCTAGCCCGCCGCGGGCGCCTTCTCCCCGTCGCCCCGGGCTCCCTGTTCCTCCCGCGGAGGATCACTCGTCTCTCGCCCCAAGTCCGCAGCCACCGGGACCAAGGTGGGGGTGGGGCCCTTCCTTCCTGCCCGGTGGCCCGCCCCTACCCCCCACGAACAGAGCAGGAAACTGAGGACCAGAGACCTGGCAGCGAGGTGAGATGGGCCCCAGGCTCCCGGGTCCTGGAGGAGAATCATACGGTGTTGGTGCCTGGTGAGGCTCCAAGTTGGGGAAACTGAGGCTGAGAAAGCAGGGCGTTGACCAAGGTCATTAGGGTGCTGTGGCAGTCGGGAGTTTGGGACAGGCTTGGGGCAGGCTCCCCCTGCCCTGTAGCCGAGACTTGGCAGCTGACCTTGCCCCCCACAGTGGAGCCCCAGGCCTGGCTCCTTTCCAAGCCCCAACCACTCTGCCTGGGGAGCTGCCAAGGGTCTGTCTCATGCCCCTCCCCACCCCCAGCTCAGGGCACTGAAGATCAGAGAGGTGGCTGGGTGCCTGTAGGGACTGGTGTGAGAGCCTGTCAGTGCACATGCCTGCTTAGACCTAATGTGTGTGCAAGGCTCACCCAGGCCCCAAGGCATGTGTGCGCATCAGGGTGAGGGGGCAGGTGTTTGTGGGAGCAGCATGTGCGTGCATATATCTGTTATCCAGAAGGGTGTGTTCATGTGTTTTTGAGTCCGCACGCAGATGGATGCATGTTGCGAGTGTGTATGGAAACCTGTGTGTGCCAAGGTTGTGAGCTGGCAGGGGAAGGGAGGGCAGGAGCCCATGGGTGGGCAGGGGGCGGTGTACGGGCCCATGGGCAAGGAGCGGCATGGGCATGTGTGCACAGATGTGCATACATATATATGGGGGAGGGGTTGACCCCCTGGCCTCTCCATGGCCCCAGCTTCAGGACCTGCCCCTAGAGGCCCTGTGGAAACCACCTTCAATCAGTCAACAGCCCCAGCAGGAAAGCTGATTGCCACTGCCCTGCCCAGCCCTGCCCTTCCCGAGCTGATTACATTTTTCTGTTTGTTTCTGCTTTTGTCGTTGATTAATCACAGCCCTATCTTGGGGCCTGAGGAGAGGGGGCTCAGGAAGAGATGCCAGCCCTGGCTGAGCTGGGCCTGGCCAGGCCTGGGCTCCGGCACTTCTCAGGGATGGGTCTGGAGGGGGATCCCAACAGCATCCACAACCCGCAGAGGAGGAAAGACCCTAGCTATTTGTCTGTCTCCTCAGCCTCTATGGATCAGCTGAGTGCCTGTTAGAACTGGGGGCCGGGGTGGGAAAGGCCTCCGAAAGCCCTACCCCAAAGCCCTCCTCATCCACCTGTCCCGGTCTGACGATTCACCTTCAGAGCAGAGTGTTTTGAGCTGCCTCGGATCTTCTGGTGCAGCAGAGGAGTGGGGAAGAAAAGAACCCAGAACTCAGAGCCAGGCAGACGTGGGGCTCCTGCATCTACCACCTCCTTGCCATGGGACCTTAGTCACCTTCCTTAACCTCGTGGGCCCGTGGTTTCCCCCTCATGAAGTGAGGGTAGCAATGCCACCTCCTAGGCAGCGGTGAGGATGGAATGATGTAACATGGGAGAGGTGCCTGGCAGTGCATCCCTGTACCTCTTGGGAGTTTCCTATTAGCATGAAAATTCCCCCCAAGGAATATGAATTAATAATAATTATAGCTGCTATGTATTGATTGAGAGCTTGAGCTACAGCAGCTCTCTCTTCTGTCTACTGAGTGGCCAGGCTGCACCAGCCCATGCCATCCAGTCCTAAAACAGGACCCCCAAGCCAAGGGAAGCTGGGCTGGAGCTTGCTAAGGGGCTGATGGGAACCCAGCTCCCAGTGGTGTCTAGAAAGGCTACTGCAGAGCATGTTGGCGCTCGCCTGATAGAGGGGCAGCTTCGGCTGCATCCCCTGTAGCTCCCAGCCAGGGCAGTGGAGAATTTTCAAAGCACAAGGCAGAAATGGTCTGTGAGTAAATTCAACAAAAATTGAGTGAATGGGCCTACCCAACACAGCCAGGCCCTGAGGGTCTGCGCTGAGGGAGGGCATGAGTATCTGTGGAGACACAGGCCTCCCTCCAGTCTGTGGCCAAGGGGTCAGGTTCTACATATTGTGACCAGGCTGCTCCCTGGGACAGGCTCCCACCAGGCCAAAGGGACAAGACCTGATGAGGTTTACAGCCTCAAGGTCACAGTACACCCCACTGCTTGGGCCATCCCTGCCACCCCGTCTCTGGTGACTCAGGCCGGTCCGAGTCTCTCCCCTGATGCAAAGCCATGGCCCATAGAGCTGACTGTGGGCCTAGGGGACTCCCACGTGCCACCGGCTGCACGTGTTCTCGCTTCTCTGTCTGCCTGTCCCTGGGCTGTGCATGTAACCAGAACAGCATCCCCCAAACCTCTAAAAGCAGTTTGTCCTTGCCTCCATTCGTGACTGAGGGGACCCCTGCCTAGGGACCAGGTTGGGTCATGCACCATCGTGAGGCAGGGCTGGGGTTGGAGCCCAAGGCAGGAGCTGGGTTGGGGTCAGGGTGAGGGCTTTAGGAGTCAGGCTCTGGGCCATTCTGATCTTATCCTTCCAGGCTCAGAGGAATGCGGCCTCCTCTGAGAACCATCCTAGACCTCCTCAGCCCTCCACCACTGTGCACCTCAGGCCACTGGGCGGCCCCTGGGTGTGAGGTCCTACGAGCAGGTCAGGCCAGGAGTCAGAGGATGAGAGGTTGCTGCTTGTACCTGGGCCTCACAGAACAAGTACCAGAGAGCTGAGCAGCATGGTTGAGGTGACAGCTCACCGTCTGGTGAAGGGCAGTGTGGGGGAAGCTTTTGTAGAGGAAGGACATGAAACCAGCTTGAAAGACAAGTCTTGGACATGGGGTGGGTGAGGCGGCGCCACAAACTCTGCATGGAGAACCCAGAGCCAGGCATATGCCTTTGGGTGGCTACACTCACCTCTCTGAGCCTCAGCTTACTCACCTGTCAAATGGGCATAGATCTTGCTCCCAGAATGAAGGCTTAGATCCTGCAGTGCACAGGACACGACAGCTCTTACTATGAGTCAAGGGAACTCCAGGAGGAAAAGCCAGGGTAAGCAAAAGCTCAAAAATGTGAGAGGACCACCCCTACCTCTGGAGGGCAGGCTCTGAATCTGTACCCCCAGATTTGGTGCCTGGCACAGGGCTGGGTCGGGCTTGGGAAGTTGGCAGGGGCTGGATGAACATCTCCTGGATGAATGGATGAGAAAATGAATGAATGAATGATCACCCACCAACCCACCAGCCCTTCGGCATTACAGCCCCGTCCTCTCCTCTGCACGTCACAGGGGAGCAGATGGCGTGATTGCAGGGTGTGAATTATGTCTGTCGCTCCCCCATCTGGGGAGGTGCTGACGCCATCACACTATACTCCCTGGGGTGCCATCGGGAGACTCAACTCCAGAGGGGTCTCCACAGACTGCCCACTAGTCCTTGGCTCAGGGTGCTAGAGTCACTGGGAGAGGTGAGCCACCTGTGATTCCAGAAGAATCCACCAAGTGGCAGAAAGCAAGGGGAGAGAAGTGGATACCACCCTGTCCAGAGGCTGGGTGCCTCCCTCCCAGAGCCTGGAGCCCTCTCCTATCAAAACTCACAGGCTTGCCGCCCTCGCTGGCTGGAAACCGCTCCTCCGAGGCCAGCATTCTCCTGCCACCCACATTCAGCACCAGGGAGAGCTCCTGGCAAAGCCCCGGGCCCAGCCCCGCGGGGCGCTGTCGTGGAGGGATGGGGAGCCTGACAAGGCAGTAAATGAACCCACTGTCCAGAAGATGCTATCAAAGTAGAGGGAGGACAAGTGCCAAGCTCAAGGTCAATCTAGGACTGCTAACCATAGCCCTGTCCAAGCTGGGGGGCCTGCTGGGGGAGGAAGGGGGCTGCTAAAGGGAAGGGGGTGTCCAGGAAGGGCAGAGGCTCTGGCCTCTGCTCCTTGGCTAGGGAACCATATTGTTCCAAGAACCCTCTGGGGACAGTGTCTGGAGGTGAATAAAATATTCATCGTCTAGGCAAACTCACACAGTCACTTGATGAATAATGGAATTTATAGACTTGCAGAGGCTGACCCAGCTGGGAGGGTGTATGGGTGGAAACTAGAGGCCCCTATCTGTTCTGATCCCATCTTGCCTTGGGCACCCCCTCTAAGGTCCTGTAGACAGGACAGAGCAGGAGACAGAGTCCATCAGAGGGACATAGAGCAAAGGGGACAGGTCCTTGAGTTTGTTGCTCCTTGAGAAGAAACTTGGTGATGGAAAATGAGCACTGGACTCAGAGTCCGATGTGGCTGGGATGAATCTGACTGCTCTTACCAGTTCTATGTCCTGAGTATGTCAGTTCTGCCTCAGTTTTCTCTCCTGTGAAATGGGGTTGATACAGCCATCGCACAACTAGGGTTGCTGAGATCTGATGAAGTGAAGAAAGTGACAGTACCTGGTGCCTCTGTCCCTGACATACATGGTGCTGAGACATGTTGCTGAAAGGCTGGACCTTTAGAGACTCTTTCTCTGGCCCCCAGACTCTCCTGAGCCCAGGAGTGGTCTAGAAGGGAGAGAGAGGCATGGCCACAGAAGTAGAGAAGTTTCTAGTCCTCAAGGCAGAGTTTGCTGTTAGTAAGTGCAAAAACTTGGCCTGGGAGAGACAGGCACAGGCACTTACCCAGGCCCCCTCTACCCCAGAGTGAGCTCCCTCTTGGCTGGGCTTGGGCCTGGGCAAGGGTATTTTTAAAATGCTCTCCAGGAGCTTCTAAGGTATAGCCAGAGTTAGAACCACTGGTCATGGGAAGAAGGCTTGGAGGGGGAAACAGTCCAAGCAGGGGTAAGAGGACTTGCAGATGTCCCACCCAGGAAATGACCAAGATCCCCACCTCTCATCCCCTTTGGACCTTTGTCTCTCCTCCTGGGAAGTGGGAGCCTATGCCTAGAGTATGACCAGGCTGCTGGCTGGGAGCAGGATCCTGCGTACCTCTGGCCCAGCCCCTGCTCCAGCCCTACTTCCTGAGTGACAGCTGTGGCAGCTGGCAGGAGACAAGGCGCGAGCCAGCTCCTAATTGCTCTGGGCTCCCAGATCCCTGCCTCAGTCTGTTGCCTCTGATGAGACACTTGACTGACCTGCCCAGGGCGGCTGCTTTCCCCAGAAGAGGCCCCATCTCCGGCTAGCCCTGGCATCATGGGAAGCAGGGGGAAGACGCCTCTCCTTGCAAGGTCTTGCCACCTCCAGAGCAGGGTGAGGCCAGGACCCTGGAATCCCCCACAGGCCTGCCCCCTCCTCTCTGCATCTCGCTGCATGACATAAAGAGCTGTGTGTAAACTGCCCTTTGAACAAGCAGCTACACAGGTGCTGAGATGTGTAGACCCTGTGGGCGTGCTCTGCAGCCTCACCTGGCACACCCTGCCCCCTCCAGGGGGCTTGAGTATGTCCTCTGGCGTCAGACCTAAGAGAAGAACTGTGTGACCTCAGGCAAGTCATTGGAACTTGGAGTCTTTTTTTTTTTTTTTAATTTTTATTTACTTATGATAGTCACACACACAGAGAGAGGCAGAGACACAGGCAGAGGGAGAAGCAGGCTCCATGCACCGGGAGCCCGACGTGGGGTTCGATCCTGGGTCTCCAGGATCGCGCCCTGGGCCAAAGGCAGGCGCCAAACCGCTGCGCCACCCAGGGATCCCGGAACTTGGAGTCTTGATCTTGGTGCCTTTGCTTCTGAGGGTGAGCATGAACAGAGGAAGGTATGGAGGGTGTTGAGCCCAGGGCCCAGGGCTCAGCACCACAGTTCCATAGGTATTGGAGGGGGTTCCTCGAAATACTGCAGACTGGCAGCCTTTAAGCACACCCCCTCGGGCTGAGTTTTCAGGTTCCTGCTTGCCTCTCTTTCTGGCTGCCTGGATCCCTCCCAAAGCCCCCTCCCCTGGCCCTCTCATTCTGTAGAGGCGCTTCTAGGGCAAGATGTAGAGAGCTTCTGGAGATTCTCAGACCCTTACATCTCCAATTCTTTCTCAGGAAGACCAAATTATTTACCTGGTTTCAGTGATCTAGCCCAATGCTCATCCTTCCCCATGTGTGAGCTGCTACCTCTACCTGCTGCCACGTGCTAAGTGGTAGCCTGTGTTTGCATACCTCCAGGGACGGGAAGCTCACCCCCCCCAAGGCAAAGCCAACACTTGCCTGTTCCCTGGGCTCTTTGTCCTTTAAGATCTCCCCTGTTCTGAGACAAGGCACTGAGGACCTCCCAAAGGGGCCCCTGCATGTCATCTGGGAGACAGACAGTAGTGACTTATAAGCAGCTCATCAGAGTGATGCTCCACCCCTATAGTGGGGACGTGAAGTAAGAACAGCTCCTCAAGCCTGTGGGCCAAGGAGAGAGCCCTATGATGGCAGAGAGGGGGTAAGGGAAGTGGGAACCAGGCTTTCGGGTGACATTTATGGCTCCTTGTCCCAGGGCTGTGCAGATTAGCTCATTACAGAGACCAGGACATGAAATGGGTACGTTTTGACAAGGGGACTGTGGGAGAGGCCCAGACTGGGGGTGCTGCCCAGGGAGGAGCTGGTCTTCTGAGAGCCCCTCCTGCCCTGGCCACCACCAGTTCTCTATGATCCTTTGGAGTCCCTGACGTTGAGAGACAGGGTTGGGGCAGGGTACCAGGATGCCAGGGGTGGTGAATGGAAGACTTCCTTCTGAGTCTCTGTCCTCCAAGGCTGAGCTAAGCTACTGCCCCAGCCCCAGCCAGCCTCCCACCCAAAGGCCCACATTAACGGGCCTCTGAGGCCCACGGTGCCCTGGTCGTGTTGAGCCTAAGTGATGATAAAATCGACAGCAGTTTAATTGGTAATTTTAATCCTGGACAGAACAGTAATGGCGTTACTAATTGGATCGTTAGAGATTTGTGCTTTATGGCTGTGTAATTAGAGGAGCTGTGGGGGGCCAGGGTGAACCAGGGGGCCATGTGGGGCCAGGGGCAGGAAGCAGCAGGCAGGGCCTCTTCCCAGGCTGGGACTGGGTTGCCCCTGGGACCTACTGCTCACCTACTGCTCCTTCCAAGCCAGGTGCCTGGGGTAACTGAGTGAGGGATCTACACGTGCCCCTCCCAGACCTCGAGTCCCATCATGTCAGGAGGGGGAGGCCTTGGGGACCACAACACAAAAGACCCCAAAACTCATACGCCAGCTCCCTATGGAACAAGGTGGAGGGGTTCCTGTAATCCCAGTCCTTCCTCTCCGCACAAGAAGAGCCACAGCCGTGTGTCCTCCTCGTAGCCTGGCCCCCAGGACTCTGGATAACCACAAAGTGTCCTCATTTAAAATAGGAAATGGTCTTAGGTCCCGTCGCCCTGCTCGTTTCTCCTATGGAGAAGGGGAGAGGACATCCTTGTGTGTTCCATGTGGGTCTCATATGTGCATGTGAGGCTGACCGGCCCCAAACTCCAATATTTGGTAGGTTTTCTGCACACATGCAGCTGCTACTTCACACCCTGGCGAGGGGACACAGGGGCTGACCCGCGGGCCCAGCTGCCACCCCAGGCACATGGGCGCAGACACTGTGAAGTGTGAAGGGAGGCAGGGTAGAGCGTCCTTTGGATTGAATTCACAAAAGGCTAGGACCATGCCTGGCACTCAACAAATATTTGCTGTGTTAATTAATAAAGAAAAGAAAAGAAAACAAAAGAGAGAGAGGGATAGAGGGAGGACAGGGAGATTATGGGCCAGGGGCCTTTGTCACATGCCCTTCTCATGGGTCCCTAACCAACCACTGGTTGTTCTCCTAAACTCAGGCATGATCCCTTCACAGCCCTGGAATGGCATCCACCTTATTCCAAGGGAGAGTCAAAGTCACAAGGGGCCCCTAATCCCTCCCGCCTCACCTCCCCACCCCCACTTGCCCCCCCCTCCAGCGGCTCCAACTGCCTTACCTGGCTGCTCCTGACAGCGTACCAGTCACACTCCCTCCCCCCCCCAACTCTTGTTTGCCAGGAATGCACTCCCCCTAGACATCTTCATCGCTCACTCCTTAATCTCTTTACTCAAAAATCACCTTCCCAGTGGACCTTCCCTGACCACCCTAGCTTAAAATTTTTTTCTTAAACACACACAAAGAGAAAAAACAGTGCCTGTCCTCCCACTGCCTGCTGATCCGGGCTTGCACACACCACAATGTCACATACCGTGGACTCCTCTTTCTTGCCTGATACTGGATTCTTTTCCCCACTGCATCCCTAGTGTGACATTTGGTAGGTGCTCATACATAGTTGCTGAGTGAATGAATGGATAAAGAATGGGAGGCTCCCTATACTGAGGTGGCCCTGGAAGGTGAGGGCAGGCTGTGGAAGTGTGCATGTTGAGGGGGCAGGAGGCTGATGCCAGGCAGGGCCGGTGGCTGAGGGGCCGTAGCCGTGAGTCCTTGGCCCTGGCTGACCTGGCTCCCACCGCCTCTGCAGCTCAGCTAGGAAAGCGCCCCAGCACATCAGCCAGTTAGGCAGGTGGGGGCGGGAGGAGATAAAAATCTCTGTCCTCCTGCCAGATGCTCCACCTTGGTGCCCTCCACCTGATGGCCATCAGCCCAACCTCTGCTCCCCTTTTTCCAGGCCATCCTGTGGCCTCTGACCGCCTCTGTCCTGCTCCCCCCACAAGAGGTGGCTACCTCTGGGGCGGACTTAGGGACCCCAAGGAGACCCCTCCTCTACTGGCCCCAGCACCCTGTTCCCAGGCAGGAGACAGTGTCTGAAGTGCCACCACCAGCACCGAGGTGGCTCACACTGGGGCCGAGCACCGGGGTCCAGGGCTCTCAGCAATGTCCTGCCCACCTGCCTGGCCCGACTGCCTCAGGCTTTGTCAGGTGATGTATGGCCCACTGGCCCTGCCAGGAAGTGACAGCAGATGGATGGGCAGTGCCGAAGGGTGGGCTCAGAGCCAGGAGCAGGGAGCAGGGAGGGGGAGGTGCCTGGCTCCAGAGAAAGCCATTCCCGGAATGCCACCCTCCCTGACCCAGGGCAGGACGGGAGTACGGGAGTTGTCTCAGGCATGGCTCCCACATGGGGGCCCTTAGTGTGAGGAAGTGCAGGGAGCTGAGGGGGCTCTTGGCTCCTCAGGGCATCTCCACAGGCCTCAGTTTCCTCATCTGTATAATGCAATGAAGCACCGACCGGGAGGTGGCAGGAAGGATCAACCCAGAGAATGCACACCAAGCACGGTCCTGGACTCAGGGGCTCTCCAATCACTAACCACCAACCTTGTTAGGCTTGGTGCTGGGCCGGGGAGGGATTGCCCCTACCACTCTGCTTCCTTCTCCCTGTGTCTCCCCACCCAACCCCCGACACCATCTTCTCTCTCCTGGCCTTTGGGAGAATCACACAGCCAGAGGCGGACAGGATCTTGGAAATTTCTAATTTGACTTCCCTCCCATTTTCCAGAGGGGAAAACTGAGGTGTTGAGAGAAGAAAAACCTCTCAAGGTCAATTAGGAGGGCTTTGTAAGATGCCCTGTGGTGATTTCTGAAAGAAGTGCCTTCCCCATCATGGACCCAGGAGGGTGGGAGTGGGGGGGCACCGGCAGCTGCCCAGCAGTTGGGAAAGGGGAGGCAGGACAGTGCTGGGCACAGGGAAGGGGGCTGGGGGCAGGAGCGCAGTGCAGTTGCTTCGGCCAAGTCAGGATGCGCCAGACGCCGCCATGGGCTCTGTCTGCGTCCAAGGAGACCAGGACATTGGGCGGGCGGACGGCTTGTCCTTGCTGGCTGGTCCTGGAGGAGGGATGGGGAGTGGGGGGGGGGGGGTCATTCTGGGAACTGGGGCTGCCTGCAGGGCCAGGCGGCGTCTCCCGGCATCTGTTCACCTGCCCTGCTCCCCAGAGGAGCCTGAACCTCACGTGGGTCTCCGACGGTTGCGGGCATGTGACACAGATGTACACGGGCAGGTCTGGTGGACGTGTGAGGGGGTGTGGGCGAGCATGGGCGCGTGTGCATCTGTGGCTGGGTTTGTGCACATGTATGGGGGTTGGTATGCACGTGCAGGGGGCTTAATGCCTGGGCCCCAAGAACCCAGGGCCGGGGCAGAGCTGTGTGGGCACCACACGCATCTATGTGGGCATTGCACTGTGCACGTGCAGCCTCCCCGTACACTCAGGTGTGGATGAGATGATGACATATATCAGTGGGTATGAGGAAAGACATGTGCTCAGTCAACACCACCAGGTCCTGTTCAAGCTCAGCTTCAGCTTCAGTGAAAAGGAGCAGTGAGGCCCCCCCCATCGTCACTGGGAAAACCAGGGACAGTGGCCTGCCTAAGGCCACCAGGGTTCTTGCCTGTGAATTCAGGAGAAAACCCCTGGACAGACAAGAAATATCCAACCCAGGTGGGACATGGGCTTGGCTCCAAAGAAAAGCTCTGCCCAGATCACAAGCCCTATTCTGGAATGTGAGTGGGGCTTCCTTTGCACTTGTTCTGAGCAGGGACAGGGCAGGGAGGACAGGGGGCATGGAATCCCAGGGTTGGCTGGGTCTTTGGGGTCACTTGGGGCAACCCTCTGCTGCTGATGTGGGGGCTCATGGCCAGGACCCTTGCAGAGGAGGGAGCCCCAGCTGGAGGGCCTCATCCCCCTCCTCCTTGGAGACTGCTTCCTAACCTGTAGAATGGAGCCCCACCCCCACTCCTCTGGGGGAGGGGAGGGTACTGCCAGAGGACTGAGACCCAAGGTCATCTCAGGGACAGGGGGTGGTCCCAGCCTGCTCTCCTGCCAGTCTGGGAGGGGAGATGAGCCCAGAACTAGGGGGTGACCAGGAGGGGGGTGAGGGAGAAGGAAACTGAAGGGATCTGAGGCAGGGAGGCAGGCCTTCCAGTTCAGTTAGTGAAGGGATTTGTCATTTTAATGATGTGATATTTCTTGCCTGGCTCTGGTCCATGGCAGCAGGAAGGGGACAGCTGCCTCCTCGAATGAGGTGATGCCTGTACTGGTGGAGGGTGTCCTCGGGCTCCAGTGCTCCACCAGGCTGAGTCTGGGGACGAGGCCTGGGTGCTGGGGGGATTTGGGGACCATTGGCCATCACGCAACTGCATCTCCAGTCCAGCTCTGCTTCTCCCTCCCTGGGTGACCTTGGGCGAGTCCTTCCCCATTTCCAAGTCTCAGTTTCCTCATCTATGAAATGGGGCTAGTACCAGCACCGCGGCTTCTGGCATCGACCACCGCTGGCTCTAGCAGCTTTCACATCCTCCCCTTTGCTGTCTCTTCTGGTCCCACCACCAGGACCTTCTCTGCTGCTCCTGAATTTCTACAGACCTTCAGTAGGACTCCTCCCCCGAGGCCAAAAGGTCTTTTGGAAATACTGACCTGGCTTGGCTCCCTCTCCCACTGGCCCCCTACCCACATCCCAGCTCCAGGCCGCAGGCATCCCAAACTTGTTCCAGCGGCCTGAGCATGCCTCACCCTTCCTTGTTTCCAGTCTTTGTATAAGCTGCTGCCTCTGCCATCACGCTGGTCCGTCAGATGTGGTCAGTGGCCTCCTCTGGCTCTCACAGTGACTGTCTATTTGCCCCTTGGCCACATCTGTCACATTGGAGGGTGACAGCTGGTTTCCCAGTCTGTCTTGCTTGCTCTGTGTTCTAGCGCATAGTAGGCACTAGATAAACGTGTTTTTGTTGAACTGCTGGAGGGGCTGCAGAGCTGCCCTCCTGCCCCTGAGGTGCAGCAGCGAGGGTACGAGGGTGCGGGTGGTGACTGCAGTGAGCTTGGCCCAGTGGGTGGCCTATCCATCAGCCTGGCTCTTCGCCTGACCAGATGGAGGGAGCCCCTGGGGAGAGGAGAGGAAGAAAAGATCCATCACCCAGCCGGTTGGTCTGCGGGTGTGTGGGTGTGTCACACTTGCCCCCTACGAGATCCCCATTCATCATGCTGTCCCTGGGATGCTGGGATGGGATGAGCAGTCGGCACCTCCTCTGGCAGGTTCTGTGGGGCCTGAACCTTCGGAGAGTCAGTAGCTCTCTCGTGCACAGGGGAAATTGAGGTCTGTAGGAAGGTGGCTGCCATTAAAAGTGGGGGGTCTGGGGCCAGACCCAGCAGTGTTTGAATGACAGCTCTGGGACTCACTCTTGGGACCCTGGGTAAGTCTCTGGCCTCTCAGAGGCAATGTCTTCATCCTTAAGATGGGGACACAACAGTGCTTCCTCACCCAGAGGAAGAGAGGATTCATGGAGGTGAGGCCCGTGCCTGCCTGCCTCTTGCCCCTTACCTGGTCCCAGCTCCTCCAGCAGACGGCAGAGGAGGAGGCAGGGCGGCTGCAAGTGGTGGGGCCCGCAGATTCAGGTGGGACTGGCTCATTGGGCATCAGGGAGAAGGAGACATTGATGGATGCTCCTCTGGGCCAGAGGGGGTGGGGGAGGGGGGTGGCTGAGTGATGACCAGGTCCCTGGTGATTACAGCTCAGCTGACCCAACCAGCTGGCCAGGGGGCATCATGCCCCAGCCTCTCTCCCAGCCCCCCAGCTGGTTTGCTGGGAAGTCACAGGCTCCCTCCTCCTCAGCATTTTAATTATAAAAGCCAACGCTTTCTGAGCTAGCATCTCACCTGAATTGCACAACGGCCTAGGGAGTGGGGATCAGGATCCTCATTCCACAGATGGGGAAACTGAGACCCCTTCCTTCACTCAGCAAATATGTACTGAGCACCTACTCAGTGCCAGGCTCTGGACAAGGGCAAGGGGAAAAGCACACAAGGTTTTGGCTACCTGCTTACCCCAGCTGTTCTGGAGGTTACAGGTGGATCAGGATTGAGTTTTGCATCCCACGTGCTACATAAGTGAGGCTGTGGCAGCACAGACAGCATCCTCCGGGTAGCGTGTACTCCCCGGCAGCCACAGGGCACACTTGGGGCCAGGTGCAGTGCTGAGCACTTAAGGTAGATTGTCTCATTTCCTCATCCAAGGCGGACATCAGTGACCCTGTTTTCCAGCTTTAAGAACTGGAGCTCAAAGTGCTGATGTGACCTGCTTGGAGATCCCCAGCTGGGGTGAGGTGGAGCCCAGGTGTGCACCCAGGACTCGTGTTCTCTCCACCCTCGGGGCCACATGTCCCAGTCAATTACGAGCTGTTAAGTGGGAGACTCAGGAATGAACAAGTGTATGTACTCCAGCAAGGCTAAGCCCAACCTGGAATCCTCAATTCCACCTGTACTGTGGGGACGAGGGCCAGGGCTAGAGCCTCTCTTCCCAGAATCTGATCCCACCCCCAGACAGTCCATCCCACACCTGTCCTGCCTTGGGCTTGGCCCCTCTGCTGACCCCCTTCAGAAAGTGCATGGCCACTCGCAGATAAAAGGGATATAGGATACTGTGTTCCATCCATGCTGAGCTGGGCCAGAGGGAGGAACTCTCCTCTGAAGCTGAGAAGCAGAAGGATCCCAGGCTGGAGGCGGAGGTAGGATGGGCACCCTGAGCTTCAGTCTCCTCCCATCTTCCACAGGGGCAGTGGAACTGCACAGGTCTCTCATGAGGCCTCATGATGCCACCAGGTAGGGACCTACCTGGGAGCTGCCGCCATGAACTGAGCCCTGGTGTGTACAGTGGTGAACGTGGCCCTCCTGGCGCCACTGGGGAATAAAGAGAGAGACCAAGTATGCCGAGGCAAACACAGATCCATGCTATTGTTTTCACACTCCTTGGTGCCTGGCTGGAGCAGGTACTAAGGGGACCCAGTGGCCCTGACCCCAGACATACAGGGTTGCCCCACTAGAGTGGGTTTTAGAGCCTGCTCTCCTGAGCCAGGCCTGGTGCTGGACTGGCCAGAAGATGCTGGGGGGCTCTGGGAGGGGGCTTATGCTTGGCCTGTACTGACCTACCCAGTGGAGCAGAGCCGGCTGTAATGAAGTGGGCTAGCCCCAGGCTGGCACTGATTTCACATCTCAGTGGCTACTTCCCAACTGGTAAATGTCACTGGAGAGAACGGCCATGGCACCTGGCATGGGCCCAGTTGACAAGGGTAGGGGTGGGAAGGCTGCCAGAGGGGCCGGGGATGCCCATGGAATGCTGATGCTGGCGCAGGGTTTCCAGACCCTCCAGACACCCCTTCAGGTCCCAAGAGACTGTGCCAACCAGCTGCAGCTGTTGACCCACTCAGGGACATTTGCCACTATCAGCCTCTGTCCTGCTGTCAATCTACAAAGAGTCTGAGCCCCAGTGCTGGGAGGGCTCCCCTAATCCCGCCCCACCATCGGCCACAGTCCCCTCCCCCCTTCATTGGGGGTAAGCTCAGGGAGGTCTGGAGAGAGGCACAGCTGCCCCAGGCACACAAGCAGGCGGCTGACCTCTGGGAGATCCCCTCCTTGCCCACGAAAGCTCCTGCTGCCCTGAGCTGTCTCCTTTGATAACTGAGTCCAGAACAAGCTAAGAGTAAATAGCTATAACCACACAGTGGCCGATCTTGTTTAATAAACTCTTGCTGCGACAGGCACTGGCTCAGAATCTGGTATCTGTGACCCTGTGGTCACTGGGAACCGATTCCATCGCGCAGGGAAGGAGTGTGAGGGTTGAGAGGCCAAGCCCTCTCCACAGAGCAGCACTGGAAGCAGGAACCCCGCCCCCCTTTGCCCTGCTCTGCTATGCCACCTAGAGTCCTCAAGGGACCCTGCCTCTGCTCATCTTCCCACCCCAAAGGAGATGGGGGGCCCACCTGTCTTCCCTGTATCTTCCTCCCCTTCCTTGTCTCCTGGGACTGCCAGGAAGCAGGAGGTAGGATAGGGGGGTAGGCTGGGGGTGTGTGGCTATTGTACTGCTCATCTTGGACTCTCAGCAGCCCTCAGCCTTCAAATCCTGGCTCTGGCCAATGAGTGCTGTGTGGAGGGAGACGGGGTGCAAGTCCCCTCCAGGTTTGGACCTGGAGAGGAGCTGGGCATCCTGCAAGACTAGAAAGCAAGAAGGACTGAGGGCAGGTGTGTCACTGCTTACTGTTCCTCCCTATCCCGTACCCCCTTTCTCTCCTTCTAGAACTTCCTTTGAAAACCAAGATCTGTCCAACCCACACCCAACCTAGACTCGACATTTCCCAGGTGCAACACCCCTAAGTCACACGAAGGAGTTACTGGCTGACAGCATGTGAGGGTGGCTGACATCAGGCCTGCTGCTGGAGGGTCTGGGGCCAGCATCCCTGGGGCAGACACACAGGAGCTCCTGAGTCAGGCCTGCCTATAATGCTGTGACTTCCACATGGTGCCTGCTGGGGCCCCTCAGCCCCGTGGGAGCTATCCCCAAGTTATCAGCATCTCCTGGCTCCCCTCACTGCCCAAGGAGGTCCTTGCGGTGGGTGGTGTCTACTCAGTCACTGCCTTACCGGACCTCGGGCCTCTCTACCCTACGCCCAGCACAGCACAGACTGGCCCCAGCACAGGTTGGGCGGATGGGAGTCCTGGGTTGGGCCTGGGGCAGGGGCTGTCCCTGGAGCCGAATGGCCTCTCAGAGAGCAGGGGACCAGCTCACAGGCCTGCCTTGTCGGGAAACAGTGCCCCTCCACCTGGCACCTGCTCCCTGCCCCCCTTTCCCGAGTTTCCCTGGATGGTTCTACGTGGGGCGGGGAGCCCTGGCATCCCCAGCAGCTCTCTCTCTTCCATGGGAAAGAGGACAGAGGAGAGAAAAGCCGTATTAATAAAAGAATAGGATACTGCAACTAACTCCGCAGCGTGTGCAGCCCAGAATAGCAATGTGCTTTCTCAAGGCAAACAGAACTCCCCAGGTGTTAATGCAAATTCACTCCAGTTAAGATGAAAGAGGGTTGTTTCCCCCTTTGCTGGCTAATATGAAGGACTTAATAGATTCAGCTTCAGGAACTTCAGGCTGGGAGCAGAAGGCTGGGGGAGGGATGTAGGCGTGGGCAAAGAAGGGAAGTCCCCATGGGCTTCAGGGCACAGCAACTGCCACAGTGCAGCGGCGCAGCTACCGCCACCTCATCCTCTTCCAGAGGTTGCCAGGAGCCGGGGCGCTGCTCAGGAGGAGGCGGTGGGAAAGCCCAGGGTGGCGATGGCAGCCCCCTGGCCCGGTGCCCACTGCCCTGCATGTTAACTTGGGGGCCGACTCCACAATCGCCAGTCCCTCATTTGTGCCAGAGGAGCGTGGAGCCCGAAGGGACCGGGGCGAGCCTGGCTATCTGTGCAGGGCACCCCATTCTTGTCCAGCTCTTGGCTGTGATTGATCCTGTGGGATACCAGGGGGGTCACTCACTTCCTATTGGGCTCCCTGGGAGAGTGAAACTGGCTTGACAGGGCCTGGGGAGATCAGCTGAGGAATTCCTTTAGAAATATGATATCCGAAGACTATTGGAATAAGAAAGCGAGTGTGAGTTCCTCTGGTTCAAACCTGACCTTATAGCCAAGGACTGGAAGCCCAGAGAGAAAAGGGACTTATTCAAGGCCATATAGCGGCAAGCAGAGAGCCTCTAATGGACCATGCTCCAAGGCTTGCTCTCCTGAAGTGCAGGCTGGAAGCCTGAGTTGCCCTCTGTGGGACACAGTCTGGATGGTTCTGCCAGCCACAGGCCCTTTTATCCTGTGGCAGAGAGAGGGACAGGGAGGGTGTTCTCCTCGGGCCTGGGGTCCCTGGGCTAAGCTGCATATCCCAGACCAAGCAGATTTGGCACACATATTTCTCCCAGAATTATCCTCCATTGAAAATTGCCAGGGGTCCCAGCTGGGCCAGTCTAGGGAGGGGGAGGGGGACACCATACATGGGCTGGCCTGCAGCTGGAACCCTGGAAAGGTGTCTCTAGGCTCAGCGGGGGACAAAGGGAGATCCAGGGGTGGGGGTAGTGGCGGGAGGCTGCCCCGCCCCCATCCACTTCACTTGCCTGTGTTTAACTCCTTTCTCTCAGGGCAAATGGCACCGCAGGTGCCCATAAGGAGACACCTCCGCAGCCTCTTCCCTTTTGTTTACTGACTTAATTCCTTCAGATCAAAGACTGCCCCTTCCTCCCCTAGCAGGCAGGCGGGGGAATTACATTATTTATATTAGAAATGGGCAAGACTCCATGGGGACTTCTTCCTTATGCCTGATAAGAGAAAATTAGGTCACTGGCGTGCCTCCCTGGTGTCTGTGGTTGGGTTTTCTACAGCCCGGGCACCCACAGGCTCAGGAAGGGCTCCAGGTGCAGAGCCAGCACTGCCCACCCAGCCCCTCTCTCCCCCTGAGCCTCCGGTAAATTATTGACCGGAGCAGCGGGTATTAATGTGACAAAACCAGAACATCCTTTCCATGCAGCCCCAGCCGGGTTATCTATCATCTCCGGGGCTTTGCAGCTGGCACTGGGCAAACACAGCGAGGACAAACAGGCCAGATGCAGGTTCATTAAGCTCCCCGTGCAGGTGGAGAGATGAGGCCCACGTGGGGGCCACTGGTGGGCTTGACCCTTCAGAGCCAGGGCTTCCTCTGGGTCACTACTGCTCTTTTCTCTGCTTCTCCCTGCATGCCCACCCCTACCCCCACAAAGGAGCATCCAGGTAAAGAGCCACCCTCACCAAGTGGCACTGTGCTTGGAGCTCTCTTATGAATCCCCATAAAACCCTGTAACTTGGCTTGGGATCACACGGCTGGCAAGTCGCTGAGGAGGGATTTGAACCCAGGTCTGAGTTCCAGGTCAGAAGGGGCTGAGAGCTTCAGCTAGTGGTTTCTTTAGCCCTCTCCATGGCTGGGTGTAAAGAAAAAAAAAAGGTTTCTTCATGAGTACCGCTCCCCTATTACTTGTAAATAATGATGATAATTGCCACATATCCTCACTCTTTTTCTTAGAAATCTGAGTATTTTTTTTGCGTCTGGTCTTCCACGTTATTCTGACAACATGCCAGAGGTGCCCAAAGATGTCATCGCCAACCTTCTTTTCAGAGGGGGAAACGGGATTGGGGAAGCAGAGCCCCTGGCCCAGCAGGAAGGGGGCAGCCAGGAGCAAGGGCTTCTCGGAGGGAGGGTGAGGCAGGCTCCCCGCTCTGACTGCGGCACTCTTCAGGAGATGTCTTGATTTCTTCGGCTCGGAGGCAGCATGCCAGGTGCTATTCTGAGGCTGCCACCCCAGTGAGATGGGCATCAAGTGGGCACCAGGAGAGGACGAGGCGAGGGTTCCGCTCTGAGTCAGCTCAGCAGGTCTCGGGGCTGATGAACCGAGCCGTCTCCCTGTAAGCGAGCTCCTGACTCCCCACCAGAGCCGAGACTGCGGCCGCAGCAACCTGCCATAATGCAGCAATGACAGGCTGCCAGGGAGCCCCATCGCCACGGAGAGGGGAAAGGAGCCCTTGGCCTCTTGCTGGCCTGGGCTGGCTGAGAGGGGGACAGAGGGAGATGGGGCAGCTCAACTTTCTCCTCCCCAGACGTGCAAGAAATGAGATTTGACATGGTTGCACCCATACCTTTGCACCCAGAGTCCTGCTGCCAGGATTCATCATTGTACGTGGGTGGCTTCCTATCCATTCCTCCAACGCAAAGGCTTCTTGGGGTGGGCAGCCCTGGGAACAGCCACAGGCACTCAACTGTCAGGTGAGGACCAAATGCAACGGACCAAGTGCTGGCACGGAGGTTGGAGGGAGCCTCTCCGGGACCCCGTGGGACCGGGCTGCAAGCGCTACTATTAAGCACAGTCTGGCCAGCAGCCTTGGGTTTATAGCACCGTCAAAGTGAAGTTAAAAAAAAAATAAAAAAAGCAGAGAATTCAACTGGTCTCCCCAGTACCAAAATATCAGGTAATATTATTATTAGTTCTAACTCCACTTAATGGAGTTAAGTGTTCAGCATCTGTGTGAACATATTACTGTCTTTGGCGAGGGGGTCAGGGATTGGCTTTAAAAAGTGAGGCAAAAATATTGTCTGGGCAGCTTAAAATGACCAGTATGTATGAAGTACTTTCTCTAGCTTGCACTGTATAGGAAATCAAACTATTTCTAATCACTAAAAATAACATAGTCTACATTTTAAATAAGTCAAGTGCCTTTATCTAATTAGTTACTAATTTTATAAATTTTTTTTAAATATTTTTTTTTTAATTTTTTTATTTATTTATGATAGTCACAGAGAGAGAGAGAGAGAGGCAGAGACACAGGCAGAGGGAGAAGCAGGCTCCATGCACCGGGAGCCTGATGTGGGATTCGATCCCGGGTCTCCAGGATCGCGCCCTGGGCCAAAGGCAGGCGCCAAACCGCTGCGCCACCCAGGGATCCCCTAATTTTATAAATTTTAAAAAAGATTTTATTTATTTATTCCTGAGAGACAGAGAGAGAGATTGAGAGAGAGAGAGAGACAGAGACAGAGACACAGGCAGAGGGAGAAGCAGGCTCCATGCAGGGAGCCTGACGTGGGATTTGATCCTGGGTCTCCAGGATCAGGCTCTGGGCTGAAGGCGGTGCCAAACTGCTGAGCCACCCGGGCTGCCCCTAATTTTATAAATTTAAAACAAAATGTTGTCTACAAATTTTGCAATTTTCTAATTTTACAACTTCAAACATATCTTTCCAGAATATATTTTTAAAATTATCTATATTTATCTCCCAACTCCTGGAAATATTTTTGTATTCTGATAGGTTTTTTTTTCATGACTGGCCTGTACAATGGAGACAGAAATGTATTCTGACACGTGGCAGACAGCACTGTGGTCCCTGAGAAGTCCTGATAACACATTGTGCCACCTGAATCTTTCATTTTAGGCTGCATGATTTGAGATAGAGTTGTCTTATAGTAGTTGTGGTCTTAAAGGATTTGTATTGATTGAGAAAATAGAAACAGAACAAAAAAACATAAGCTCTGCAGCAATGCTTCCCAACTTGAAGTGTGAATGTCATGTGGTCCTGTGACAATACAGGCCTCATTTGTCCTGTAGACAGTGCCCAGGGCCCCCACTGGCTCTGCAAGCCCCCATTACCAACCCCCTCTTCCAGAGCTCAGAATGGGGGTGTCTGAAAGCCGAAGCACCTGAAGGGGTTGCCCAGTCTGGCACTAGTTTTCAGGTCTGGAATTGAGGACAGGCACTGGGACCCTGTCCAGAGCTCTCTCTCAGCCCCTGCGTGCCCCACAGGGGGAAAAGGATGTTCCCGGGTGAAAGTATTGTAAGCAGTGCTGTCATTAGCCTGAAAAAGGTGATCCTTCTCTTACTGCAACATGGGCTGAAGTTGAAGAAGTCCAGAGCAGTCAGGGAAGGCGGAAGCCCCATCTCCTCAGAGCCTGCCTACCATCCAGCCCATCTTGCCGCCTCAATGGCTGGGAAACAAGCAAACCAAGGAATCCCAAGACACTTTTGACAGCTTAGAATTTTTATTAAAACAATCATTTAAATTACAACAATCCCCCGGAATAGAAAATAGCCTTCCATGGTCTGGCCCTGACGGGAAGCAAGATTCAGGCCCCGCTGGAACAAGTGTGGTTTGACATCTTTGAAAACGGATGGAGCTTCCCTGGAAGCCCACGAGGGGCCTACCTGGCCCCAGGGCAGCTGGGAGAGGTTGTCTCCCCACTGAGGCGGCCCCTCCAGGGGCTGCAATGCCCCAGCCCTGTCAGCAAGCAACACTCAGTCACTGTCCTGCTTGTCAGCGCCTGCGTTTGCTGTTTTGATTTAAAAGAGAAAAGAGAGGGAGAGAGAAGCCGGTCCCCAAGATTACAAAACATGGTCACTTAAGAAGTGTTATGTAATGCCACAGGGTGTCATCTAGCAGGGCCTGGTGGGTACATAATTGAGTGGATGCCACAGGTCAGAGCCCTGCTGGGGCTGAGGCAGGGCCTCAGTCAGGATGAACGAGGTGGTCTGTGCAGAACAGCTAAGGGCCAACAGTGCAGCCTTAGGGAGTGTCACTAGCTGGGCAGCCCAAGAACTGTCAGAAGAGCTCCTAATGAAATCTTTGCGGCTGGGGCCCTGCTCTCAGTGGAATTCAGAGGCTTCCTTACTTAATAAGCTCCCATGCCCTGTGTTCACTTGAAAAGACCACAGTCACTTAAGCTATAGGCACAAGTCCCTGAAAACCAAGCTCCTCTTTCATTCCTTTTCCTTCCACTGTGGCTCAAGACCTTTCTGAGGGCCACCATCCTCTCCACCTAGGCTTCTTTGGGAGGTACACACCAGCTCCTGCCTCCAAGGAGAGCTGAAGTGTTCCTGGATGAGCAAGGCTCCCTGGCCCCCCTTCCCCAAGTCTGCTCTCGGGCCCGAGGGTGCTCCTGCCACAGCTCAGATGCCAGCTGGCTCCCTTGTGGCCACATGGCTCGGCATTTCCCGGACTTGGAACACACACACAGCAGTTAAATTAAAAAAAAAAAAAAAAAAAAAAAGCCTGACAACATTTATATAAACCACTACCATGCTCCTGTGCCCACAGCCACTGCTACAGATCAAATTTACAGGTCAGGAGGAAAGTAACTCGTCATAGAAACTGAAGGATGGGTGGCGAGCCTGGGGAGACAGAGCCTCAATACAAGAGCCAGGCCCTACATTACAAACGCCTTCCTTCACTGGGACATCTTGGGGGAAGAGGCTTATTTTGAGGGACAAGGAAACACAAGGAAACTCAGCCACAGCCATCCACACTTAGTGTCCAGATGTAGAGTTACACCCTGCTTGTCCTAAGGGGAGTGGGTGATACACACAGCTGGCTTCCTTAGGGCAAGGTGGCCCAGTAGGGGAGTGGCTAGCCTGGGATACCATTAGGTCAGCCTGACTGTGGAAAGATGGCAGGATCTTTTGTGAGCTTCTGAGTTTCTCAAAACCGCAAAGCACAGCCAGAGATACCCCTGCTCTCAGGAAAGCTCCAGGCCCTTACATGTCCTCACTTAATAAGCCTCTTTTTGCTGGTTCAGACTTATCTCCTGCTCTATGTAGCAGCCCCATTAGAAGGATCTGAATGGCCGGTGGATCACAGCAGCACCACCAAACCAGAAAAAAGAAAGGGCAAGAAAATAGCCCCATGGAGGTGGCTCTGTGACCTGCTGCTGCTCCGGTGGTAGGGAGTTGTGCACAGCAGGTGGAGAGCACCAACAGTGAGTGGACACCTGGCTTGTGCATCTGGCTTGTGCTGAGAGGAGCACAAGGGACCCACATGGCCCAAGGGAGAATATAAAATAAAGGGCCGCCTGGTGTACAAGGGTAACACCAAAAGGAGGCCCACTACAATCAAGGCTTAGGAAGGGCTTGCTGGCACATGGTCAGCCACAAGACTGGGGCCTCAGCAAGGAGTACCTGTGGGACCTCAGAGCCCTAATGGACCCTGGCCGGGCTACCAAGTGCTGACTACAACGTGACCAGGGAGCTCCCTGGCCCGCCGCAGGCAGGAAAGGTTAAGGCTGAAGGGGGGTGAGGAAGACACACAGCTCCTGCCTGCCTCTCAGACTGGTCTGAGGTGACAAAAGGAGGGGAGTGAGTATTTGGTATGGAGCAGATTCCTACACAGCTCTGCTGGCCTCCCAGCCCCTCTGCTGGCAGCCAGCCTGTCATCACAGCTCCTGCTTAAAGTCTTCCCCCAGTCCCAGCTGCCTTTCCCATTCCCCACCAGCTGGCAGCCAGAGTGCAGCCTCAGGCATGCCTGGGCTGAGGACCCATCGTGTGGCTTGTCATGAGCCACAGGTCAGCTCACCGATGATATGCAGCAGGCAGGCTGGCAGGCAGGTCGCTCAGGGCCTGGGCTTGGGTGAACCATACTTCTTCACATGCCAGGTCCTCACCAGTGGAGGAGATGAATGTTTTGAACCCAGGGTGGGGTAGGGACAGTGGCACTAGCCTCTGTCTCCCTGTGGTACAAGGGTACATGGTACAAGCCTCCCTGTCTCTAGGGCTCCGGTGCACTTCACTCCCTACAACCACTTCCCTGGGCTGTGGAGGTCAGCACTGGACAGTGGGACACACACTCCAGGGCACCTTTGACAAAGGAAGTATGGAACCTCACATTAGATGAGGAAAGACAAATATTTAAACATTTTAAAAAGAACTAGAACCCCACGAGAGAGCTCTCTGCAGGTCACAGTTCAAGGCAATTGCACATGAAGGGGGTTGGGCTCTCCACTCAGCTGGGGAAAGTTCCAGAGCTTCCACAGAAGCTCCCAGCCGGCCCACCTATGATGACTCCCACGGTGTCTGACCCATCCCTCTGGTGCCAGGAGCAGCAGATGTGACAGATCCTGGGGTGGCTGGGCACTTGCTAGAGCTCTTCAAAGAAGGCCACTCGGGACTTGGCGCTCTGCAAGGTGAGCTGCAAAGAAGCAGAGAAGAAGTTGAAAGGGGGCTGGATTTCTACTTTCATGACAGGTGCTGTCCTGCCCTGGGGACTAATCTAGGGATTGGTTTGGAGTGAAAGGGAAGACGCTCAGATAGATGTTGAAGAAGCTGGCGCCCAATCCCAAGTAAGTTTCCAGATTTGCCCAGGAACTCACATTAGGAAGTGACAAATGAGGACATGCCAGGAGGGATGGCTGGTGGACAGAAGCATGTCAGCAGGAAAATGTCATCACCGTCTTTTCACAGAGGGCAGCAGATCCCCTGGACACTGTATTAGTCTCACATTCTCATCTACAAGAGTCTCTAATGTGCCTCTGTGGGGCCCTGCCTGTGGTCATGTCAGCCGGGGATGCTCATCCTCTCCAGGGCTCAGAGGACCAGCTTGGCATACAAGCCTCAGGCAAGGCAGCCTGTGACAGACAAGGAGGAGGAGACCCTTCCAATGCTGTTCCCCAGGTGGCCCCAAAGCAGACTTGTCCATGACCCAGCAGCTCAGAGGGGGTTTCCATCTACAAGCTGGGAGGCGATGAGCTTTCTAGTTAGGACTGGTTTGGGCAAGGAGGACCATTCCCACAGGGCAGCGCTCTGTCTGAAATCTTACTATAAGGCCTTCCCAGGAAGGATGCTGCCCTGAGGAGCACCTGGTGGGGACAGAAGGGAGGGAGGCGATCAGGGCTTGAGCTCTTGGTAGGGTGGAAAAGGCACTAGAATTTGTGACCCTGACATGCTGAATCCTCATCCCCTGACACAGGAGGCCACTTCCCAGTAGCTTCCCCAACAGAAGCATCCACCACAGGCCCCTTCCAGTGCCCTGCTCTGGGCCCCTCCAGAAATCACCTACTTGGGGGAGACTGTGTGTTCTACATCTAGTTCCTAGACCTCACAAAGCAGGGTTTTCAGGGAAGGGAGACATGGAGTACTGTTCATCTTCATATTTCCCAAACCCAGTTAGCTTACTGCTTCATACCTAGTAGCAGCTCAATGTTTGTTGAGTGAATAAGACGTAGGCTTAACAGAAATGGTCTGATGCATGGGAATGGCAAAACTCCACATAGGGCTGAGACGGCCCAGGCACTAACTCTCCTCTGTCACCAGCTTGCTGCATGGCCTCAGTGGATACCTTTGACCTCTCTGAGCCTCTTTTCTCTAGAGTTAAATCACAGAAGCTGGCTGGATAGTCTGGCCCATTCCCTCGACCTCTGGCAGTCTCTAAATCTAAAAAGTCCTTGGTACTATCTCAGCTCCCTAAAGGGTGGGGGAGGGAGGCTCGAAACCTATCGCTTCTCCATCAAACACAGGCAGTCAGTGTGCTCAAATGAGACAGCTTGAGAGCCGACTCTTTAAACCCTGCCAAATCTTGTGGCCTTGAAGTTCCTGACTAACAAGCTAAGTGTAGAGAGGCGTCTGAGCTGTCTTCTTCAGTGGAACCAATTTCAGAAGCTCTCTGGAAAACCCATCTCTAATAGAATGGAGAGAGCTTTCATTTCTTTGCTTAAGCAGAACTCCCTCTAGAAGGGAGCCAAGTTTAGATGGGTTTCTCCCTAAATGTAGTCAGAGGAGAACGGTCAGGAGTTATGTGCTCTGTGATAATGGTACTCAATGGTAACCAGGAAAGAAGAAAGAGAACCTGAGAATCACTGGGACAAAATCCTTTTCAGGGAGAGTTTAAATCAAAAGGTATAAAACTCAGGGGTGCCTTTGTGGTGCAGTCGGTGAAGAGTCTGACTCTTGGTTTCAGCTCAGGTCATGGTCTCAGGGTCCTGGGATCAAGCCCTATGTTGGGCCCTGCGCTCAGCATGGAGTCTGCTTGAGATTCTCTCTCTGCCCCTCCCACTCATGCATGCACTCCCTCTTTCTCTTTCTCAAATAAACAAATACCCCCCCCCCCTTTTTAAGGTGTGAAACCCATTATCTCCACTCAGGTTTCTTCCATAATCCCGTAGAAGACCTCAGGTAGGCTCCTCAGGGGGACAGGGCACCTGCAGGGGACAGGGAGATACAGCCCTTCCACACACTGAGTCAACACAGGCACAGTGCCTGATCCTCAGCCAAGGGGCAGCTAGATGGCCCTGGGCAGGTCACTTGGCCTCTGCTGCCCACCGTGAAGTAGGGGTAGTAGCACCCCTTCCTTATAGGAGGACATGCAGAATAACTGGGGAAGCACTCAGCACCATGCATGATGTGCACTGAGAGTTCAACAGCTCCTATTACTAATCACAGCACTATGTTTTCCCCCCCAACCCCAGTTTTGACTCCTCTCCTTCCATTGGGGGAGCAGGACAGAGTACAGGTTAGAGAGGGTGCAGAAGGCAAGATCACACACTGCGCTGGCCTTCACAGCCCCCGGGAGGCCTGGCCACTTCCCTAGGCAGGAAGCCCAGGCTGCGGGGGCCTCTGAGAGCCTTCTGCCCGTTTGTACAACGTTGGCTCCAAGAATTCCTGGATCCTCTACTGGAGTTGCGTGCTGGCTGTCCCCTCGAGGTGCCAGGGGAAGGTTTTGGCAGCTCCTGCAGCACCAGATTCCAGTTACTCAAGCATGTGTTTGCTGGGAGGCAAAGCTCTTCTTGGGTAGGCAAGATGCTTCCCTGGATCCCCACCTGACACTGCCTGGCAGGGGCTCAGCCCGACCTCTTATCTTACAAGAGCAGGAGTTGTACCCCAGCCCACAGAAAGGTTTGTAGCAAAGTCAAATACTCTGGCCACACAGAAGGAGGCAAGCACTGCAGACACATGGCCTCGGCAGGAGGAGAGAGCAGCACAATCTTCCATAAGGCACTGGGCTGCCACAGGGCCAGACAGACCCACCAGAAAGAGGTGGCTGACAAGACTGCTGGTGCTGAGGACACTGGGAACCTCCCGCATCGGCCCACAGGCACACCTGACAACTGTGTGATTCCTGGTGGACCCAGTTCCCTTAGGGACTCTACTGTCTGAGGAAATTACCTCCACAAGCGCACTATCTGCTGCTAGAACCCTTCCAGTCAGCACCCCAGCCTCTGCCTGGTCCCCCCTTCAGCAGCATCTTTTATCTTAGACATCAAAATGTCCTCCTCCTGAGCCAGCCGGCTCTCCCTGTGCTCATGCAGGAAAGCAGGTAGGGAAGCACTGAAGATGAGGCTCTGCAAGGAGAAGCCTTGGGCTTCTTTCCTTTGGGTGAGGACTCAGAAGCCCAGGGGCAGAGGTCAGGAGGGCCGCCCCAGCACTGCCGACAGCAGCTCCCAGCTGCACTCTGCCTGGTTCCTCTCACCTGTGGGATCTGTCACCACCTGCTGTTTCTAGAAGACCTACTGACTGTCACGTTTACTGTACAGCTACAGGCAGGAGGTATCCATAAGAGAGAAGGGGAGGGCTCAGAGGATAATGGCACAAAGCTAGGCCTTCATAAAACAAACTGCCTCTGTGGGTCTTTGTGTGCTCATGAACACCGGCCAACCAGTGTCCTGGTTCCCCTGCTACCCTCCCATGCCCTAAGGTGTACGAGCCCGTGTCAATGTTTGGTCTGCCTTCTTGCTCAGTGACAGGCCTAGCTCTCTCCGCACAGCACCACAGAGATGGCCTGATGAAGGCCCTCACCTCTCTCCTGTGGGTCACACTGTGAGATCTGAAGCCAGTCTCACGAGCTCCCCACCGCCACCCAGCACTCCCTTTGATGGCCCAGCAATACCCCTTCCTCACTCTCCAGCCTGACCTGCTGGGGTGGGGGGGCACCGCCTCTAGGAGCAAGGGTAATTTCCCAAGTACACAGGGTGTGAGGTCTATGCCCACACCGCCATGGCTTATCTCCAAGCCTGACCAGGGAGAAGTCTCCTCCCAATTTTAGTAGGTGAAGCAGAAAGCGTCAGGACATGGGTAGAGAAGAAGGGTCTCATGGACAATGGCTGTATCATTCTTGGACCTGCGGACTCCGGTCCACCTTCTTGGATTCCTTCTGAGGATAAGCGGCTAGAGCTCTGTCTGAACACAAGTTGACCACGTCTGCCATGCATCGTTCTAAAGCCACGCTGAATCTAGACAAGCACCAGCCATAGAGCTCCTGGAGGTCATGCCCAGCTCCCGTGAGAAGCAGTAAATCACATGGGCCCTGCACAAAGCCCCCAACCTGCAGTGCTCTTGCCAGTTCCCTAAAGATGACTAAAAGAACATGAAGTTTCCTCACCAGGCACTGGGCTGACCTGCTTCTCTCTTCCAGCTAGCTGTCTCTTCACATCTGATTAAAATCAGCCGTGTGAATAATACAGGAGGAATTAAGTTCTCTCTTGACTGAACCAGCTGTTCACGTCTGTCACTAATCCAATTCCATTCTGAGGAGACAAACTTCCTTTGCTTGCTCTGCTGCAGATCTATACAACTTGGTTTTCCCCTTACAGAGGCTCTGATCCACCTGTGGGGCCTGGACCCTTCTTCTTGCCCAGCGTCAGCAGCCTGGAGCCTGGTGGAGTCACCTCTCCTCCTGCTCCTTTGTCTATCAAACTGCCAGTTGTTTGTGACAGCCACCAGGCTGTGAAAGGGCAGGAGAGGGAGCCACTTGGAGAGTTACACCTCTTCAAGCTATCACAACTGTGTGTGGTATGACCACTGGATGTATCCACCTAATCTCAACAAGTTCAGATTTGGGAGACATATATGTCTCCTTAAAAAGACAGGAGGTTGGCTCCTCTTAAGCCTTAGCAGGATCAGGTGCCCAGCTGGTTCTCACTAACCCAGGCATGCACGCCAGATGCAGACTCAACTGGTTCCTACTCACCGGGTAAGCATTTCAGGCAGCCCATCAAGATGCAATGATTTAGCACTTGTCCACTTCTGAGAAATGGCTCACCAAACCCTCCCAGCCTGCCCGCCCCCCCCAGCAGAATGTGGCTGGCCAGCTCCAAAGCATCTTTCAGCATCATTCCCAAGAGTGCCCCCTGCTGGAAAAACACAACAGAAGCTGGCTGCCAACTCTCCTTCCATTCCAGCTCTCCTCTAAAAGTCCTTTTGGGGGAATCATTTCCCAAAGTGATGGGAGGGTAACTAAATGTATTCCGGCACGGAGCCTACAGCAGCAAGGCTGCTTGATTAAGAATGAATTACACTTTCATCAGCACATAGAGAAAATTGATTCACAAGGCTGCATTGTGATAATCTTGTTCCTAAAGCAAAAAAGGGTGGCGTGGGGGTGGGCAGGACACAGAGCCACTTCGGCTATCAATGATGAGAGAAAGGAAGCTCTACAATTAAGCTGGGAGAACGAAACTAATCAGAGCGCCAGGATTCCTCCAACTAGTCTCTGGAGGCCTTGCCTCAATCCACTCATCCCGAGGGAAGAGAAAGGAAGGTGGGAGGGGGGACTGCCTAATCCATTTTAAACAATAAGACCCACAATGCTGAACCCATTTTAGATACTAACCTAATAACTCTAGGCTTGGAGACTCTGCATGTCCCATAAAAACGCAGTGGAATTGAAATGCAAGCCTTAAAATCATGTTATACTTCCTCTCTGCCACTACATACTGAAAATGAAGGAGCGGGGGAGGGCACAGATTCAAAAGGACATGCAGATTCTCTGGCGCTGGGATTCACCAGGAGAAAGCCAACTCTGGAGCAGAAAGGTGACAGCCAAATCCAGCAGCAGCAAATTCCAACATAATCTTTGGTTTCGGGTGTGATCAACAGTCCCCCTTCCAAATTCAAGCTGAGGGGGCAAGGCCAGTGAAGGGGCACAGTTGCTGTAAACTGGCCAGATTAAGCATTTCTGCCATCTTGCCTAGTGACGGCTTGCACCGAATGCCATCTGGTGATATACACAGGATGAGAGCTGTGCGCACACTTATCCCTAAGCAGAGGTGGGATGAAAGGCCAAGTCCATCCCAATTAACACATTCAATTTGTTATTAGCTTCTTTATCTGTTCTAGAGAAAAATCTGCCAGGGGTCTCTTTTGTATATTAATCCTTTAGGGACCTAAAGCAGGACGATGCCTAGAAACTGATGTGTGCCTGTGTCTTGAGCTGCCTGAGTGATCCTAGCCCTTTGCTACTCCATTCCTTCATCTGGAAAATGGACTAATCAGCCTGATTCACCCCACTGGGCAGGTAGCGGCTAACTCATGGCTACAGCATACTCTGCACGCCGAGTACCTTAGCAAAAAGGTGCAGATATGCTGATGTCATTTCCAAATTGCCAATATCAGAAGGGAAATCACGGCAAGGATCGTAAGAACAGAACCTCAAGCCCGCAGAATGAGTTTGCATCCAGTCTTCCCTCCCACTGTTGCAGTAACAAATCAGGTGCCGGAGGAAAGCTGCACTGAAACGCATCTTCGGTGCTGAGGGACCAAATGGGATGTTTTACTGCATCAAATAAGGCCCAGCAATGTAATCAAGCACTTTCAAAGGGTTGTAAAATATCCTAGGAGAGCAAAGCAGGTTTCATAGGCTCTTCAACACCTCCCCAAAGGGCAACTGCTTGACTGGGTAAAGTCTCCCAACCAAAAAGAGGAACTAGGTCATGGTCTTTTAGAAAAGAGGCTGACAGATACTTCTATCTAGACAGCTACCAGAAATAAGCAAGAGCCCTCTCCAGTCAAGAGGCCCCTGGACATCTTCTAGCTGGTACATGTGTGAAGTAGAAGTGGCCTTTGGAGTTGAGCCCAGGCATCATGTCCATGAAGACCAAACTCCCTGAGACCAGTCCACATCTCCCATTGCCTTTCCTGGACTTTCCACAGAGCAGGGAAGAGTTTGCCATTGCATTCTTTTCCATGTGTTTTCTATCCACACGTGCTGTGCTGTTGCTCCTTGCTAATCCATCCCCCGTTTTTCTCCCAGCGCCCCACCCTCTGGCCTCTGCTACCTTTCAACAACAACAAAAGAAAGGTTCTGGAGCCATGGAGCCAGTGTGCTGCCTTTTATGTCAGGGCAGCGGATGCTGCACCAGACAATGCCCAGTCTCCAGAACGAGCAGAGCCACTTGCATCGAGTGACTGGGGTCATGGAAGGGCTGAACACATTAACCACACACAAGCCAACAGAAAGCTCATTCAGAGGCGAGCGACCAGAGGTCACCAGGGAGGCTCTGGCCGTTTGTTTTAATTGTGGGAGATGCCTTTCACGCATATTCAATCTCGCCCTGTGATTTATCACCTCCCTGGGTGTTTTAAGTGTTCTACTCCACTTCGCCAGCCCTGCATCTCCAAGGGGAGTCCGTGCAAATTGAAGATGACTTTGGACTTTTATGTCTGCCTGAACCAAGAGGCGGCTACAGCTTCAGAACTGTCAAGGCTCCTCATTTGTGTTCTTCCACCAGCAGAAACCACAGCTAGACCCTGATGGCTCAAACCATTTACTAATAAAATAAGCTTTCTAAGCTACGTGACCCCCATGATTTCCCATCTGTCGATTTCCTTGGAAATCCTGTGCTTCCTTGGAGATCAGGGGCAAAAAAAATGATGAGCAGACCAGCTCAGGATCAGGGAGTGAAACCTGTCCCTTGAAAGGGAATGGAAGCAAGACCCTGAAACGTGCAAGCTCGAGGACTGCATTTTCACCTTCCAACTGTGCAGCACAGCTGGCCACTGCTCACCTCATTGGCACTGTGGCTCTGAAGCCCACAACACCTGTGTCCCCCTCACCTCAGCCTCACTGCCAGATCTCCCTCACTCAAAAGATTCAAAGGCCAGGAACATGTGTCACTGTTGCCCTCACTGAGAATGAAATGCATCTAAGTTCTTAGGGGCAGCTTCTGATCAATAGGGGCCACTATGAGTCAGTTGCAAATACCAAACCAGTTGCACTGATTATCAACTGGGGGAACAAAATGGAAATGTAGGGAGTTGAGATTAGCAGGAGGAGCAAAATATTCCCTTGCAAACTCAAATCAGATAGTAAAAGAACCAGTGAAGTTAATTTTGCCTTTTTCAAAGTTTTTACCTCCAAACACATGGAAGTTAATTGCTGAGCTCTTATGGTGAACTATTTCCTGTGTAACTTAATCCTTATCACAATCCTGCAGAGTTAGGGACTGTCTTATTCACTCTTTACAGGTGAGGACACTGGGCTTCAAGAGAAACAATTACAGAGAAAGTAAGTGGCAGAACAGTGGTAACCTCAGTTAACCAGACCAGACAGCCTCTTGGCATTCCCAAGGGAACATGGCAACCCCTGAACCCAAGGGTAAACCCCTGGAATTAGTTTAAGTGCTACTCAGCCCCTGAGGGTACTTTGGAGACAGTGTCAGATACTGAGACCTCACGGTGAGGTGGAAGGGTACTGAAGGTGAGGAGGAGGAACACGCCTGCACTGTGGTAGCCAACTAGGTAGGACCATTCTTTTCTTGAAAGAATCTATGATCAGAAAACATGAAAAACAAAAGAAAAATCAATGCAGGCTGCTTTGAACCAAGACTAATAAGCTCTCAGCACACTGAAAACTCTCCAGTTCACTGCCAGCCTTCACATATCTTGTCCCAGACTTTGTAGATGGAGCTCTGCCCTTCACATGCTAGCTGGCCATGCTTCCAAAGCCCACAGTGGTGTTTCCCTTCAGCTAGGTTCTCTTTGGCCCAGACTGTGGCAGGCACAACCCCAGAGCTACCCCGGCACAGGCAGGGGGCTGCTTGTCAGGCATGGTCACTGGCCCCAGAGACCACTGAAGTCCAGACACTGGAAAGGGTATCAAACTTCATGTGTAGCAAAAACCCCATTATTTCATCTAGTGATCCTGAGATAAATCCAGCTGTATCAAAAGCCAAGTCCATGCTTTTATTAACCCTCGAGTAATCAGAATTCTTGATTAACTGGAACCTGGCAGCCTACTTTGAAAACAGGTTTACGTCAAGACGTTAAAAAAAAAAAAAAAAGTTTCTATGAATGTCCTAGGAGCAGTACAAATTTGACTACAAATCAAACCTCATTTGTCTACAATAAGAGCTCAGTGAGAACTGACAGTCAAAATCAGGCCCCTGAAGAATCTAAATGTTCTGAATCATTACGGAAAGAAGAAAGATGAAATCCTATCAAGACAGAATGGTATGGTCATATGTGGGCATAGCTGACAGCACGGGCTGAGACAAAAAGGGACTTTCTGCTGGACCCTGTGCTAGCCACAAAGTGGCTCCACCCCATGGTCTTCTGGGCACCATGGGGTCACTACCTGAACCAATGATCTACCTGGCCTGCCCAATTCCTGTGTTGGCCATACTGCCCTCCTCAGGGCATGCACTGCTTGGTGGTGGGGTGTTCGATGCCAACATTTGTTACAAAAACTGAAGAAAGAGGAGCCTAACTAAAAGCATCACACACAAATCGGGGTTCATGTTATGGGTTCTTGGAACCACTGACAGATAGAATTCATCTTGTAATAAGACCCATCTGGGACTTTAATAGCTAACCTCTCTTGCTTGGATAACAACTGCAAATAAGATCTATCTTATGCCAGATCTCACTTTTTGGTAGAAAGCTTCCAATAAGCTTATTTTATCCTAATAGCAGAAACTGTGCCGAGGACACCAAAGGACACATCCTACGTGACTGTCAGGTGTCGGTGGATTCACTGGCTTGCATACTGCTGGGGATCAGGTGAGGAGCAGAGGTAGGATGTTATTACTGGGCATAATAAATTCTCCCTATTGCCGAGGCATGTTGGGAGGATGATGAACTGTTGCAAAAGGAAAGCAGCAATCATTCCAATAATTCACTCAACAACCAGCCTGCTCATCTACTGGGTGCCGGCGACTGTCTCAATGTGAGTTCACTCTGACCACAACTCTGCCCCAGGCTGTGGGGGGTGCTGAAGCAGAGATGGCCTTTAGAGCACCAACAGGCAGATGGTCCCCTTAGATGGATTAGAAATCAGCCCACTGTGCTGGTGGTTTGCTTTACTTGGAAAGAAAACAGATGTGTACAGAAAGGGGAAGCTCTAAAGGAAAATGAGGGAGTACAGGCAGCCCCTTCATTCTACCACCAGAAGTGGCCGGTATGACCATGGGTCTTCAGAAGCTGTCACCACATGAAAGGTCTTGATCTTGAGTTAAAGACACCCAAATTTATCCCGTTTCCATGCTAGGGCTATTTATCTAAGGACTATGCCACTGGGACAAACGACTTTTAGACAGACCTCACTGGACAAGAAGCATAACCATCCCCAGCCCAACGATGACACAAGATGTGAAGGACAGCCGGTCCTACAGCCCCATGACATGCTCTTCAGAACGAGACAGCCTTCTGGACCCCTGGAGGCTGGTCTGGCCCCACAGGGTAGATGCCTGCTCTCAGACTCAAAGCATGCTGCGGCCAGTACCCAGGCACCACCTGCCCTCAGGAGGGCTAGGCATGGCCTAGGGACAGAGACAGGCAAGCTCATGCATGGGTTAGTATCACAGAGGGTAGTACCATCACCACATACAGAGTACCTGGGAATAACCTACTTTGAGGGCTCAAATGCAGATAGGTCTTCTGCCTTGGGCTTGAGGCTAAACCAGCAAAATAAAATGAAGAAAAACAAAAACATACCCTGTGATATCAACAATGCCACATGTGCCATTTGCAAAATGCTCAGACAGGCCTGAAATTGTGACAAGTGACTTCATTTGTTTGTTTTTATGGCTTGGAAAAAGGTCTCTTCGGCTTTCAGCATTCCAGGCTGTGGCTGAGGGCCCAGCTCACCACAGCAGTAGCAAAGATGTGACTGTTCCGGGTGCCCAGATGAGGAACCAGGGACTGGGGTGGGGGGCCTGCAGCAGCTCCTTTGAGGACTGACTGGCTCACTAGCCCCGTTGTCATTTTACCTCTCAGTTCCCTGGCTGAGTCCTCACTTTAGCTCTCCTTTTGCTAACTGTTTAATAATTTTGTTTTGGAAGGGAAACCCAGTAAATGACGGGAGCCAAAGGAAAGAAGAATGTGGAATGGGGAAAGGCCTATCTTTTTTGGTTATGCTATTAAAAGTAATTCTAAGGGTGCCTGGGTGGCTCAGTCAGTTAAGCCCAGGGTCCTGGGATTGAGCCCCATGTTGGGCTCCCTATTCAGCAGGGGGCCTGCTTCTCCCTCTCCCCACCCCCATCTTGTGCACATGTACACCCCCCCCAAATAGATAGATAGATAGATAGATAGATAGATAAATAAATAAATAAATATCTTTTTTAAAAAAAAGAAAAGAAAACAGATACCTGGGACACTGCTTGAAAGACTGAGATAAAGAGTAAAAAATTAAACCTATTTAAACTATCATGATGGAAACTCAATGAACAGTCTGATCTTTTTTTTTTTTTTTTAAGATTTTATTTATTTATTCATGAGAAACACAGAGATGTGTGTGAGACAGGCAGAGACACAGGCAGAGGGAGAAGCAGGCTCCATGCAGGGAGCCCGACGCGGGACCCGATCCTGGGACTCCAGGATCACGCCCTGGGCCGAAGGCAAGGGCTAAACCGCTGAGCCACCCAGGGATCCCCGAACAGTCTGATCTTAATGATACCTCCCTCTTTAACAGGTATGAGCCTGACCTGGGCCATCAGTTAGGAGCAGATGAGTGGCAGGAGAGGCCATTTCTGCTTTGCCCAACATGAGAGAGGTACACTCCTGGGCTGACATGTATACCCAATGTTACCATCTCTAAAATTGCTGAAAGCTCAAAATATCAGTAGAAAACAATCTGAAACTGCTAGCAATGGAAATGAAGTCTCACCTTTTAAAACATTAAGGTTCTTCTAGACACTAAGTATGAAAAAAGTTAAAAATTCAGAATCTGGTTCCTTTAAAGCAAGAACAAAATTTTTTTATAGTCTTTGCCACTTAGAAACCCAAAAAGACTAGAGGAAGAGTCCATTCTCAATAGCTTCTGTTTCATTTTGCTTTCTCATGAAGTAAGGCAGCTCCCTGGGCAGAACTCCCCTTGGCTTAAAAGACAAAAATGCTTTACTGCTAAATGATGGATCAAAACCTGTCTCGTAACAATGATTCATTTCATCAGAGCTTTTAACACAGGCTCCCCTTCCATCAAGCCAATGGGTTCACTGTCACTGGTGGATTAAATTCCCTTTCTGGCGTGAGTTAAACAATTTCCTCAACTAAGTATGCATAAAAAATAACAGTCTAATGACTCGGCTACTCAGAAAACCAGATGCCAACCTCACATTTCATTAATGAATGTCCTGATCAGCAAAAGACAGGAAACTTGGTACCTTTTTGATAGTATTGTGCTTGCTGCTGGTGCCACCCCGGTCAGAGTTCTCATTGTGCAGAATATCCAAGGCTGTCTCCCTCTCTTTGAGTTTCAAGGCCTCAATCTCAGTCTTGAGTTCATTGAGCTGCTCCTGCAAATGCTTGCTCTTCTCCATGTATTCCACTCTGCCAACAAGAGGACACTGTGTCATGGCTTTGGTGACAGTGAGACATGGGATCCAGGGTCTTGAAGCCTGGGGCCCACACCTCTGTCTAGCCACTCTCCGGCTGTGGGAGCCTGGACCGGTCACTTAACAGGTCTGAGTCTGTTTCCTCATCCATGATATTGGGATAATGCTCACAGGGCTGTGGTCAGAATTAAGTAAAATAAAGCACAGGAAAGCCCTCTGGTAAACCCTCATTAAGTGCTCTATAAACGCCCGTTACAATAGAAAGCTTTTAGTTCTGCACAAGTAATGACACATGAATCAAGACTCCTGGCATCCAAAACAATCTCCTTGTCTCAACCCTTCTTGGGTAAGTGATTCAAGTGACCTCTTCTGACAGGTACTGGCCATATCCCTACTTGTTTTGGGATGTCCTCTCCTAAAGAGGTTGGAAGCTCACTCAGCCAACACCAGGAAGAGAAAGATCCCCACCATGGTAGATACTCTGTATCTGTGATGTTGAAAATTTGAAAATTATCTTCAAGGTGTCCAACTTAAGGGCATCAGGCACACCATGCAACACAAACACCAGGAACATTCTGTAGTGATTCCTACGGTTGGTATGTGGAGTCTGTTGTGTACACTGATAATAAAAAACACAAACTACAAAAAAGCAGGACCCAGAACAGGATGTAGCCTCACTCCAATCACAACCATGAAATGCTCTCAATGCCTGGTCAATGGAGAAAGGCTGGAGGGGGAACTCGGACAGCAGATACCACAGATCGAGAGGCTCATGGTTGCTTACCCTGGGCTCCAGGAGACATAGTCCCAAGAGAGCTATCCCAAGGATATTGGACAAGGTGGGAGCATAGAGCCTCAGATAGGCTTAGAGCTGAATCTGGGTTCTGTCCCTCATCAGCTGTGTGATGCTGGCTGAGTTCATTAAACACTGTAGATCTGTGTTCTCATTTATAAATGGTACACTGAAACCTATCTCTGATGTCAGCTTGATGTTTGTTAGTGGGAATGAAATGAGACAAAGCTAAAAAGCCCTGACACCCAGGCATTCACTGTATGGTTCTCCAGAAAGCTGTGGCACAAATGGCCACTACCTATGGCTGGGAACCAGGAGGGGGCCTCAGTCATGTTTCTTCTGCAGTGAGAGTCCTTTCTGCCTCAGTTCTACCTCCACCAACCATGAAAGGAAGGAGGAGCACATAGCAGAAATTGCTATGAACAGGGCATGCAGGGCTCATCTCAGGGCTGCCCCATGTAGCAGTACTAGCCTGACGTGGACATTTGCTTTCCTTGGCCTTGAGCCTCAGTCTCTTCCCTTACCCTTGTTCCTGACATGGGAAGTACCACAGATCTCAACTGCTAGAGGACACAACTAGGAAACCTGTTATGTTACCATGTTAGAACATTATCACAGGCTTTATCACCAAGTGAACAGCAGTCAGAGAATTTATTCTGCTACTCAGAGACCCTTGACAACCAGTCCTAGACTACAGATGAGGTTCTAAGCCACCGTAAACTCCAGGTCACCAATTAAGGATCACTGTTATCCTGGAAGACAGAGTGATGGTGTGATGTCCTTCACTTCTGATGAGGAAATTCTTCCTCCAGAGGGAACAGAGCAAGCCCTGCAGAGCTAGTGATAGGCTCCTGCAGTGACCCTCTGTTTCCCCAGGCCCAGATGGCCCCACTCTAGCTCAGTGGCTGGGGGCACAGAGGTCAGAGGGACTACATACTTTTCTTTCTCTATCTCCATGGAAAGCCGCTTCATGTCAGTATCCTTGAAGTCGAAGGACAGGCTGTCACCAATAAGGTTGAAACTTGGTATGTCGGGAGGCAACGGTGCTGGAATTGGGTTCATGGGCTATGAATGAGAAATCTCCAGTTAGGACAGTCAGGTTCTATGAGAATGAGAACACAGGGCACTGCTATGTTAACCACCGACCCTCCAGAAGCCACAGAGGCAATGGGCACAGCTCAGGCCCTGCCCCCCAGCACTACCATGGCCTCTTGTCAAAATAATCACCCCTGTCTCTCTTCCCCCAGTCTAGTCAAACTGGCTGCTGCCAGGTGATCAACCCCAAAGATCTCTAATCTAGGTAAATCATTCCTCTTCCCTTAAACCTTTAACAGCTTTTCATGCTCAGCCAAATTTAAACACAAACTCCCACTCACTTCTTTGTTGAGGCCCTGGGCTAGGAGGTGCAGAGGCAGAGAACAAGAAAGAGTCCCTAGATCTGAGCAGCTGAAAGTATCATTCAGTAAACAGAGGTGCTCACAGATCATCATGATTAAGTAAGGTAGACACTGTAGCCAGGGAGTGAACAGTAGCTGAGGGAGCTGGAGAAGGTATGCTAGAAAAGATGCTGCTTCTGCTGGCACCAGAGGATATGCCAGAGGAAATGGCTTGCCAGGCAAGAGGCCTGGTACTGAGCAGGGCAGAGAATGCTCAGTGAGAATGCTGAGGGTCTGTAGTGCCAGCATAAGGGGGAGGGTGGGAGGCCGGGACCAGGCTATAAAGAGCTCCCCTGCATGCTAAGGGGGCTTGGAATTGGAAGGTGGAGCCAGAGTAAGGCTTGAAGCAGAGGATGAAAAGATCAGACTTGAGGACTTTCTCATCCCAGAACAAGGGGTCGTCTAAAATATGGGGCCAATCTACTTTAGCTTCTCCTACTGTTTGCCCTATCAGATCGTGAAGAGTACCATTTCTGTTCCTTTGCTTAAACTTGTATACACCTTGCTCTCCCCATATACGTCATCTTTTTTCCAAGGCCCTTCTCAAATACTAGGATTTCTCAACCAAAGCCTTTCTAGATCCCTCTCAGCCAGATGGCAACTCTTTTCTTTGCTATGCATTAACATTGTGTTTCTGGTTCTGTTATGGCACTACCCTAATTCCGCCCTGTGAAAATCCTTTTTGGCTGTGTCTTCTTTTACTGTTGGCAAGTTTCCTTTTTTTTTTTTTTCTTTTTTAAAGATTTTATTTATTTTTTCATGAGAGACACAGAGAGACAGAGACACAGGAAAAGAGAGAAGCAGGCTCCATGCAGGGAGCCTGACGCAGACCTCGATCCCAGGATTCCAGGATCACACTCAGGGCTGAAGGCAGACACCCAACCACTGAGCCACCCAGGCGTCCCTGTTGGCAAGTTTCCTAAGGGCAGGATCTGCCTCTCTTTCACCCTTGGATCCTTGGCTGAGTCTGGGACGGCGTCTGGGAAACAGTAGAGGCCCAGAGCACTCATTTGAGACGATGACAAGGCCTGAGGCAGACTGTCTGTGTGGGTGTTGAACGTGGTGCTGAGAGGGGGCTTCTGGGGGTACTAGAACGTTCTGTTTTCTGATTTGGGTGTTGGGTGCATGGGTGTGTTGAGTTTGTGAGAATTCATCAAGCTGTACAGTGATAATTTGGGCACTTTTCTGTATGTATGTTATACCTCATCAAAATTTCCGAAAAGATGGGTGCTGAATACTGCTCTGTGGGTGAGAACAGACACTGGTACAACCTTTGTGGAGCGGATCGCGATGGGAAACCTGACCCCACCGTTCTATTTATGAGAATTTATTCTGCCAGTACATTTACCATATGCGTGAAGATTTGTGCTCAGGGATATTTTCCGCAGTTTTGTTCACAACTGCAGAGGAAAACAGACTAAATACCCATCCATAGGGGCCTGCTTAAATGAATTACAATCCATCCGTACCACGAAATATGATTCAAAGGCTGATACGGATGTGCTCCTCCAGGACTTATTTATTTACTGTTTGAAGAATGCATAAAGTTTGCTCCAGTGTAGGTTTTATTTATTTATATATTTTTAAAAATTTTCAGTAATCTCTATACCCAAGATGTAACTCAAACCTGCAATCACGACATCAAGAGTCTCATGCTCTACCAACTGAGCCAGCCAGGCGCCCCGTTCCAGGATACGTTTTAAAACCACGTGCATGGGGGATCCCTGGGTGGCGCAGCGGTTTAGCGCTTGCCTTTGGCCCAGGGCGCGATCCTGGAGACCCGGGATCGAATCCCACATCGGGCTCCCGGTGCATGGAGCCTGCTTCTCCCTCAGCCTGTGTCTCTGCCTCTCTCTCTCTCTGTGTGTGACTATCATAAATAAATAAAAATTAAAAAAAAAAAAAAAAAAAAAAAAAAAAAAAAAAAAACCACGTGCATGGGGATCCCTGGGTGGCTCAGCAGTTTAGTGCCTGCCTTCGGCCCAGGGCGTGATCCTGGAGTCCCGGGATCGAGTCCTACATCAAGTTCCCTGTATGGAGCCTGCTTCTCCCTCTGCCTGTGTCTCTGCCTCTGTCTCTCTGTGTCTCTCACGAATAAATAAATAAAGTCTTTTAAAAATAAATAAAAATTAAAAAACCATGTGCATCTCATGTATCCAGTCCAGATGAGCCCTCCAATGACTCTAGTCCTGGCTGCTCTGCAACCGCCTGAGGAAGGACCATTGGCCCAATCAATCCACCAAGCCTTGAGAGAGAATAAATGAATGGTTGTTTTGAGCTATACGGCTGGCTTGGGGTGGCCTGTCACACAGTAATAGATACCAGAATAGATGACAATAGCAGACTGCCCACATTTCTCTCCCCCTCAGACCCTGGGCTGTTCATGTCTCTGTGCCCTGTGTGCCTCTTTGCTGCGTGTATGAGTGTGCAATGCATGCATCTGTGCCCTACGCACATCTGTGCATTGGCTGAGAACACCATGCAGTCTCTTTCCCACCCAGCTAGTTCCTACTTACTCTTTAAGAGCCAGCTCAGGTGCTGTTCTATGTGCCTAGTGTCCCTACAGGCTGGGCTACATTCTCCTCTAGACTCCTGTACACCCTGTCTGAATACAGACTCTAAAGCTGCCTGGTATTATGTGGAACAGAACAGTTTGCTGAACTGGATGCACAGAGGGAGGGAAGGGAAGGGAAGAGACGTTTCTATTCATCATGTGACCCTATTTAATTGAAGTCTGCCTCCTTGTCCCAAAATGAGTTTGGAAACTGGTTCTTATGTGGCAATAGTTCACTCTGCAGTATACAGAGTACCCCTGCCCAGAACAACAAGGCTGGTGTATGGCATACACAGGCAGCTGAAGATTACATTCAGCTTGGCATCAAGAGGCTAACCTCTCTTGAGGATAATTTGGGACTATATTACTTAAAATAAGAAAAACATTGCAGAGCTGGGAAAGGCCCTACTGCCTGCTATCTATGTAATCAGAGAGGTGACTAGTCCAAGGCCAAATGGCAGACCAGGTATTCTACCGAGCGAGGCTCCAGCTGCAGGCCCTTGGCATCACTCATTCTGCTGGGGCACCCCCAGGGGAACCAAAGGGTTGAGAGGGAAAGGAAGGCTATGAGGTCTGAAGCAGCTGCAGGTTGGCAGCCCCCAGCCAGGCTCACCGGGTATGTGGGCTTGGTGGTGATTTCCAGGAGCTTTTGCTTGGCTCTTCGCTCTGCTTCTCGGGCTTCCTGCAGGTCCTGCTTCAGCTGATCTGCCTCCTTGGCCCTGCAAGGAAAGGAGGGAGCCAGCTCAAAAAGGAGACAGACGAAAGAGAGCCCTTTCCCACTATCCCCCTGGAGGTTAACCCCAAGGATGGCACCAGATCAGGCAAACAAGACCATGGGGTGGAGGGGGACACATTATGTGAAAATCAGAACTTCCAAAGCAAGGACAACATTCCTGAGTAGTGTTCATTGCAATGGTAAATTTAAACCAGAAGAACAGGGATGTCAGTGGGAAGGAGTCAAGTTCAAACCTTTGCAGTTGGTAGAGAGGGAGCAGAAGTGGGGCAGGGGCTAGCAGCTTCCTCTGCTTCACTTCTGGGTGAGAGTAGGCTGGGCAAAGGTACAGTATGGTGGCTCAAAAGTCTTATAATGGATCATGGAGGGCAGGATGTGAGAGAACTGCTTCTTCACCGCCCCCAAGTAAGACAACTGCAGGCCTGGGGCCAACCTTAGGCAAGAGGACGACGACGAGCACCAACACTGAGGGCCTCACCCTGCAAGACACAGGACCCAGGGGGCCTGGCCCAACATGCATTAGTTAATGGGGGGAAGGGACCTGCACAAAGAAAGAAAGGGGCCTGGAACAGAGCAGGAAACAAAGAATCATATTCCCAGAAAGACATGCAGAAAATGGAGAGGAAACTAGCTAATGCACCTTGGTAGCAAAAAGCCAAATTCAAGTGTTCTAAATCAATAGAGCCAAATGCTGGGGAATGTGCCAGCATTTATCTGAAGGCTGCAATACCAGAACAATCCAGAGCCTAGAATAGTCTTTGGAAAGTAGAGACTACAGTTCTACCCTTCAACTTGGTCATGAGCTGGCACATCCTGACCTCAGACAGGATCCTGGCCCTCCCCTCCTATATGTCTCAGGAGCCTTAGCACCAAGAAGGGCTGCAGGGAAGCAGGTTCCTCATTACTTCTTTAAAGGTAAATAGCTGCTGTTTCCCCACATGTCCCCTACATGAAAAGGGAAAAGAATCACATTTTTTAAATATAAGAAGAGCCTCCTGATAGCTCCTCAGCTAAAGGCAGTCTGTGGCCATGCTTAATGGCTTTTCTGCACACACGACTACCAGAGGGACAGTAGTTTATCACAGACACAAGCATGACCAGAGGTCCGCTCAACAAGAGAACTGGGCTCCTGAGCCTTTCTGCTAATTCCAGCCCCCAAACTCCACACTGGCTTAAGCACCAGTCCTCACTAACCCGTCTAGGGAGGAGCCTCCCCCTTGCCCCAGAAGATGGAGAAGCAGCTTACGGACAGGTGCAGTCAAGCTCTGCCTCGGGCCCAGGTTACAACTGAACAGCCCCTCACCTGGGTCCCAGTGTCCAGGACTCCCCACCTCTAACCTCCTCTCTGACTCCTCAGCCATCTTCAGCGCCAGCACCTCGGCCTCTAGCACCTTCTGCTCCATCAGGCGCTTCTCTTCCTCTGTCCGAATGGCTGTGGCCTTGATGCGCTGCATTTCCTGTTCAGCCTCTGCGGCCTTCTGAGCCAGGAGTTTTGCCTCCTCCTCAGTGATTTGGGCCTTTTCTGCCAACAGGTCAGCTGTCTCCTCAGACCGCATCTGGAGAGAAGAGCGCTATCAGCTGGAATGGGGACCACATGCTTGTCATCCCACCCAGATCTGGACTTAGACACTCAGGTCAGTGAGAATGAGAGTGTTGAACTTCCTGGGGTTCTGTCACTGAATGTCCCATCAGATGACACTGATGCAAGGAATGACAAGACATACCCTCAACATTTTGGAAAGGCCCTTCAGGTTCTACCCATGGGGAGCAAAAAGCAAGCCTTTTTGAGTACCCATATGAGCTGAGACTTATGCTTTATGAGGGAGAAAACCAACTTTACCTTGTTCTTTCCTTTTAAATCAGTGGTTCAAACCAGCAGAGACTTTGCTTCCTGGGAGACAGGTAACAATGTCTGGAGACATTTTTGATTGTCACAAATTGGGGGTGAGGTGGTGCTGTAGGCATCCAGATAGGGGTCAAGGGCACTGCTAAACATCCTCTGATGCACAGGATAGCTCCCACCATAAAGGGTGATCTGGCCCCAGGGCTGGCTGAGAAGCCCTGCTTTAAAGGTGAGCTCTAATGAAAGTGGGGCTTGGTGGCACATGAATTCCACCTGGGTCTGCTTCCACAGACATAAGTAGAAAGAAAAGACACTGATTTTTTTTTTTAAACTGAAACGTCAAAGTGATTGTTACTAATCTGCAAACGTCAGGAGGCCTAACTCTCAAAACCTGCTCGAGTCCCCATGCAGCCTCCTGGGGCCCAGACCCCCCAGCAATCACCAGAGCTTCATTGGCCATTGTTGCTTCTTCTTTCATCTGCAGCAGCCTCCTCTCCAATTCATCCCTTGTGCGCTCTGCCTCCTCCCTCATCTGCTTCTCTCGAGCAAGGCGCTGCCGCTCCATCTGGGGGCCAATGACAGTGGCCACTGAGTCATGGGGCCCATGCTTACGGTGCCACGGGGACCCAAGGATGCCCAGTGTCTAGAGTCCCCCCAAGGAGACCCTCTTTCCTCCCCTTTCCTTTAGGTCGCCAGTGTCATTCTTGTTACCCGCCACCCTCTTTCCTTCCAAACCAGCTGCAGGATCGAAAGCTGTGTCCCTTGAAACAACACCTAGAGGTGAGGGAACAAACAAAACGACAGAAAAGCAAGCCCTACCAAGTCTACCTGGATCGAAGGAGGCATTTGCACACATCATGTGCTGAAATGGCCACCCTGCCAATAACCCTTTTTGTTAGTAGACCTCACATGGCTCTGCCCTGCAGTGGACAAGACACAATACAAGTTCCTTCTCCCAGAGACGGAGCGCCAGAAACCAATAGCTCTCCTCTGTTTGGATGAGCACCACCCCCCGCCGCCGCCATGTCATCCACACAGACCCCACCCACATCTCTAATTTCTTTCTTTTTTAAAAAGATTTTATTTTTTTTTAATTATTTATTTATTTATTTATTTATGATAGTCACAGAGAGAGAGAGAGAGAGAGAGAGAGAGGCAGAGACACAGGCAGAGGGAGAAGCAGGCTCCATGCACCGGGAGCCTGACGTGGGATTCGATCTCGGGTCTCCAAGATCGCGCCCTGGGCCAAAGGCAGGCGCTAAACTGCTGCGCCACCCAGGGATCCCAAAAGATTTTATTTATTTACCCATGAGAGACACAGAGAGAGAGAAAGAGAGAGAGAGGCAGAGACACAGGCAGAGGGAGAAGCAGGCTCCATGCAGGGAGCCAGACGTGGGACTCGATCCCGGGTCTCCAGGATCATGCCCTGGGGTGAAGGCGGCGCTAAACCGCTGAGCTACCCAGGCTGCCCCCACATCTCTAATTTCATCCACAGTTGCTTGTGCCTCTGACCCAAGAAGATGGAAAGACTCTGCGCGTGAGGCATCGGTAGTTCACACATTGTGTGTCACAGTTGGGGGGGTGGGGGGTGCTGCAGTGCCACGGTACAGGCACCCAGCCTCATGCAGGGGCAACTCCCAGCCAAGCTTGCAATGTGAGGGAGCCAAGCAAGGAATGCAGCCCTCACTCCTCCGTCCTTAAGGCACCAGTACAAAGCCGATGCCACCTCCTGTGCCTTCTGGATCACTGTATTAATTGGGCCACATGCAGAGCCTAATAAGGGGAACAAGCACAGGACAAGTGATCCTAGGGTATTAACTGAGTTCAAAAAGCGAAGCCAGAAGTGACCACTGCACTATTTTCTTCCTTAAATAGAGCACATTTATTTATCTCTTGCTTCAATCTTCTCCCAAGCATAAGATTTTTAAGACTGCTGCTTTTTCTAAATACTGAGCCAAAAAAAAAAAAAAAAAAAAAAAAAGGGCACTGGGCCTCAAAAGAATAATGCAAAGACAAGCAATAAAATACTGTAAATTCTTCTCCAATTTTCCTCTTGCAGGTCAGTGAAAACCTTGGCCAATTTGTTCTCTAATTTCCACTGCATTACAATTTCCATTAGGTAGATTACTGTTTCTCCATTATTCTCCACTTGAAAAAAAGCCCAGGTAACCACCTTCTCTTCTCAGCACTGCACTTTCCAGGGACCCTCCACCCAATAATGAGGGACCACCTGTTTGCAAGGTGGTTTAAATTCACAAAGGCTTTTAGGTACAATGTGTCCTTTGATCTAAGACAGAGAAGACATACCATTAGCTCCAATGGACAGGTGAGAAAATTGAGGTCTGGAAGGTAAGTCGTTTACTAACATCTCATACTAAGTTTCACATCTAGTTCCAAGGTCAGTATCTGTACCACTGGGCCACAAAGCCCCTGGCCTGTGGTTGCCAGATGCCAGGGACATGTCTCTGCCATTCTATAGGCCATGCAGGTCCAAGGTGTATGCATGTTATTCTCTGCCACAGCCCTGAGGCCTCCACACTCATTGACGTTTTCAGATCTCTCGCTTGTAAGCTTTCCCCAGCTGAAAAGAGGCCTAAGACCCATGCTGGCTCAGGAGCATTTGTTTGTCTGATACAACCCATTCCACCACTGTGGCCCTGAAAGCATCCCAAACAGCTCATCTATAGTCTGCCGTTTCAGAAAGCAAAGAGACGGAACACTGAAAGCATGCTGAATCAAACTGGGCATTTCATTCTAAATCTCAGGGCAGGGAGCCAGCCTTGCTGGAGCACCCACATCAGAGAGCTGCACACAGACTAATGATTACACCTCTGAGCCTGCAAGTCCTGAGGGCAGCTGACTGCAGCTACGGCTACTCCATCTAGGAGTTGGTCCAAAACCACAGTGGGTATTCTCAGCAGTGAGGCTCAGATTAGTTTTATGGATTTCAGTGAGTCGAAATGGTTTATGAGTAGAAAACAACGATGCAAACTGTCCAGTCTGCCGATAAGTGCTCCGGGCACCAGAGCAATGTGCCGCCTGGGCTGACCTGTGGTGGGGAAGTGCAGCTGAAGTCTAATTAGCATTCCCGCAGCAGCACAAGATGCTGCCATGCATTCTATCACCATCTAATTAGAAGAGGACAAGGCTGGGCAAAGGAGACAAGCAGACAAAACGAAAGTGAGCCAGGTAGGTGGACGGACAGATGGGCTCAGGCTTTGCCTATCTCTTCCCAAACCTGCATTAATCACACCTCACTTACTTAAGTGGGGAAATAACTAGAGATGTTTCTTTTAGATATGCGATTGGAGTTTATTCCTCATTTCCAGAGCGGACACCCCACCGGCAGGGCATCAGCCAGTAAAGATCCAACAGAAATAAAATAAGAGAAGGTGGCCAAACGATATTTGTCAGCCCACGACTGCTCCTTACCTTCTCAGCTAAGACCACAAAGCAGTGACAACAGTGGTTCAGACACACTCTTGCTCACCTGCTTTCTAGCCTTCTCCTCCCTGGCCTGGGCTTTCATCTGCTGAACTTCCAAAGAATCAGCCTTCCTTCTCCTCATGAAAAGGTCATGGTTCCCAATACAGAGCTGGAGAATCTGTGTTCACAGAAGCAGTAGAAATGTTAAACCCATAAATTTACTTCACTGCTTACCAGCTCACCAGTGCTACAGAATCTTGGTCTTGGGCTCTTGAGGGCAGCAGGAACCTGAAAAGTAAAACACAGACTGAAACACCATGGCCCTCCCTACTAATGGCCTCCAGTGCTCTCTGCTCTGGAAATAGGCAAAATGGAGGTGCCTCAAGTATGCCAGGGGGCATATATCACAAGTTAAGAGAGGAACAGATGACACTTGGGCATGTCTTCTGGATGCATCTCATTCTCCTAAGATGTGGCTCTGCAAATTAGGGAGGATAGGAAAGCTCATGCAATAGGATGGGCTGTGACAAAAAGTTATTCACGTGGAAAAAAAGAAGCAAGATCCCTCCCTTATATCATACTCAAAAATCAACTCCAGGAGGATTAAAGACTTAAATGCAAAGATTGAATCCTTTAAATTTTTAGAGGAGAATATAGAAAAATATCTTTATGATATAGGATATCAGATAAGACACAAGTAGTACAAATGATTAAGGAAAAGATATACACATTTGTCTATATTAAACTTAAACATTCTTTGTTAAGACATTAAAAAAGGAGGAAAAGTATGCCACAAGCTGGGAAATGATAGAACCAATAAAGAATACAAACAACCCAGAGAATAACAGCCAAAGGACATAAAACAAGTATTCGACAAAAAAGACAAGCTTGGCCAAAAAATATACAGAAAGATGCTCAACTTCATTAATAAATATAAAGATGCACATCAGTATGACATTGAGATACCATTTCATACACACAATAGTGACAAAAAATTTTAAAGCTGGATAATACAAAGTGAGGAAAACATAAAGCAAAAGGAGTTGCACCCACTGCATTGGGTCTGTCAATTAATTCATCTTCTTTGGAAAACAACATGGTGTAATCTTGAATTTGGACATACACTACAGACCTGCGACTTGTACTCCTAAGCAGATATTCTCTAGAGAAACTATTGTCTGTGTACAGCAGGAGGCAGGTACAAGAATGCTCACAACAGCCTTATTAAAATGGCAGAGAAGTAGAAAGCATTTAATTATTCATTAATAGGTAAATGGCATGCGCGCGCACATACACACACACACACACACACACACACACAAGAAGATTAATAGCAGTGAAAATAAAGGGCTCATATTTTGAAGCATCAACACAGATACATCCCAGAAAATAATGTTATATTAAAAAAAGTGACAGAACATAGACAGTTGACAGCACTTGGTAAACTTCAAAAGTTCACAAAACTTAGTAGTGTTTTCATTTTGCTATATATGAAGTCAAGTTCCGAGGAAAAGCAAGTGAGTAATAGACACACAGCTCAGAATGGTGATCACTCTTTGGGAGGAGGGTGAGGGAAACCAACCAATAGGATGTTAACATGAGGGGTTTAACAGTATTAGAAATGTGCTGTTTCTTTTTTTTTTTTTTTTTTTAATTTTTTATTTATTTATGATAGTCACAGAGAGAGAGAGAGGCAGAGACACAGGCAGAGGGAGAAGCAGGCTCCATGCACCGGGAGCCTGATGTGGGATTCGATCCCGGGTCTCCAGGATCGCGCCCTGGGCCAAAGGCAGGCGCCAAACCACTGCGCCACCCAGGGATCCCCAAATGTGCTGTTTCTTAATGCTAGGTAGTGGGTACGTAGCTGTTTATTTTTGCCTCTCTTTATACCTTATATACACATTATACTTATCCTTTTATATGTATAAGGTACCTCCATAAAAATAATTTTTAAAAACTCCACATCACAAAAAGTTTAGGTTTGACTTGTTAGGTTATGCTAAAGGGAAGAGTCTTTGAAGGTCTGTTGGCAAAGTGTATAGCAAGTGAGCTATCGTAAGAGGTCACTCCAATAATCTCTCAAAAAAAGGCACTCGGGGGATGCCTGGGTGGCTCAGCGGTTGAGCATCTGCCTTAGGCCCAGGGCGTGATCCTGGAGTCCCAGGATTGAGTCCCACATCGGGATCCCTGCGTGGAGCCTGCTTCTCCCTCTGCCTAAGTCTCTGTCTCTGTCTCTCTCTGTGTCTTATGAATAAATAAATAAAATCTTAAAAAAAAAAAAAAAGGCACTCGGTTTTCCAGAAAAACTACAGTTATCAGCAACAAAACCCAGGATCAACTTACCAGCTTATTAACACGAAGCTTTGAGGAGTTGAATTTGAAGACATCGATTTTCTTATCCAATGGTTTAATAGTAAACTGAAAAAAGGAAGCCGAAAACAGTTTCAGTCTGACAGCTTAGAGTGTTAGCACCAACTGGGAAATTCCACAAAAGCAGCAACTACACTGGCAAAGATCCAGCAAAAGGCTATGCTTTGTCCTGGCTTCCTGGTGCCCAGGCACTAAACTATGGTGAATTATAAGTAGCTGAGGGCGCCAAGTCTCCGGCTGTGGAAGTTCAAGATCCTGGAAGGTATGTTGTCAGCACCATCTTAGGCTTGGAAACCTGAAATGCCAGCCCTTGATGGGCCACACCACAGGACCAATACTGGGAAGCCGGCTGTAGAGCCATATGCTCAGTTCTGCCTTCAGGAAGCTCACTACCTAGCTGGAACTAAACTAGTGACAGTCAGTTACTGGAGAAATTATATCATCTGTTGTGCCTCATTGGGTGGCACAAATCACAAATGTCATGGGGGTTCAGAGTAGATCCACCCTAAGTAGGAGGGGAACTTCAGCAGGTCATAGACAAAGAGTATGACAGGGAAGCTAAAAGGCTGGACATAAGGCCATTCAAGACAGGACAAAAGAATGAGGCAGAGATCAGGAAAATGAGCATTGTGTGTGTGTGTGTGTGTGTGTGTGTGTGTGTGTGTCTGACATTATTAGCTCTCTGATGACTAAGATGATACCATGAGCTCAGACTGGGAGGAAAGCAGGGGTGGGCTGCAGGTAGACAGTCAGAGGAGGTGGGGTTTGATGTGGCACCATATAGATCATCACTATGGGTTTCTGAATGTGGGGATTATCAGCTGAAAGCTGTTCATAAAAGGAATAAAGTGTGAAGAACAGACCATGGAAGAAGAGGGTAACAGTTCCTGAAATCAAAGGGGAGAGAAAGCTGAGTGATAAGGACGGGCTTGGTAGCAAGAAAGGAGATGCCAGGCCAGACCACTAGGCAGGGAAGCATATAAAGAACAAATGGTATCACTGTTCACAACTGTTCCTGATCAGACCAGACAGATCCGCAATTTCAGATGCACTTAAAAAATGGGTATCTATTCCCCAGTAAGTCTTGCTAAGCAGACAAATGCGTTTGGGAAGATAAACTCTAGGGTATTTCTTCCTCATGTTATTTTGTCTAAGGAGCGGTTAGCACACTCAGGAAAATGATCGTTGGGTTAGCTTTTGGTCAAACTAACTTAGAAGCACTATTGTTCTTGTGGAGGCTGCTATTTGAGAATTTTGTGAGCTTATTTTTGGCTTTGAAGTCAAACCCAGGAACTGTCAGTGGGAAACCACAAGTAGTGGGGAAACCAGAGGCTCTGCGCTGTGCTGGGATGCGCACAGAGAATCAATGGATCACTTAAAATAAACCAACATTTCTGTTTTGACAGCACGGCTGTCATGCATAACTACTAAGACTACTTCCTATTATGTCAAGTCAGCTTGAGGTCCTCTTACTGCATGAGTTATTGACATGATGGAATGTGATGGCACCCTGCCCCTGGAGAGGGTATATTAAGAGTTTATTGTACCAGGCCATACTAGGGGAGACTTTAATCCTTGGGTTCTGTGAAAAACGAGTGTTTTGGGAGCCTTTAGCACACAAACATGTGGATATGCAGTAAACAGACTTTATGAAATTAGAGATGAAAAACTACCATGCCATAGCATACCTACTGCTTTAAGTCATGTGGAGCTTTTAATTTAAGTCTTTAAAAAAGAAATACCTAAGTGCTCCTCTTCTGGGCTACTTACAGAAAATTTGAAAGCCAGAATGTTTTGAATTAAGAAGCTCAATCTGTCTCATCGAGCATGGCCGAGTAGATCTCAACCATGTTATTGGAAACCAGGAGCCTGGTGTTCCCTTTCTTGAGTTGCTATTAGGGATGGGAAAACAGGAAATCTGCTCAGGGTGGGGGCTCTGCAGGCAACAACATGAGCCATCACTGTTCCTCACTCCACCAGCTTCCCAACTGTGCAGGCACCAGCAACTGAGCACTGTCTGGGCCTGCGCCTTCTGCCCAATGTCCTGTGCTCTCAGGACTCACCCTCAACATCCCCTACCAGAAAAACACCTCCCCACCCTTGCCAGGGCTATGGCTTCAGGAAACATAGAGCTCAGCCCCTGCTATTCCCAATCACAGCTTACCTGATCCCTCTGCATCTCTGCTTCCTTATGTGACACAGATACCCCAAACCTGACCCCTACTCTTGTATGTTCTCAGGAGGAGGGAATCAGAATTGAGGTGAGAGTGTTCATAAGTGGAAAAGCGAAAAAGCACTGGATCACCCTCACTGCAGGTCTGTCTTACAGCAGCCAGGCCCTCGCTTGACTATAACTTCCCTGAGGGCTGAGACTGGATTTTCTAGATCTTTGTTTCTCCTATGAAACCTAACACAAAGCAGATCCTTGACAATTCCTTTGAAACTAACAAAGAACGAACTAGTGAACAAACAAACATAAGATTACAGTGTTTGGGAAAGGTCACCATCCTATATAGAAATATCTGACTTCTAACTTAAAGTGTTCAGCTAAGTTCTCCAAATTTAATTATTCTCAAATTCTCACAAGCAGTTAGTTCTGATATTCTTACTTAATTATCACTGAGACACACTCTCTCTCACACACACACTGGACACAGAGAGAGAGGGCTTACTGCCTACTATACTTAAAAATACAAAGAGAATTTCTCTCTAGAAATAGAAAGCCTAGTATAATAAGAAGAGGTTACTTTCTGGATTGTTTACTATTCTTTGGAGGTAAGTCTTGACAAGTTGAGCTCCCCAGCCTCTTGTTAGTCAGCAGGGGGGTTTAGGGATGCCATTTGAAAATAGGATGCCAATAGTATTCTGTTAACAGAAAACAAAAACCAAAAACCCAAAGCCTGGGGTTAAAGGATTTTACTGGTAACAAGGAGAAGTCTGGCTCGGGACCACTATAGCAAGGAGGAGAGAGGGGGAAAGTCCATAAGCTGCATGACTGGCACATCTGCATGCGAAGCATGTCCTACCTCCTTGTCGCTGTATGAGATATTACGGATTTCATTCCATGGGAAGGAGATCTTGGGGGTCAGCCTGTTCTCAGGGTCATAGATGTGAAGCCCCAGAGCATCCACTCCAAGCAGCAACTCAGTGCCCTTTTTATTCTGTAGATTGAACAAAGATCAGTCACTATCAGCACCGGTGGAAGTTTGAAATTTTATTCAACTTCCTAAAGAAACTGGCATACACTGTTATATCTGACGAGTTCCAACAGGCCTCAACAGAAGTCACAGCTATTGTGTAACCCAGGGGGCCCCCAGCTTCCTAAATTGGGGCAGGCAGAGGCAAAATACAGTTCTCAGGGCTCATGTCCCAGAGACGGGTCACTGGGGCCTTCTGTTACTGGCTCGATGGCTAATATAGCAGCAATCTAAGCATTGTTACCTTCAATTAAATATTGTAGTCATCCCCTGCCCCCCTTCATCTGTGGTTTTGCTTTCTACAGTTTCAGTTACCAAGGTCTGGAAGCAGATGATCCTCCTTCTGAACTACCATTAGGTCAGTAGTAGCCTAATGCTACATCACAACACCTATGTGATTCACTTTACTTCGTCTCTTCATGTAGACATTTTATCATCTCACATCATCATAAAAAGAGTGAGTACAGGGATCCCTGGGTGGCGCAGCGGTTTAGCGCCTGCCTTTGGCCCAGGGCGCGATCCTGGAGACCCAGGATCGAATCCCACGTCGGGCTCCCGGTGCATGGAGCCTGCTTCTCCCTCTGCCTATGTCTCTGCCTCTCTCTCTCTCTCTCTCTCTGTGACTATCATAAATAAATAAATTAAAAAAAAAAAAAAAGAGTGAGTACAGTACAATAAGATGTTTTGAGAGAGAAAGAACATGTTCACATAGCTTTTATTATAGTATACTGTTATAACCGTTCTTTTTTTGTTATTATTATTACTCTTACATTGTGCCTAATTTATATATTAAACTTAACACAAGTATACATATTTTTAAAAAAAACATATTATAGTATACATAGGGTCTGGTATTATCCACGGTAGCAGGCATTCATGGGGGGGGGGGGGTCTTGGAAAGGTACCTCTGTGGATGAGGGGGAACTATTATAATCAGGTTATCATAGATGTAGAATAAAAACCTGTAGGATTAAAAAAACAAAAACAAAAACAAAAACCTGTAGGATTAAACATCTCTTACATTAAAAGAAAACGTAGCTGTACTACCAGAAGGAAAATTCTTTTTTTTTTTTCTTTTTTTTAAGTAGACAACATGCCCAGAGTAGAGCCCAACACAGGGCTTGAACTCATGACCCTGAGATTAAGACCTGAGCTGAGATCAAGAGTCTGACACTTAACTGAACCACCCAGGTGCCCCACTAGAAAGAAAATTCTAAGTGCTGGGATCAAAGGGTTTTCTTTTTTTTAAAAAAAAGAATCCTATTTATTTACTCATGAGAGACACACAGAAAATGAGGCAGAGACACGGGCAGAGGGAGAAGCAGGCTCCCTGCAAGGAGCCCGATGTGGGACTCGATCCCGGGGCCCAGGATCACATCCAGAGCTAAAGGCAGATGCCCAACCTCTGAGCCACCCAGGTGTCCCCAAATGGTTTTATTTTATGTTAAAATGTATTCTTAGTGTGATAAAGCAAATATAGTAAAATGTTAATTATAGAACCTAGACAGTGGGTATATATGGATATTCACTGTAAAATTCTTTCAACTTTCTTATATGTTCGAAATTGTTTATAATAGAATATTGGAAAAAATTTACCAGAATGAATTGTATATAAATACCTCAGGGTGCCTGGGTGGCTCAGTCAGTTAAGTATCTGAATCTTAGTTTTGCTCAGGTCATGATCTCAGGATCCTGGGATCAAGCCACAGGTCGAGTTCTGTGCTCAGTGGGGAATCTGCTTAAGATTCTCCCCCTCTAAAATAAAAAAAAAAATAAAAAGAAAGATTCTCTCCCTCTTCCCCCCTCCCACCCTTCCTCAAATAACTAAATCTTTTAAAAAAGAAATTTTATCTCAATAAAGTTGTTTGAAATGTTAACTTTATGTTGGTTGGCATATGTTGGTTGGCAGTCAGAGTAGACATAGAGCAAGTGTCCTGGACCCCCAGATCACTGACCCAGCTATGCACCTGGAAGCTACATCCTCAGGCTGAAGGCCCATACACCTGCACTGTGTGGTATGGCCTTTGTGCGGTAATAGAAGGAAGCTCCCTGTACAAGGACTTAAAGCATCTGACCTATTGCTGACAACTAGGAAACTGAACCAGACTCAAAGGCAGGAAAATAGGTCTGCAAACCGAGAAGGTGCTCAGACTGTGATAAGAAGGACCAATCTAACAATAGGTGTCAGGTGGACAAGTGAGTGCTCCAAGATAAATCTTTTTACTCCTTCAAAAGCCCCCAAGTCCGGTGCTATTACCAAACCTTGAGAGAGATTCCTCTGTTTGTCTGCAAAGCTCTTAAAACTACCGCACTAACACAAGTGAGTCTTTGCTTTTTGTTTTGTTTTTTTAAAGATTTTGTTTATTCATGAGAGACAGAGACAGAGAGGCAGAGACACAGGCAAAGGGAGAAGCAGGCTCCATGCAGGGAGCCCGACGTGGGACTCAATCCCGGGTTTCCAGGAACATGCCCTGGGCTGAAGGCAGGTGCTAAACCACCGAGCCACCCAGGCGTCCCACAAGTGAGTCTTTGTACTTTTAAGTGCTGCGGTACATTTTGGAAAATGACATAATTCATTATGTTTGTGACTAGTTTAAATTAAAAAAAATAAAAAAGGATTCTATCCTCTGCTTCCTATTATGACTCCCAACACTTCGAGAGAATAAACAGAGAGGCAGGACTCAAGCAGTCTCTGTTAAATTGTTTTAAGCACATAATTTTCTTAGTTGATGGTGAAATCAGGGGAACTTGAACACAAAAGACACTAAAATATCCATTAGCCATGTCTACTGTGTAATACAAAACACATACACACACACAATTGTGTATTTTAATCTGCTATAGAAATATTTCCTAATAAGAAACTTTTTTTAAGGACTGTAAAACACTAGTTTTCTAGTATCTAGATGGTGGGCATATGGGCCAAGAGGAATTAAGTGGCCAAAACCACAGAAATATGTTAAATTAGTCTGTACTTAAACAAACCAGACAATCAGCAGATAAAAATGAATAAAACTTAAGAAAGTAACCTTTTGCGTTAATATAGAAAGTCTTTTAGGTAGGCACTTGTTTACTATATGAAATAACAGAACTTGCCAGTATAATTTTATACAAAGCAATCCATTAAAAATTTTGTATTTAAAAAATAAATCAGGTAGAAAGCTATCCTACATTATTTAAAATGTATTATAATTTACTTAAACTGCATACAAAATTTATAGGAACCCAAAAAAGGAAAGCAAACCATAATTATGGTATGAAAGGTGAGCCACTGAAGCGCTGGATGGCCCAGTCAGTTAAATGTCTGACTTCTGATTTTGGCTCAGGTCATGATCTCAGGGTCCTGAGATTGAGTCCCCAGGGTCTCTGTGCTGGGTGTGGAGTCTGCCTAAGATTCTCTCTCCCTCTCCTTCTGCCCCTCCCACCACCCCCCTCTCTCAAAAGGAAGGAAGGAAGGCAGGCAGGCAGGCAGACTGCTGTGGGTGATTGTTTAACATCTACTTATCTGCAATTTGGAACCAGCAATGGAGTACCTGAGCCAACTGCATTAATTCCTCTGGAAGGAGCTCCCATGTGCTGCATCTAGCAGCAGAACCTCTGGAGAAAGATGCTCAAGAGGCTCACAGAGCCAGGACTGAGAACAGAAGCCTCTGGTGCAGAAGCAGTGAGTTCCCAGAGGACAGTAGGACTATTAATGGTCTAAATAGAAAACCAATTAGCCTGCTAGTGAGAACAAGAGTCCTACCCAAACAAATCAGTAATCTATAAAAGCAGCTTTACTCTTCCTTGTGGCCTGGGGGAAGAAAGTATTTACAGGTGCTCTCTGTGGGCCAGATCCCAAAGAGCCAGAAATAATCAAACCTTACACTCAGAGCATTCAAACAGGTTTCTGCTGAGCATAGGACCAGGCCCAAGTCCCCTTGGGGGCTCAACTGACAATTAATTACCTAGGATCTAACTGAAGTCCAAAAATAGAAAATGAGACTATAAGACCCTCTCCCCTTCCTCTTCTCTTCTCCTCCATTGAACCATTAAAGAGTCTGCCACCCTGGAAGAAGGAAGTAACCCATTTTAGCAGTCTGCATCTGATTCAGTCTCTGTTTATACACAGGGAACTCAAAGAGGCTTCAACACACCCGGATTGCAAAGTAGTTCACACCGTACATCTCCAGGTCCTGAGCTATCTTCAAATATTCCATTTCAGCTTCATCCCTGTGAGGAGAATGAAAGACGCTGTCACTGGAGCTAAGTGAGAAAACAGAGGGCGGGCCAACCTGTGTGCCAGCCAGAGCAGATACCAACAGATCTCTTCCCAGCCCTAAGTCTATGAAACACACGGAGGTCAAGTAGAATTTCCCATCCCCATAAAAGCCAGAGAACAGATTCATTACAGTGTCTCTTGGCTTCAATTTCATGCTTTGTCCTTGGTAAATAATGATACTCGGCTCAAGGAATTCAAGAAAGCACGTGGTATATTATCTTTACCTCTCAAATGGATTTGGATATGCAGAATTAAGTTGTGGCTTTATCTGATTGTGAACTTTCTTCACCTAAGTTTTGGTATTCAAACAATTCTCTCTGAGAGCTACCTTCCTGACTTTTATTTCTTTGGGTGCTGTTGGAGGTTAGGCCAAGAGCTATCTGGGCTGTAAAATCCAAGCCAGGTCACCTATTTCTAAGCTATGAGTCAAATTTAAAGTAAGCTCTTAAAGCAGCAATGACTTGCAGAAAACTTCCAAATAGGTACAATATTGAAATATTTTAACTTGATCTCACTATGACCTTGCCTCTTGTCTTTCTCCAATCTCAAAATGTTCTCAAATGAATTTTAAAAATTCAGCCTAAGAGAACATACAGTGTTAGCAAGCATGTGGAGCAACTAGAAATCACACACACTGCTGATGTAAATTGCTATAATAACTCTTGAAAAATTGTTTGATGTTATTTTAATAGCAAAAACCAAGAGACAGCCCAACACCCTCAATGTCCATCAGTAGTACAATGGATAACTCACGCTTTATTAATATAGTGGAATTCTGCACAGCAATGAAAATGAAAATTTTACTGCTGTTACATACCACAAGCCCAAATCTCACAATATGATGCTGAGTAAAAGAAGTGAGACACAAAAAATAAAGGCTGTCCCACTGCATTTATAAAAAACTTAAAACAGGCACCACTACTCAATGGAATTAGGGATCAGAAGAGTAGTTAGCTTTGAGCAGGAAGGATGGTGAGTTAAGGCAGGAAGGTCATGTGCTATCGTCACCTGGTATTACACGGTATTTTCACTTTGTGATAATTCATTGAGTGGTACATTTATGACTTGTCCACTTTTCAGTACACAAATTTTTAAAAACAAAAGCACATTATAGGAAGTTGATTTGGAGAAGAGGATGGTATTTTAAAGGCTAATGAAAAGATGATCAGTTCCTACAGTGATCAGGGAAATGCTAATGAATACTTAAGATTCAATAAGTCACCTTTTATATTACAAAAATTAGATTGATAAAAATGAATATTGGAGAGAGAAATGGGGGGGGAAGACATGCACATACACTGTTGGTAGGTAGGTAAATAGGTACAATCTTTCTGGAAGGCGATTTACTGGCACCTGTCAACACAAAATGCTCACATCCTTTGACTCAGCAACTCTTGCAAAGAATGTATCCTCAGAACTACTCATTTAATTATATAACAATATTAGACTGTACATTGCAGGAAGAAAAAAATCTATAGCTTCTCCAAATGTCATCAGTAGAAGAATGGACAAAAAAGCTATGGGATATCCATACACTCTAATCCTTAACATGAAACTGAATTACCAATGAATGTAATGGGTCTTTTCATCTGGACAGACTGTGCATGCATTAAAAGAAGGACACAAAAAAAAAAAATAAAATAAAATAAAATAAAAAAAAAAAAAAAAAAAGAAGGACACAAAACTGAAGGCCAGCTACTCCCAGCTCTCCCTTTTCCTTCTATATACCTCGGTACTGCATTTTGTTCAACAAGCATGTCCTAATTTTGTATTCCAAAAACAAAACAAAACAACAAGAACAACAAAAAACCCATATGGAAATGTAAACCCATAATGAAGCAGCCTCACCTGGCTCGGCCTCGGTGCTCTGCGTACCAGGCTGTAATTCTCTCCTCCCACATTTCTGGAGTCATTTGATACAGATTTATTACCTACCAAAAAATAGAGTGAAACAAAAAACCCACACACAAAGAAAATTTGGGTATTGTTTGCCATTTTTATAATTATGCATCATTTTTACAAAACAGCAAAGCTATTTTTAAAAAGCCACATATAGGGAGCCAGTAACATTGCAGAGGTGGGTGTGTAAACAAGCGCCATTCAATCTGAGTCACAACTTAGAAGGGTGCACCGTTACTCAGGCCTAAGTGCACCCCTTGCCCAGCTGCAGCCCCTCTTTCTCGGGCTGTGCATCCCAGAGGGAGGAGCTCGGCCAAGCTCTGTCAGAAGTGCTCACTAATCTTGGGTCTGCTGGCTGGGCCAAACTGTATGTGCTGCCCCCTCCTCCTGCACAAAAGCCATCAAAGGAGCAGGGAAAGTCAGGGAAAGGTGAGAAGCAGGCCTTTATTACACATGACAGATGAGTGGAGCTATAAAATGGGGAGCAGCAAAAGGGAGGGAAGGCCTGCTTCTGTGGCTAATGGACAATAAAAACACCACCAAGGATTAAAAACAATGTCCACCCCAATTCATCTCTGTTCTCCCTGCCCCACTGCAAACAGCTCAGCTCCCTGAGCTGAACACATGCTGCTCCAACAGTCTTTCCTGGGAATCACCGGTGCTCACCCACTTTGAAGGAAACAAACATTCAAGGCCATGCTAGTTCTGGCAATGGTAAACAAACTTCATGAACCAGTGCTTTTTAATATTCTTAACAGAAATTCTACATTTCTCATTCATGATTGATTACAAAATATTTATTTAAATGTTTTTGCCAGGTACTTCCAATATTCCTTCAAGTCCCCCAGTTACCTTTTTCATAGACCACATCTCCACTGTGTCTCCCCAAACAGGGGATTGATTTCTTACCCTTTTTGGAAGCAATTCCTCTTGGGCCAAAAATCCACGTTTGTGAACAGAGGGGTCGTAGTCACCATACTGGAAGGAGAAGAAAGGGAGGGCAAGTGATTGAGATTCTAGAGACAAATGCCATTTCTGAACAGAGCTCGACTCTATCTTATCCCCTCCCAGCTCGGGGAGCAATTCAGTTCCAATTCAGTTCCAATGACAAGTCAAGATTTCAACCTTGCTAGTTTGTTATCCTTGAATGAAAATACAAAGCTGATTATATCTATGAACAGAGTTGTATAATCCCATGAGGGATGGATGGGTGATGTGCTAATAAGAATGTGACATTTGTATGGAAATGTAGCTGTGTTTTCTAACCCACAAAGAAAGCAGCCACTACCAAAACATTAGCTTTTGAAAGGAAATAACAAAACACAACTGTGAAAGTTGTAATTAGCAACGTGTGATAAGAGTCTTACCTACAAATCCTTCTAAGTGGATGGTAATTGGAGCCAATTGCTAGGTTGGGAGCTGGGAATAACGCAGGCAGTAGTTTTAATACCTTTCATTCAGGCTCTGAAAAGAGCTTTGGAGAAATCTGATACCAATGCTGTCATTCCCATTGCACAAAGAAACGGAGAAAAAGGTTAACTAATTTCCCTGAAGCTACAGAGCAAGTGACTAGTGGGGCCAGAAATAGGCCCTGTATTTTAATGTACCCATTCAGGGACAATAACTTGGAAATTCATATTCTGATTTAAGAAAAAATATCCCTGGGACGCCTGAGTGGCTCAGTCGGTTAAGTGTCTGCCGCCTTTGTCTCAGGGCATGATCCCCAGGTCTTGGGATTGAGCCCCATATCAGGCTCCTTGCTCAGGGGGGAGCCTGCTTCTCCCTCTCCCTCTGCTACTTCCCCTGCTTGTGTGTGCACTCTCTCTCTGTCAAATAAATAAATAAAATCTTTAAAAGAAGAAAAAAGAAAAAATCTCTCTTTCCGAGAACACTTAAGTCTGACCAGGCATTAAAAAATGAAGACATTTTTCTTTCTTTCTTTCTTTTTTCAGAGAGAGAGAGAGAGAGCGCGCACGCACATGAACAAGTGGGCAGTGAGGAAGGGCAGAGGGAGGGAGAGGAGAGAATCTTACACAAACTCCCCGCTCAGTAATGAGCCCAACACAGGGCTCAGTCTCATGACTACGAGATCATGACCTGAGCCAAAATCAAGAGTCAGAAGCTTAAGTGACTTAGCCACCCAGGCGCCCCCCCCAAAATAAAGGTATTTCTTAGAAGGAACTATAAACATATTAAATATAAAAATCAAAGCCTGTCTCTTGGGATTGAACAATGTTCATTAGCAACTTTAAATTGTGCCTTATTCCCATGCCACCCTGTTAAAAAGCACTATGAATTAATTAATGTTTTCTATGAATCTCATCATTATCTTTCAAATAGCAGAATTGTACCACGCTATTTTATGAATGTTAAAGTAATTAACTTGTCAAATTTAAATATTTAAAATATGCCACAGTTTCTGTACCTCTGTCTAGGCATGTCTTCATTTAAAAAAACCTGAAGGAACCTGGTATCTCTTGATGTCCCAAAGGCCTGAGGATGTGATGAGCCAGTAACCGGACTGAGTTTTAAGGGCATTGTCTTGGGAGGGAGCTGCAGAGTACAGGCAGCGGCCTAGCTCTGGAAGCAGGCTGCTAAAGGCTCAATCCCAGCTCTTCTACTTAGTAGCTGTAATCTTAGAAATTTTTGTGTCTCAGTTTTCTCATCTGTTAAATGGGGGATAATGACACTATTTGTTTTACAGGACTTTGGGAGGATTAAATGAAATAATACCCATAAAAATTGTAAAACTATGTTTGACACATAGCACTCAATACAACCTGATATCAAAAGACAAAAACTCAGTGGTGCCTGGATGGTCAGTCAGTTAAGCAGTTAAGCAGTTAAGCATCTGCCTTCGGCTCAGGTCATAATCCCGGGGTCCTGGAATTGAGCCCCACACTGGGCTCCTCGCTCAGCAGGGAGCCTGCTTCTCCCTCTCCCTCTGCCTGTTGCTCCCCCTGCTTGTGCTCTGTCAAACAAATAAAAATCTTACCAAAAAAAGGCCAAAAACTCTGTTGCATTACCTCTGAGTCTCTTTCCTAATTTGTTACATGAGTGTTGGTCTTAGAGGATTTTGAAGGGGGGCTGGTCTGGAGTATCCCTCTGAGGCCTGGGACATCCTCCCTCTCAACTTCAGCTTTCTTATTTGAAAAGCCAGGGTCATAATAGTGCCTACCTGGTAAGGGGGTGATGAGGATGAAGATGATCTAGAGAAGCATTTTTACATAGTGCTTGGCTTATTGCAAATGTCAGTATTATCCTCTGCATTATTTATGACATTGGCCACTGTTTGCCTCTCTGATTTCTGAAGGAGTAGGATGCGAAAGCAAGCTGTTAGTTGCATTTGCAAACCTCTTAATGGTGCTGACCAAACTCTAAATGCAGAAGTAAGCAGATATGCAAAGTTAAAGTTGTAAATCCAGGTTCCAAAGGCTCATGAGATTAATGACCCACATTATCATACTGAGCTCCCAGCTACTTCAAGTGATCAAATGTTACACATCTGAGCAATGCAGAGGCAGCTTAAGGAACTTCATCACTGGACTAACTCCACTTACAACATTAAAGCCACCTTGATGTGTGTGTCTGCTCTCAAATGTCTCCTTAAAAAACAAAAGGAGGAGAAAATCTTTAAGTGGTGGCAGTTGGTTAAGATAAAAGAAAGTCGTGCCACTCCGTAGATGGAGATGGCTGTCCCTCACCCTCTCTGTACACATGCATTCTAAAAACAGCCTGGAGTGAATTTACTTTAAAGCTAATGAAGTTTGGGTTTTTAGGCCCCAGCACCTGGGTAGGCTTGAATCTAATTTTATATTCACAATTTGGTACTCTTGCATTTAAAAAAGAAGCCCCCCCACAAAAGAAGCCCCTAAGTTCTATCAACTTTAAGTCCCACAAAACCTGGATCCACCCTAATATAAACCAATTGAATTTAAACTCAAGAAAGAAAGGAGCTCACCATTTAAAGGACTCTTGAAGTCAATTCTTAGGTTAAATAGAAACTTTTTCTGGATGTGAAATGCTATCCAACCTCTATATACACGGAAAATTAGACCAAATGCTTTGAACAGGATTTCACAAAACAAAGATTTGATCAATACATACATAGAACAAATAGATTCTTACCACATACCAGTCCACTAAATTCCAGGTGGATTAAAGACTCAAACCTATAAATGAAAATCCATAAAAATACCAGAACAAAATATAGGATATGTGTACAACGGTTGGTGAAACCATTCTAAAATCACTCAAAACATAAAAAGAAAAAGATTGACAAATCTGATACATGTAAAAAGAGATAAAAGGTTAACACCCATAATATATGGAGCTCCTATAAATCATTTAGAAAAAGACAATACAGTAGAAAAATGGGTAAGCTCTAAACACTTGATTCACAGAGGAAAGAAATACAAATCACAAGTAAATCTGTGAAAATATTCTCAGCCCCTATGGTAATCAGGAAACAAAAACTTCAGGAAAAAATTCTTTTTCTGTCGGATTAGCAAAAATTTTGAAAGACTATTAACATCCACTGTTGCTGAGGATGTAGAAAAACAGGTATTCTCACATGCTGTTCTTAAAAGTTAAATTAGAACAGGATGTGTGGGTGGCTCAGTGGTTGAGAATCTGCCTTTGGCTCAGGTCATGATCCTGGGGTCCTGGGATCCAGTCCCGCATCAGGCTCCCTACAGGGAGCCTGCTTCTCCCTCTGCCTATGATTCTGCTTCTCTTTCTCTCCGTGTCTCTCATGAATAAATAAGTAAAATCTTAAAAAAAAAAAAAAAAAGTTAAATTAGGACAAAACTTTTGGAGGACAATTTGGCCATACACATTTAATGTTTTTTATTCCAATAAATACACAAAATTCACCATTGTAAACATACAATTCAGCAGTCTTTAGGATATTCAGAATGTTGTACAACTACTGCCACTATCTAATTCCAGAATATTTCCATCACCCCAAAAAGAAATCCCATACCCATTTAGCAGTGAAGTCCTGATTTCTTCCTCCTTCCAGCCCCTGGCAACCACTAAATCTACTTTCTGTCTCTACGGATTTGCCTGTTCTGGACATTTCATATAACTGGAATCACACAATAGGCAGCCTTTTATGTCTGGTTTCTTTCACTCAGCATTATTCAAATTTTAAAAGTTCTTATCCTTCAGCCCAGTTATGCCATTTCTTGGTATTTTTTCTAGAGAAAGATTGTTCCTATGTGCCCAAAGACGCATATTCAAAGATGTGCACTGCATTTGTTTAAACAATAGAAGAAAAACAAACCTACATATCTACCAATAATGAGACATTTAAATAATCCACAGTCCCTCTTTTTCAGGAAATACTGTTCGGTAGTTTAAAAATGAGGTGGACAGGGGCTCCTGGGTGGCTCAGTGGTTGAACATCTGCCTTTGGCTCAGATTGTGATCCCAGGATCCTGGGATGGAGTCCCACATCAGGCTCCTCACAGGGAGCCTGCCTCTCCCTCTGCCTATGTCTCTGCCTCTCTTTCTGTGTCTCTCGTGAATAAATAAAATCTTTTTTAAAAATTTAAAAATAAATAAATAAAAACGAAGTGGATCATCTATTCTAATAGTTTTAAGTAAAAAAGGCACACTGTATGGAAGTTCCTCTGGAGTAGCCACCTACAAGTGGAATTCTGGGGACACGGGGACGGGGTGTCCTCTCACCTGATGGGCTCCTACTGCATCCATCATTTTATAGGGATCAGGCCAGTTCACAGTCCCTTTCCATCAGCGCATGGGCTCAAACAACGTTTGTCTCTTATTTACTAATCCTTGTCAATCTTATGAGTTTGAAATGTATGTTAGTGTTGCTTTAATTTTTCTTTTTCTTGACTACCAGTGATGTTGAACATCTTTTTGTATTTACTGACCATTCTCATGTTCTCTTCTATAAAGTGCCTGTTATGCATGCCCTTTATACTCATATACTTTTTCTCATATACTCAAGAATCCTTTATATTCTGGAATATATCCGCAATTCTGCTTGTAGAAATCTACCTTAAGCGGAGAAAGCTTTTGCACATGTACACAAGGACTCATATAAAAGGATTTTCAGTAAGCATTGTTTATAATATGAGGAAAAAGGGAGCAACTAAACTTACCTCTCCCTTCAAAGGGGGATGGTTCAGTAAATTAGGCTTACTCATCAATGGCCACCATATAGCAATTACGATCATCTACATCTACACATACAACATGATACATCTCAAAATTGATGTTGAGTAGGAAAAAATATCAATATCTAAAAATATAAGCCAAAAAGGGGTGAGGGAATGTGCAAAGTATAGTACCATTTATATTTAACTTTTACCTCCTGGATATTTTCAAGCTGGTCTCCTCCCATCCAACTGACTACTGCCAGAGGTATGATCCTTAAAGCCTCTCGCCAGGATAACCACCGCACAGCCTTCTAACAGGTCTCCCTGCTTCCAAATCTGCCTCACTCCAATCTGTCCTTCACAGAGCCACCAGTCCAAGTCCCTGCTCTGCTGGGTGTCGGGTATACTTGGACCCAAGCTCAAGCTTGTAAATAAACCCTTGTGTGTTTGCATCAGTGTCAGCTCCTTGGTGGTTTCTCGGATACATAATCTTGGGCACAACATCTCTAAACTATAATAACTGGCTCTGCACCACCCACACAATAAAGTTAAGACCCTTTATGATCAGGACCCTTATAGACTTCTCCAGGCTTAACACTTGCCACTCTTCACCTATACTTTATGCATCCCCAACTTTTTAAGTGCCTGGCATCAAAGAGTACCAAGAAACACTAAGCCTCTTCTCCCACCATTCGTTTCTCTGAACACTAAGAGTCTGTCTATAGGTAAGCATTGCAAGACTGGTAAATTACATACCATTCTCTCCCAAAGTCATTTTTAATTAGAACACATTTCAAACACCAAAACCCAACAGGAGGCTTAAAACATTACAAGATGGTTTGGTATGTCATGTGACTGGACCAAAAAAAAAAAAAAAACAAACCACAAAACAACAAAAAAGCCAAGCAACAAAAAAAACCCCAAACCCAGCTCAGATTTTTTATTCAAACGGTCAAACATAACTCAAACTCTAACCAAGAAATATGGTTCTTGTCAACTGAACCATGTGATTAATATTTGTATTTATACTTTGAGGGTAATTGTTTCTTTATGCTTTGGAATTAGCTGTGTCTATATCATTCGAACAGCTGAAATACTGTAATGAATACATTTGTGCATAATTACATTCCAAGTGTTAATGAGCCCGATTCCCTTTCACACCATACTTCTAAAGTTCTTGTCTGTTTCAGAAAGATTGTGGGAGAAAACAAACTGAATATGATGGAAGAAAACCAGTATAGTTTCCTGAAAAGTTTGGACTTATGTGACCCTACAAATGAATCTGGAATTTGGAGAAAGACAGTGCGTGTTATCCAGAGACCTCCCTCACATGCTACACAGGAAGGGCAAGAGTCAGGCCACCCCTACACTAGGGTTCTCATCCCAGCTCTACTCTCTAGTTCCATTCTGCTTTAAATCCCATCCATCAAGAAGTGGGTATAAATCCCATTAAAAAAAGAATTAATATAAAGTATTACGACTTTAGACAAATTACTAATTCTTTCTGAACCTTAAATTACTCATCTGCAAAACGGGCATAATGGTCTCAAGCTGTGGCTCATGGAAAAGACTAGACTGAGTATCACATGAAATATTCATGTGTGACAACACTTTGTAAAACTGTAAAACATTACAGTCATGTAAGATCTTTTTAATATTGTAATCAGAGATACCTTTTTAATGTTAACCAACAGTCCTAGCAACCGGAAGCACATTATAATAATCTTTAGTTTCTCAAATGCAAACTCGAAGCCATAGATTACCTTTATTTGTAAGATCCTGAAAATTTACACTGGAAAAAACAGTTAGAACATCCTCCTCCATATGAACCACATATGCTGTGAATCACTTTCATCTCTAAATTAGTAGGATCCAAATTAGTAGGGCTTTCCTACAGTGAAATCTGTTTAAGCAAACATCTGCTGGTTCCCTGAAAAGTTATTTTTTTCCACAGGTGGCCTTTGAATTTGTGGTCCAAAATCCATGCAAAGGAAATGTAGCCTTTGAGATTAAAGCCCTTCAAAGAGAGGTAGTGTCCTTGAGAGCTTGGGTCTCCTCTCAGCTGGGGAGAAAGTGTGCTAAAAAGGAACTAGGTTCTGGGCCAGGAAGTGCTCAGATTTGATGAGAGTGACAATGACTGCTTCATCACTGTCAGGGCAATACTGATTGAAAGGACACATTTTTCCTGTTATTAATATTCTTAATCAAAGCATAAAAGGAAGCATATGTTTTAGTTGAATCAAGGCCCATTTTCTGTTTTTTCAATTACTCATTTTTCTGGGCAGTGGAATAGGGGAGGCACAAAACAATCCCAAAGCCATGAATTCTGCCCATAGCTTTACCCAAGATTGTCCAAATGACCTTGGGCAAATTGCTAAGAGCAGATACTCGTTTTAGTGTCTGTATCTGTGACAGAGTTAACAATCCCTCCTCAGGCCTGGTGAATACTCAGCAAATATTAGACGAGTCATCAAATGGCTGAATTGATTCTGGTGCTTCTGTTAGTCTAACCAGCATGAACAGACTCCCTCCCCCCCGCCAAATGACAGGCCAGTCATTTCCTGGCTTTGATTTGAAATTGTATTAAGCTACCCAAAAAAAGTGGGCTAAGAAGTTCAGAGTGTCTTACTAATTTTTATAACACCACAGGGAAATGGCTTTATGAACACCTCTAACGAAAAAGGAAAATAAAAACGGAACATATTATGCAAAATCACAAAAGTAATGAAGGTGCCCCAATTCTGGGGACCTTTTCTTATGCTGCAGTGGGAGGTAGGAAGCAGTAGGACCAAGTACAGGGGGTATCTGAGAGACATGAAGCACCCCTGACTGACCCTGTAGTTGGCCTTATGAAGACAGGACAAAACACAAGAGCAGTGGTCTCCTTCACCGCCATTCCCAATCCACAGTGATTTCTTTATGAAAGACTCACTGACAGCTCAACTGGGCTCAGGGCAGCCAAAAGGCCTGTCATCCCCAGCCATGAGCACAGCTACCATGCTCATCAGGGATGGATGAAGGAGGCAGTAGTGTGGTTCCCACACACAGGGCTGCCAGTCAGAAGATAAGTTTGGGATAAAGACCTGGGCCTTTCTGACCTAAAGGCTATAGTTTGGCCGAAACTAGAGACCATAAATTCATTTTCCCTGGTTAATAAAAAGTCCGGCGACTGTAATTAACCACATGTGCATAATGAGATTACACAGACAATTCATCATAATCCTCACAAGATTATACAGAATCTGGGACAGTGATAATAGTTTCTGCAGCCCACAAGTCTTAAACGTCTCCTTCCTGGGGAAAGTCCCTCTGAAGCCTAGAAAAACCAAAGAAACAAAAGACTGAAGTGCTCCTGTGACACACATTAATGCCAAGGAGGAAGGCACTTCCCTTCTTTGAGCCTACCTTAGCCTGGACGGCGTAAGAAGCCAGGAGCACAGAAGCCTCGGGAGGGCAGTAGATCTTTTCATCTAAAATCTGCTTCTTTACCTAAAAGGGGCAACAAGGGAGACATGACACTGTGTGCGAGGAAGTGAGCTGTACATGCTGGTCACAGCAGATGGCTGCAGGGTGTTCTAATGAGGGCTGCCAAACCAGTCTGTTAATGATTTTCTTACAAAGGGTACAATTTTTTTATTGCTGCAGACAGGTTGGGAGTTCAGTCACTGAGAAGTCATTGGTAAGATGACTACGCATAAAAGAAACCCTTATATTTTCTATTCATGATCAAATGCTGAAGAGGAAAAAGACTTTTCTGGTTAAAATAGCGACTGATATCTGGACTGTGACAGACGGAAGCTGTGAATTCCGGAAGTGTGAGTACCAGCTCTGGTGGTGATTGTGGCCTCGGCCCCTGCTGAGCACACACACCACTAGAGGAAATGGAGTCTACTTTAAAGTCTTAACACAAGGCAAAAGTCAGCAAGGCCACTGAGTTATGACTGCAGGAAAAAAACCATCACATTCAAAATGCCTGCTCTAAGGAGAAAGGAAGCAATAAAGTTTGATCGATTAAACTCTTAAGTACATGTGAGGTCCAGGAAATATAATTCTTAAGCCATAATGTTGAATTAACATATCTCATTGCATTTAATTTCTTAGAATGGTGAAGCGTGTGATGTTCCAGACAGAGAGGCAAGAGAGCCTCCCGAAGTGGGGGCACACTGAAATAAACATAACAGGAAAGCCAACTTTCTTTTCAAAGATGGCAACAGTCACCAGATTCATAAAAGTAGTAAATTTTGCCTTGCTCAGAAGTGAAAATACTCTACCATTTCAGTATGAGGGAAAATTAAGTCAAAGTCACATGAAGGATGGGTACTGCTTCTAAATGCTAACAAGAAAGCCATCTCTGTTAACGCTAGGACATTCTGGGGCCTAGGAGACTATTGTGTGGCTTTATTCAAAGCACTGCAACTTTCTAATCCCTTGGTTTCTTTTCAAAGGGGGAAAAAAAATCCACACTGTGGATTTTTCAGTAGATAAACTGAAAAGGTTTCCCTCTGAAGGAAAATGTTAGGGATGGGGAGTCTGAGTGTGTGTGTGTGTGTGTGTGTGTGTAAATATATGCACACTCACACTTTTTTTTTTTTTTTTTAAACAAATTATTTGGGGGTTTTACTACATTTAACTTAATATTTACTGAACATAACAATCTGAGACTCAAACTAATTATATGAGGACTATTTATACAAGGACTATGTGACAGAACATACATCTATTTCTGGGAAATAACCAATGCTCCTGTGCAATCTGCTCTCTTACTGACAGTGAGCACCTTTGGGCACACAAGCAGCTCCAGCGCCAGTCCCTGCAACTAATCATGAAACTGGGGCAGTGCTCTAATTGAGCAGTTAGAACACAAACAAAACTGACAAGAGTTTCATCCTCATACTAACTCCTACTCACTGTCTCCCAGTGACAGCCAACTAGTGGTCTTTGAACCCACAGTTACAGAGCTCCTCACTTGTTGAACTGGGTTGGGCAGTTACTTATGGAATGCCTACTATGCACTCGGTGAGCCTTGCCTTCAAGGGGCTTATAGTCTAACAAAGAAGTGGGAGAGGAATATGACACTTCAAGGCAATGGGCAGCACGAAGCACAATGTCTGAAGTTCCACATGTGTAGAATTAGCCATGTGGAGTGAAACTCCAACTCACTGGAGTTCTGAAGTCCTATCTTAATGACCCCAGATTTCAAACTTTTGGAAGAACTACTCTAAGACTCTCTCTTTGGACTTCCTTTGTACCTATTAGGTACTTTTCACTCAGTGACAAGAAAACAGGATCCATCTTCAAGGAGACTTCAAGTCAGAGACCCCTTCCTTACACTACCAGTTTTGCAATCTCGTCTGACACCAATTCACATCACTCGAGTGCAGTTCTATTCCAAGGGGTTTTGGTTTTTTTCCCATTATGGAACCAGAGGGACTGACTTCCCAAAGGCAGACCATTTTTGCAATGTGAAGACATCTGTGGCCAACTCCAAGGGGGTCATCCAGGCTGCCCTAGCAATGCGTGGGCAAGCTCTTGCAGAACAAACGGGGCTAGCACGGACAGGGGTACCTGCAGGAAGAATAAATGTTGCGTGATCTCCTGAACCAGCTCCTCCTCAGCATTCTCAGGATAAAATTTGGCCAGGAAGTGAAAGGTGACGGGTTCTTCCTTTGAAACATCATGATCCAGCACCTGCACAATTACAAAAGTAAAAGAAGAGCAAGCTATGTTGGCATCTGTTTCTCCCCGGCCACCATCAAAGAACCTTTCACATAGAGCATAAAAATGTTTTTCTCTCTCTACATTCATCACATGTCCCAAAGGTTATGGTCTTACAGTATGAAGCATTCACAAAGCCATCTATAACAAGAGGTAATATTCACCTCACATGGCGTTTCTGAACCAAATTAATCAATATCCCCAAAGGGGAGTAGAGCTAAGATTATTAAGGCACAGATGTTCTCAAGGCCACAGAGATAGTTAAAAACTAGAAATTTATAGCTCAGAGGTCTTGGGCACTATCCTTTACAGTGGGCTGACGGTTTTTTAATTTTCTGAACTAGTGGAATCTTCCTTTATTCTTTTTTCTTGCTGCCAACCCCCAACATTTAGGTCCATATTGAGATGGAGCTTAGAGATGATGAACCCTATCTTTGTAAAATCCTCTAAACATTAACTGAACAACAGAAGTGATATGTGTCCATGGTGGCAACCCTTTGTTTCAAGGAACCTCTAGAGATGCCCTACAAAATACTTGAGCACAGTCAGTAAACCATGCTGCCTTTAATCTTCCAACAATTTCATCCACCCACTGAAAAGCTTGAACCATCTGCTCTCCAGAATGAATTTCATTTCAGGACATAAACATGCCATGTGACAAGCTACAAGGCTCCATTAACATGTGTCATAATTTATTTCCTTTGAGCAGCAAGGTTCCATGGCTCCTGATGCCCCCAATCTAATATCCATTTGGCTAACACTCAGGTATGATTTAAAATTTACTTTGCTGAGATTCACAAAAAGATACGGAAAGTTTTGCTGTCTTAGATAGATAATTCTTCATGCTTCTGCCCAAATTCCAAGTGGCAATGCCCAGGAGACCCAAAATAAACCAGATCTAGGACACTCTCATGGACATTGGTGCATGGTGGCATTCTGATGCTTATGATCATTGGGAATTACCATATGAAATTTATAACCAGTGGAGATTCCAACATGATTCAGATTACTGTGTACATATGGAAACACAAATTGAACACTTGAGTTTAGAGTCAAACTTGTAAAAAAACAGGAGGCATTCGTTGCTTATCATGCCATACAGCAGATGATAAAATCAATTGCAGAGGGTACCATTTGGGTAAGAATTAGACATTGACTTACTTTGAGATCTAGAGGACTTTTAGGAGTTACTAACAAAAACAAATGGCCCTGTTCCCAAATGTCTTCATGGTTAGGTAGGCAAGTAAGTAGGTAAGTGTGCCTTTGTGTGCATATGTGAATCTGTGCAGAAGGCAGTTCCCTTAGGCAATATCCATTTCTAAGCCACATTAGAACTGCTGGGAGTCTCAACTTGTCTTCTAAGCCTCAGAAGCCTCAGAGAATTATAAAGAAAAAAAAAACAAAAAACAGACATTCTTTCTTTGCCACAGGGACCAGGGCACTCTTTATTCCTTAGATCATGTTAATGTCTAAACTGAGTTGGGCCACAGTGTTTCTGAAAAAGACTTAAAAACATTCCCTAAAGAACATGAGTCCCAAGCAAATCTTTCAAAGACATAAACTATTAAAAAAAAGGATAATATAATAATTTTTATTCATAAAGCCTGAATAGTGGTTCAATAAATTAAACAGCATAAAGCCAGAAGCAATTAGCCTGGTGATAGGGAATAAAGAAGCCAGAGATGGCAACAGTTTCATCTTGGTTGGTTCTGCTTGTAGGAGAGCATGTGAGGAACAGATAGCCTGTGGCATCTTTGGGACCTGTTTTCTACGTGACTTACTTCAGGACTTGCCCCCTTCTCTACTGTGTATCCATAGTACCCCAAGATAAGCAAAGAAGCTAGGCACATGCTCAGGGAAAAACCAGAGCACACACCAGCCTCACTGGTCTCATCAAGTTCCAGCCCAACCTTCTTGTCCATTTTCAGCCAGGCCACGGTGTCCTTGATCGTGTACTGCAGTCCAAAGAACCAAGTTTCCCGAAGCCCCAGAGTCCGGCACACCAAGTCGAAGAGGTCCTTCCCCTTCCACTTCATCTGCAATATAACAAGCCAACAGGAAGGGTATTGTGAGCAAAAGTCATAATCTGCTTGAACAAAAACCTTTTCTCTGCACTCCCTACTCTCAGGTTCCAAAATGTGGGGATGACACTAAGATGGCTGATGAGCACAGAATTCCTAAATAATTTTAAAGCTTTCTACACAAACCATGAGTGGGAAAATACCAATTAGAGCTTAATGGCTTAATCACTCCAAAGCATACACAATACCTCCCTTGGACAGTTCCTTACAGATCTTAATATCCCCAAAGCTGCTAATTTAGGAAAGCTGGTAAATAAGCATCCTCATTTAGGAGAGTTTAGCCTCTTGAGTTAACCCAGGGAGATGGCTAGCTTCTAGGGATATTAATTTCTTTGAGATTTTGTCATTAATTTTTTTTTAACTCATGACACTGTCCTTTGATAAACAGCTACTGGTTTTGTTTGGTTTGGTTTGGTTTTAAAGACAAGTTTTACTGGAAGTTTTATTTAAAAAGCAAGAGAGGGGAGGAAGTTGTAACTGAAGTCATAAATCACGTACAAAAAGAGCCACTAGCAACCAGTCAGCCCAACCACCATCCTGATATATAACTGAAACCAAAGAAGAGGTGACTTACCCACAGTCACACAGAGCAATTTCAAACTCTGTATCTAAACCCAGGGGATGAACAAACACCAATATATTGCAGCATGCTTATCCTACAGCTTCACTTTCAAAAGGACCTAAACCAATGGTTGCTAAATCTTTTTCTCAGCTTTTCAATCAGAGAAAATGGAAAAGTACATTCAATATCTTAATAAGAGAAAAAAATGCCCAGCCACTTAGTAAATGTTGCCACCTTGTGGCTTCCAAGTTAAATCACCCAGGATGTTCCCATACTAGCCCCGTAGCTGGGCTGCCCCTCCCCCTCCCAGCCCCCAACATCACCCCCAACCCAAGGTATCTGGTGGACATTCAAATATACACTGGGTGCAGTTGTGAGCACACGAGACACATCATAGAGATGGAGGTCACAGTAAGAATAATTTGGGGATTCAAATGCAAAGTCACCAGACATACTGGAAGGGCAAGACCACTCGACTGCAGAAGCATCTGTCCTTCTCCTGCCCTCATTAGAAATCTTCTCCCAATGTCCTGGCACACAGAAAGTGCATAATGAAAAGGAATGGAAGAAAATTTAGGGTTTAGAGACATGTTATAAAAGCAAGAAGGAAGAAAAAGTGAGACTTCTGATATCTGGCTTTTGCTAAAACCTAATTTTACAGAGGATTTTTCAAGTAGGGCTTCTATTTTTAATATATATGAATGAACAGTGTGTTCTCTACGAGGTACTCAACAGGAAAGCCCATCCCTTCTCTGTGTTTACAGTCAAAGAGCAAAGTAGCAACCTATATGGAAGGGCACCAAAACTGCAGCAGACAAGTGGCTCAGATATGAATTGGCTTTTGTCCTTCACTGGGGAAGGCCATTTCTCCTGTATGCCCTTCCAGCCCTGCCCCATCTCCTCTCTGTGAGGAGAGGCCCCTGGGACACTGCAAAGGTTGAGGTCTTCAGAAATGATTTTGAGTAGATTAAATAAAATGACAAGTTTTATTTTTTAAAAAAATCTCCTTCCCCTTCTGCAAGTTTACTAAATGTTTGGTGGCACCCCCATTTCTCCAGTCTGACAATAGCACAAGGGTTTTTTTTTAATTCATGGCAGGTTTTAATTCCTACAGGCAGATTTCACTGAAGAAATGTTATGCTGGAAAACTAGAAGCTTTGGGATGCTGATTATCCTCTTGTCTCTATTTTAAGCCAGTACATAGTATATAAATTATAAATGACTACCTTTCTACAAGATAATGTAACGCTAAAGAACCAACATTAACTTGGAGAAGTTGAACACCCAGGGGCCTGGAAGATCACAGCATCGATTCCCAGGCTGTCATAACTCACGGCCACAGCCACAGCGGGACTGGGCTCTGCCATGGAGGCACCGTCGGCAAGCTGGATGTGCAGTGCATCTCAACCAAAGCTGCGAAGACGATGATGAGTCAATTTCTTGACTTTGGGGGTGTTTAAATTCTCAAGCACAGTATCATATTAATGCAGTTTTACAGTATTCCTTTCTACTTCTTTGTTTTTAAAATGCAAAACAATCCCCGAAAGCTAATAGACAATGTCTTTGTTCCCAGGAAGCTTGCAATAAAGTGAGGAAAGGGAAAAAAATTCTCACCCCCATTCAGAATGCCCCTATTTAGATTCTTAACTTTGACTCTAAGGTCAGATGTGAGCCAGAGTAATTACCTACTGTAGACTCTTCCCTTTAAGTAAAAATAAAGAAACTGAGCCACAGATTCTTTGGCAGCCTTCTGAATCAGGCATTGGTCTTTTCCTGGTGATCTAAGGGAGGCAACTCCCTCAGTTCCTCAGTGGCCTCTTTTCCTGCTCTGAGGGCTTCATTTGTCTTGCTCTCCACCAGCACTCCCCAACTACCTTTTCCTGGAAGAAACTGGTATCTCAATACTCTTCTCCTGCCCT